>NC_062189.1:3926809-4196809 GCF_912470025.1 Vespa velutina | reverse complement strand
CCGGCACAGAATATCGTTTCGACTTCGTGAAATCGATCGGTTTCGTAGACGATGAGAGAAAGAGAGAGAGAGAGAGAGAGAGAGAGAGAGGGAGAGAGAGAGAAAGAGAATGATAGATTCCGAACGGTCGCTCGACGATGAGCACGAGGCAGCGCATTTAAAGGCATCCCTTATCGTTTCATTCCCTTTAAAAGGGACGAGAGTACCTCTTGCAAAAAGAAGAACTCTTTGATATCGTAAACACACGATTTGTCTTCGAACTTTTGCCATCTCCTTCGTTTTTCTTCTCTCCTCGATTGATCTCTCGTCGAGGATTTTCAAGTAAGACACTAGAACCATTCACCGAACGAACCCACGGCAAACGTGGTAGAAGAAGACCGAGCGATAGAGTTACGCCGTGTAAAACAACGAGAACGAAACGGACGATGCTCGGACACGAAATTAATCTCGTACTCCCACGCAGAATTATAAGAACGTCGATGTACATACGTATACGAACCATTAAATATATGCACGTATACAAAACACACGTAGGATACGCCTCCGATAAAATTTCCTTCCAAGAGCACACTGCACGTTGTTTATAATCGAAAAGAATTTTTGCCTTTTTATTTTCCTTTTCTTCTCTTTCCTTTTCTTCTTTCTCCTTTTTTTCCTTTTATTTTTTCTTTTCGTTCTTTTTTTCTCTTTTCCCCCTTTTTTTTTTCTTTTCTTTTTCTTTTTTCTCGTTTCAAATGAACGTACCGAAGAAGAATAAAGACGATCGAGAAAATTGAGAAATAAGAGAAGAATGTATTACGAAGTTATTGCTTTTGTACGAAACGAGGAGAGCAGCGTATCTCGAGAGAGGGTTGACACGCGTTGAACTGGCGAAGTTCCGATCGGTCTCTTCGAACCGCTCGTCGTTTTCCCCTTCGATACTTCGAACGGGAGCACTCTCATCTTCCTCCCTACCACCATCGACAGCGATACAGTCACCCAACCCTCCCACCGTTTCTCGCCTTTCGCGGAATTCCGGAATTCCGCGCGTCACTAGCTCCACCTTGTATTACCCCTCCGCGAGAGGCGCGAAACCGTTTTTCGAACCCCGCCTAGTAGTTTGACGGAACTCGATAAGAGAGAGAGAGAGAGAGAGAGAGAGAGAGAGAGAGAGAGAGAGAGAGAGAGAGAGAGAGAGAGAGAGTGAGAGAGAGAAAGAGGGAGGGAATGAGGGGGGTTAGAGGGGATGGTGGTAAAAGAGAGACTTAGCAATGGGATAGGGGGTGGTAGAGGGGTAGTTGGTGGAGGGGAAGAAAGATCGCGCGGAAAAAGCCGAGCAGGCGCGAGCCACTCGCTCTTTTTCCCACTTCTTTCGCGATGCAAACACGCCGCGCGCCGTAACTCCGCCCCCATTCGATGAATCTCCCCCACTTCTCTATGCCACTCGGCAACTATTTTTTTCCATAGATTTTCCGTCGAGCGTCGCCGTGAATACGAAAGAAAGATAGACGCGTGTCGCGCCAGCTGGCGCCACCGACTATATTCATCGCCATCTGTCGGCAGTTGCTAACCCGATACGCTCGATCTCGTTGACTATAACGTTATGTTTCTTCTTTGGTATTCCGTCGACATTTTAATTCTATGATTGATAATAAATTATAAAACGTGTAATTTATCTCTCTCTCTCTCTCTCTCTCTCTCTCTCTTTCTTATTTCGTATTTGTGTATATTGTTTCTATGCTTCTTTCACTTTTTTTCCCGTCTTTTTCATTTTGATTATGTCATTGGATCAATGATATTCTATAAAAATAATGCAAATGTTAATAAGAATTTTTAATTTTTCTGTAGAAAATATGTACATGTACGGAAGTAATAATTAGGAGACTGGTACACACAGAGAATGTACATCATCCCCATATAAATTGCAGTTTCCTAAGAAGCTCGCATACCGATGTTTGATACGCGACAAAATTGGGGATGAAATTCGTCGATAAGAGCGTGATCTGCAATTTTACCGCTTACCGACGTAACATTTAAACGTCCCCGAAAGACTGCGTGCTAGTGACATCTCCCGGTGGGTAGTTTTCTTGAAAAATTGCAGTTTTCTAAAAAAAGTATGGTTACAGTGATGATCGAGTGACGACGAACCCGTTAAAATTTTTCATTTTCGATCCAATATGAAGGAAAAATTAATTATTCGATAGAATAAATAATATTTCGTAGATATAGTTTTTCTGTTTTTTTTTCTTGTTTTTTTTTTTGTTTGTTTTTTTTTTCTTTAACAGTATGTCGATAAGGAAGGAGTCTGTTAGGGGTGAGTTTCAATTAAATCCTTCGTATGGCGGTAGATTTTCAAAACTTCGGACTAATTTTTAATTTTCATGGTTCTTCAAAATGAAAAGTTCCAGTTGAATCAAGAATTATGAAAAATAAAGAGGGTATTTATCTTTTCTGGGTCTGTTAACTCGTAAATGTTAATTCAAGCCACTTTCTAAGAAATAGTAAAATACTTCGTATTTTTAATTACGCTTCGCGTAACTTCAACAAGCGAGTCTTTAAAGCATCAAGTTGGTTATTCGTGTAGATAGGAAAGACGATGCCGCTTACGATCATCCCTCCGATTTTTCTGCTTCCGTACGCTGCTTCGCGAATAAGAAATCTAATTCGAGCCGCGCGAGTTCGAGTTCATTAAAGACACGCCTTGTTTGCGTGCCGCCAGAAGATCGCTTCGCATTCCGCAAGAAAGATAGAGAAACAGAGAGACAGAGAGAGAGAGAGAGAGAGAGAGAGAGAGAGAGGGAAAGAGAGAGAAAGACGAAAAGAGAAACAGAGAAAGAGAAGGAAAAGTACGACGAGCATTGAGGCTGCGGTATAAAGCGGCATAACGCACAAGTGACCACCGGCACGGTGATAATTATTACGCCGCAGCCGATAAAGATCTTTTCCTTCGTTGCTAACAATTACGCGTGTGGGATCGCAGCGGCCATTACCGCCAAGAGAAAACGGGGCACGTTTACGCTTCCGGCAATGGAAAAGAACGGGACAAGACAAGAGGGAACGTCACACTGTCATGGATCTCCTTGGCCGTTAAAAATAAGAGGGAAAAATAAAAGGAAAAAAGACCGAGCGAAAAGACGAACTTCTACGAACTGCCGTTTTACGAGAATGCACAGCGATCAGAGATAAGAAGTCGCCTCTATTTTTTCCCTTAAACGCTTCATTCTAATATCCGTGATGATACTGATGTTAATCTTAAAAAGTAATTATTAATAATTAAATAGAAATATGAGAGTATCATCGAGATTCATATGGAGATATTTAGGTATAATGTAACAACGATCGAAGGATCGTTCATCGGAGCTTGAATTACGAAAGGGAGAGACGATCGAGGATCGTAAGCGTATTCCAGGAACGACTAATTCAATCTAATGACGCGGGCTTACAAGTCCGATCCGTTGGCCCGATTGGATGCCAACGGCGTTTCGCAATATCTGGAAGGGCATTGGACGAGAGCCACGCGGCACCCCGTTGAAGCGTTCTCGCATAGCCAAGCGTAAGAGCCGTTGGATTACGCGCCGGTAGTCCTGTCGGTAGCCGTAATTGATTTCGTTTAAATAGCTAAACGCATCGATTTTCACCGGCGCCTCGTCTAACGCTCAAGTTGTTGCAAACGATAACAGCCTGAGTGAAATCCGAAATAGATAAGCGATATCTACTCTACTTGAATCACCACTTTTACTAAAGATAAATATTTCTCTCTCTCTCTCTCTCTCTCTCTCTCTCTCTCTCTCTCTCTCTCTTTCCTTTTCTCTTCTAACGGATAAAAAAGAAAGAATAATTCCCCTCGACGAGATCATTCGAGTCCGTCTAGTCAAGCCGACGCCTTCTAAAAGCGGATTTTACGGAGGGTCCCAGATCGTCGAGTCGACCTGCTGAAAGGGGATGATCACGCCCTAGAGTTCCTTTTCTATCAAAAATGACCGGCCCTTCCTGCGTTATTATAAGATTACCAGCATTTTTTCTCTCTTTCCACTTGCCTCATTCTCCACCTTCTTCCTTTCCCTCATCAAACGCAAACTTTTCACGGGTTCGATTACATAGCTTTGCTTTGGGATCCCACATTTTTCCATATATATACCTGAGCCTTACTAGAGAACATTTTTGGCTACCTGAGATCGTTGGGTCTAGATATATATATATATATACACACATATATATATATATATATATATATATATATATATATATCGAAAAGTCAATTTATACCGGCAGATCGATAGAATTTTTATTAAACTTATGTAGGTAGACTTAAGTGACGATGATCTCACGCGATCGCCTAAGGAAAATGACTCGTAACACTCGCAAATGTCAAACGTATGGAAAACGTTTGTATACCTGGCACAATTTCTATCGTGAACGAACAATTTGTATTCTATCAAGTTGCATGCGGCTGGTCTCTCTCTAATTACACGCTGTGTATCGTTCAATAATAGCGATGATTACCTCGACGAGGGCATTACGTCGTTCATGAAGAAGCGAGTTACGCTCTAGCAGAGAATTTAATTGTAGTCGCATCTTTGTGTAAGAGGCATCGATGTGTAGTATTTATGAAGAATAAAAGACAGAACGAAAGAGAAAGAGAGAGAGCGACAGAGAGAGAGAGAGCGACAGAGAGAGAGAGAGAGAGAGAGAGAGAGAGAGGAGTGAGAGAGAAAAGAATGTTCTTAGCATGTTGCAAAAAAGAGTCTCTCATTATGAAAGCCCATAGTCCGTTGTTCGCGTGAAATGAAGTAATCAATTTTATCGCGACATCGCCATTTAAGTATCAACGAGTATGACATGGACGAGTACGAGGAGGACGACGACGAGTTTTTAATACAACGGCCACTAAATTCACCGAACATTCTCAGGCGCCTTTCGCTTTATCTATGATATTTACGATCGTTCGCTAACGGTACGTACCATTCGTTGGAAGATTTTCTTCGGCGGGCTCCGTTACGTTTTACGATCGGTCCACGCGTAGTGGAGACTAGCTTGGAAGCAGCTAGGCGTTATATTGAACGAACGAGAAAATGAGAGAAATAGAAAAAGAAAAATATATATATATATATATATATATGCACATAGTTATGTATATGTGTATACATATACATACACACACACATATATATATATATATAGAGAGAGAGAGAGAGAGAGAGAGAGAGAAAGAGAGAGAGGAGGACGAAACGTTTGCACCACGTGTGTCACGTGTGCTGTGCTGCCAAAGCGCGTGGAAGGCAGCTGGCACAAAACTGACCTGCACCCCGATACTCGTTGCCTTCCTTTCCTATGGTTTTTTTTCCCTCTTCCCCTTCCCCCTCCCGCCCCCCCTGTCTCTCTCTCTCTCTCTCTCACTCGGTCTATCTCTCCCTCTATGCACCCACGCGGCTTGAAGAAAAAAAATTCTCTCCTTTCTTGGCTCTACGATCGGATACCATGATGGAATGAAGGGTACCCAAAACCGGCCCTCAAAAAACTTATCTCGGTTTCTTCGAGGTTAACACTACCACTACGTTCGTTAGAAAAGTATAATCTTCGTGGTGAATAAAGTCTATGATATTACTACGTCGATATTTCTCTCATGCAAGAGAGATGGCTCGTTATATTTACATACATACATACATATATATATATATACATATCTATACTTCCTATTTTCTACCTTCCAACTCGTTATTATGTTCAGAGAATCGAAAGAAGCATCGAACGCATCGGAGGATAGAGGGAGGATAGATAGAAGGATAGAGGGAGGCGAAAGGAGGAAAGATGGCGCATACCGGAAACACGAAAGGGTCGTTACCGTATACGAGTTGCTATCACGAACGGCATACAAACAACGTGCTACGGAAATGTCCCCTTACATACGATTCCTTCTCCTACTCTTCTTCTCTTCTCTTCCATCAACTCTCTCTCTTTCTCTTTCTCTCTTTCTCTCTCTCTCTCTCTCACACTCTCTGTATCTATCTATCTATATCGTGCTCGCTTTCTCTCTACTCAACGGCTAAGATCGTAAAAGTCCGGTTAACAGCCGCGCTTGGCAGACGATCGACGATTTCGAAGCGACGGAAGAGTCCTCCAACGACCGGAAAACGATCCGACACTTTATCGGCTACAAGCTATCTACACAACTTTTTCCCTTTTCTTTTCATTTTTTTTTCTTTTCTTTTTTTTGTTTTTTTTTTTTCTTCCATCGAATTCCTACAAATCTGTTGGATGAAGTTATCTCGGGTATCTATGAATTACCGATAAAAGAAAATTTAAATAAAATAATTAGTCTTATTTAATTAATAAACTTTTTCTCCGCTCTCCCATTTCCGGTTGTAATCGTAGTTATTTTTTGTCCTTTATAAAATTCTAATCAGAGTTTTATTCGTCGATAATGTAATTCTTTTTCTTTTTTTTTTTTTTTTTTTTTTTTTTTTTTTTTTTTTTTTTTTTTTTTTTATTATTCTTTCTTTCTTTTCCTTTTCTTCTTCTGTTTTTTTTTTCTTTTGTTTTTCTCTTATCCCTTTCGAATACTCGTTCGACGGTTTTATTCCGAAGAAAAGAATCTTTCGTAATACGTTTCGAAAGCAAAAGAAGTTACATCGTTTCGAGAAGATCTTCAGGTACAGAAGGAAAGATCGTGGTCGGCGAAGATGGAAGATGTTAGACTGATGTGGTTTAAGATTTAAGAGGCTTTGTGCAACCTCCTCTATCGGAGACGTAGCCGAGTCGTAGTCGAGTCGAATGCATAAACTTCGTTTCATAGGGGGGCCCCTTTTTCTCTAGGGGCCGGACCCAGAAATTGGAGAACGTTCGTTCTCTCTTCCCAGAGAGGGTTGTAGATCCTCGAAGATATCGAAGGCGTAGCGTTACTGCTCTGGGACTGGCAGGTGGATAACGCCTATAATACATGGATGCTGACCGTCTAACGGATCCTTTAGAACGAAAGAGATGCTGCATCTCTTATCTCTATTTTTTCCTCTCTTATTTTTTGTTTTTTTTTTCTTTTTGTTTTTTCTTCTTCTTCTTCTTCTTCTTCTTTCTAAAATTCTTTTACGTCGTTACATGTTTCCAATCTATATTTCATATTAATGCTTATCATTAAATTCTTACGTATTATGTTTTGGAATATAATAGAAGAAATAAAAAAAGAAAAAGGAAAAATAAAAGAAAAAAAGAGAAAAGAAAAAATAAAACAATGAAATCCTAAAGAAAATTCGTCGAAATTAATTCATCCTGATTGTCGAATATTTATTTCGTGGGCATACATGTTCAACGAAATATTCCACGAGTTCTGGTCTAATCTTTCTCAAGAAGAAGAAGAAGAAGAAGAACAAGAAGAAGAAGAAGAAGAAGAAAAAAAAGAAAAAAAAAGAAAAGGAGAAGAAGAAGAAGAAAGAAACAAAAAATTCCAACACGTTGGAAACTCGTTTGAAAAAACGACGACATCGATGTTGCTCTTCGGGAACGATGAAGAGAAGGAGAAGTCCCTCGTCAATGTACATTTACGTAGCGTTCCTTTCGGTCTGTTTTTCTTTTAATTGTGCCAACGCGTTGTCCTAGACACGTTACACAGGTGGATAACGGAATGAGCAAGAGATAAAATGACTAGAGAGGGTAGAAGACGAGAAAGAAGAGAGAGAGAGAGAGAGAGAGAGAGAGAGAGAGAGAGAGAGAAAGAAGACTGGAAGAAAAGGAAAGAAAAAATAAAGAGAAAGTCCCCGCGAGGTTGGCAGCTGTTTCGTCGTGTGTATATATCCTGTACGATACCATAGCACAGCTTTTGTACATCCTGACAATTTTTCCCGCTCACTGTGTCCGGACGATTACGCCGACGACGTCGGGAGAAAGGTTGCGGCGCGAAATTAAATTCCTAACGAATTCCATTACATCTCTCCTCTGCTCCATGGCAGAGCAGAAACTTTGCAGGTTACGAAAGCGAAAGTGGATGGAACCTGGGAGGGAGGTAAAAGAGGGGGATGTTGCAAGTTCCAAGGATGGCAAAAAAGGAGCAATACGCGACTAGCACGGAAGCGGATGTGGCGGCGTCGAAGCCAACGACGCCGGCCGTTGAATGTTTCAATGTTGTAAATTAAACTCTGCAAGAAAATCAAACTATGCTTTACGTTTCTTTTCGATGAACGTTGAGACGTTAACCCTTTATTCGGTCCAAAGTCAAATAAACGAAGATCGAATTATTTATCGTACGAAATGATTAAATTAACGTTGATATATCAATTGAATCTGAAATCTATCTTTATCGATGTCCATTCTATTATCGCATTGAGAAATCAAATGAATTAAGATGAACGACCGATCGATTATTACTTTATCATGATATTTTCGTTAATTAACATTATTCCTTGATAGAATTAACTCGGTAATAAAATTTTCTAATTGGTTTTACTTTGGAACTTTGAATTTGAAAAAAGAAGAAAAAAACATACATACAAGTTTCCGAATAAGTAAGCAAGCAAGCAAGCAAGCAAGCAAGCAAGCAAGCAAGTACGTATATAAGTACTTATGTATGTATTACCCTAAGTATGTATGTACGAGGAAGTATAATATCAAATTATAAGATTATGACAGGTAATAAAGAGGAAATGTAGAAAAGGGAAAAATGTAAATGAGTATATTACATCGATACACCATGGATCATTCTCTTCTTTTTTATTTCTGGTAAAACCACGAGAACGGTTGGTTCTTGGTTACCACGGAAAATTATGCATCCTGACGGTAGCGAGTTATGCAACGGGCGGTCAACGAAGTAGAAGCCACGAACGATAATATGTAGTAGAGCGTTAATGAGTAACGTCGGCGGTAATGAGTAATAAAGGCATTCTTTTGCACTATTTCACCTTTCTATGAAGTCCATCGTCTCTCTTTCTCTCTCTCTCTCTCTCTCTCTCTCTCTCTCTCTCTCTCTCTCTTTCTCTCTCTTCCTTCCTTTCTCCGTGTCGATAAACCTTATAATGGATTGCCTTCGAGAAGATGGCTCGATCCAAAAGGATGCAACCTTTTAAATGATACTAATCCTTGTTAAAAGGTATACCTTGTATTATACTAATATCACCCATTATTTCTCCGACAAAATTTATCCGATTGTTATTTATGAATGTTATTCTTTTAAACAAATCAACAAATCATTTGACGCAGGTAACATAAGATTATTTTAACAAGTGGATTCGTGGAAACTTTAATTCGATTTAAAAAAATGGCGATATGTTAAAGTAATCTTAAAACTATGATTAATCGAACAAATTTTCTTGATCAACGAAAAAATTCAAAACTGACCGAGGAACGAAGTTATCAAAGAAAACAAAAAAAGGAATGCCTACACGAAGGAAAAGGAGTTGCCTATCCGGGAACATAAAATCCAATGGAAGAAATACTTGATGTTGTCGTCGTTGTCGTTGTCGTCGTCGATATCCTGCTGTACGGACTCATAAATTACATCCCTCTCGGTAACCTCGGTTACCACGGATTTGAACTTTGTTGCTACTGGAAATGTTCCGCATACGTACACGATAGTTCGAACGAAGCCTACGAACGATACAAGAACAAGCTTTGGTTTTGCTATCGAGCACTGTCTCTTTTTCTCTCTCTCTCTTTCTCTCATTTTGCGTGGATTCTAGTAATAATAAATGACACTTTGAGAAATAGAGAATAACGTGAAATATAATTTTACTTAATAGAAGTATGTAAAAATAACGCAAATGAATAACGAAAGGGAGGCGAAGAAAAAAAAAAAATATATGCATCCTGTGGTAATCATAATTTTTTCAACGAAATCCGGTATTTATCTTGAAGACGTTGAAAAATGAAAGATACGGCTAGTTGTGTCGATTGAAGAGGACTGGTAGTTCGAAAAGAAGAAGAAGAAGAAGAAGACGACAACGAAGAGGACGACGACGATGAAGAAGAAGTCGTAAAATGTAAACGCCGGATGTACGTAAGTTACATCAGTTCTAACGACCGATCGTAAAGAAGCCGACGGCGTATCCACAAGGTATTGACATTTATTTAAATATCTCCATCTGTTTCAGTGTAAAATGGCAAGCGTGATACGACAAGCGATATTAATAAAGGACGGAATTAATTCTATGCAAAATGCAATGCATTTTAAAACCATATATCGTACAAATAATGACACTGAAAAAATTTATTAGTTCAATTAACATTTAATCACCCTCTCTTTCTCTTTCTCTCTCTCTCTCTCTCTATATATATATATATAGAGGGTGATTTATTATTAATATTGTCATAAAGATGAATTAAAATAATTTTTCTCTTCATCGAAGGTTCGTCTTTCATCATCAACTAAATCGAATTATCTCATCCCCTATTGATAGTAGAATGGAAGGATAATTCTTTCTTCAACGATTAGAGTTATGCTATAGCTTGAGGGATTTATAACGATAAACTAGTGATCTTTAATGAATCATGTGTTGTAACATTGACGTTATATCACAAATGATTAAAACACTGTTACATACGATATCCATTGATATCGCATATATGTCATTGGAGATATTCATACATACGTCGACACATCTTGGAAAATTATTATCGATCAAATGATAATATATATATGTTAATTTATGAATTAATCATTAAACCGGCCATTCTCTTCCTGATTTTCATATTTCTTTCTTTTTTTTTTTTTTTTTTTTTTTTTTTTTTTCTTTCTTTACAACTTTTCTCGTATCTACTTATCAAATACCATTTTACCCTTATGTAAATATACATTATAAATTATTACTTGAAATAAAAAAGAAAAGAAAGAAAAAGTAAGAAAAAGAAGAAGAAATCGTGCAAGAAGATTATTAAAAAGTTAACCATGGAACTGCTCGATGAAGATCGTCACGGAGATTAATGGAAAATCAAGCGAAGTAATAGACCGAGGCACTGACTATTTGTCAAGCCATACTGTTTGTCGATCCTTCCACGATCTCGAGGTCGATCGAAATGGAGATAAGTTCGGTTACTAATTGCGCTATTTCGTAAGGATAAAAGGATAAGTAATTATTAAATCGTTCTATACTTTTGCAAATGATTCGCACCTTAACCGGTCTTAATCTCTACTAAGAAATTAAACAACATTTTCCCTTCCATTTCGTTATAATGGCTTCATGACACGTTCACTGACTTTTTATACGTTAGATACAAATAATGACCACGTTAAATAGACTTTCAGATATGATTACTTTCCAGTCATTTGCAAGTACCATTTGGAAGTTCCACGTCTTTTGCAAATATTCTTCATGAACGATCTTGTCATTTCGAAATAGAATTACGTGGTAAATCGAGACGTAGTTTGGACGTTTCTATTATACCTAAGCGAACCTTAAATCTCTCTCTCTCTCTCTCTCTCCCTCCCTTTCTCTCTCTCTCTCTTTTTCTCTGAGATTGAAATACGTTTCTTACGAGCGGTCATTATAATAATCGAGTCTCGTAAAGTACTTAACGATTCCGTACGCCACGTCAAACCGACAAATCGTGTTTTAATAGAATCGTCGTCGCGTAATTTAACTCGTTGAGGAAACACACGGGATCATAGACATTGTATCATGTTACGAAGGAAAGCAATAGGCTACGCGTAAGAAAAAAAGTGTAAAAAAGTATTTGCATTAGAAACAATGGCTGCATTTATCTTTTCAATCCCCGTGTACGTTATGTACACGTTGTACTTTCTTACGTTGTCCCGAACACTTTCCTTCCCTTCCCTTCCCTTCCCTTCCCTATCCTTTTCTCTTAAGATTATCGATAAGTGTTACATCGGCGTAAATTTTTTTCTGTGACACTTTACAACGATTCTTCGGTTTATGATAAATATCGTTATTACGTATAAATATATATAAAAAAAAAAAAAAAAAAAAAAAAAAAAAAAAAAAAAAAAGAAAAAACTTCATATATACTTGAAAAGGTTATAATATTTAATCTAATCTAGATTCAATTTCTCAGAAACTATCGTGAAAAACGTGATAATCCTAATCTGAATTTTTCAACATAAATTCGAAACATATGCGTTTTCTCGAAGATATACGCGTAAGATTAGTTTACTCGACATGTATTCGGCTATGCGAACTCGCGCTAACTCGTATCGCTATGCAAGATATTCGACACACCCTCATAGAGACCGAGCTCTTATTTATCGTCCCTCCTCAGGAGTGGCGCACGATCAGCTCGTCGTCTCGTTCCTTGGCGATTTCTTTCAAAGATTTATCAATCCTTCGATTACGTTGGCACGCCGATGTCGACGTGCTCGTAGCTTCTTGCTTTTCTTAGTAAGTTGAGAGCCGGCCGGTAATAAGGAGCCCTCTCCTCTCACCATGGAAGCGAGCGAGGTCGACGGTGCTTTATGGGGGTCGCGTTCCCACTTGTGCAACTGCTTCATAGTTAAAGTGTTACACGGATGCATATAAGCGACTCTCTCTCTCTCTCTCTCTCTCTCTCTCTCTCTCTCTCTCCCTCTTTTTCTCTATCCATCTATCTATCTTTATCTCTATCTCTTTTACCCTCTCATTCTGCTACACTCGTTATACTTTCTAGCCACAACTTCGTCCTTTACGTTTCTCTATTTATCTTTCATTACTTCCTTTACCTCGCCCTTTTCACACGACTCTCTCCCTTTTTTTGTCTGATCCTTCTCTAGCTTTTACATCTACCTCCATCCTTGTCCTTTTTTCTTTCTATTTCTTTATTTCTATTTTCAATCTTTTATTTCAATTTTTTTTTCTGTTTTTTTTTTTTTAATATTTTTTTTTTGTTTTTCGTTTTTATTTTATACTACATTTTGTACTTTTATATCAAATGTAAATTTATATATTAACATTATTCTTCTATAAATTCTTTCTTGTACGTTTTATGGAATATATCGAAGGAGTAAGTATTCCCGCTACCATTTCTATTTTAATAAATGAATCTGAGTTATATCCCGTTCGCTATTTCACGCAATACGATTCTAACTCTCACAAGCGATTCGATTAAATTTGTACTTGTAGTAAATCAACGAGGAACCTCCCGGCAAACTAAACTTAATTCAATATTTATCAGAGGTGTACGCCCGTTCGAGTTGAACGCGACCGAACAGATTTGTGTTTCGCTATCGAATATCGCAACGTCCGTTTAACGGTGTATTTATGTACGATAAGCAGAAAACCTAGCGACATTAAAGCTTATTAACGTCGTGACATTGATCGATTATATTCTTGGAAAGACCGAGTTCTTACTCATTTATAATCTAATGATAATCCTGCACGTTTATATTTTATAATAATTACGTCGTCACAATTAATCTCGAATTATTCGCAATATATGATTCTATAATTAACATTGATTCAGATAAATTCGTTCGTTGAATTTTCATGAACTTTTTTAATATTCTAAACACGTGAGCTCTCTTTCTATAAACATAAAAATAAAAAAACTGAATGATTAAATACAAATAGATCATAATAAATAATTAAATATGAGGAAAGGAGGAGGAGGGGGGGGGAGGAAAAAAAGAAAAAAGAAAGAGAGAGAGATAGGCGGCTTAGGAACAATACTCGGCGACTTTATCGTTTATTAATCGTGTGACTGTGATCGATTATCTCGAGCGAGAATAGCCATTTCCACGCAGAGGATAGCAATTACGACCGGTTCCGCAAAAGGTATTATTAGGTGTGCCCGCCTTCTTAAAACCGTATGTTCGTTAAGAGGAGAGCCTACTTGCGCTTAGGAACTTACAAGAGTAATCGTCGGGCTGACGACAACTTTAACGAATCGATGAGTCAGCCTGCCTCGATTTTCTCTCCTTTGCACCCGCCTGAATTGATTTATAAAGTATTAATTGTAGGGACGAAACGTCGAACATTCGTGGCAAATTGAAATCGGCAAAAAAACAATCATATATCACTTTACATATTCCCCCTTTACATATATATGAGATGATGAAAATTAATAATGTTACCCTAAATTATTTGGATTGAAAGAGAAACGAAGATAAAGATAGATAAATAAAGATAGATAGATAGGTAAAGAGAGTGCATTTACGATTGAAGTTGCGAGAAATTACGTTCGATCGATTTATCGAATGAGAAACTTTCTTTGCTCGACTCATAAATATACGAGAAGATTGATTTTCCTTCTTGAAACGGCCATAAGTAGAGACTCTCATTTCGCGCGACACGCTCGATTTGCATTAGATTTCGATATGGACACCTTGAAACACCTGAATCCCTAAGAGGTCTTGCGTTCTATTCCATTCTCTTCCTCCTCCTTCCTCTCCCCTTTCTAGATCTATTTCCGCTCTAAATGAACGGTAAGAATATAATTAAATGCAGTTATTAGCTGCCTACCGGTTAGTAAAAAAATCGATAACTAAAGAGTATATCTCGCATTCGCCGACAGGTTCTAATTACATCGCGAGTGGACTCACTGTGCGGAATCGACGATTCATGCTCTGATTCTCGATGTATATATGTACCTATGTGTATGTGTATACGTGTGTACGCTTATATGTATATGTCTGTACATATGTTGTCATACATAGACAGTTTTAATAAACACAGGTGTACCTCGGCGATGCATTCATCTCGATGAACAGAGAAAAACGTTTCGCCGAATCGTCATCGACCTTGATCGTATTTCAACTCGATACCTCGTTATAGCTAGCGTTACGGTTCAACGCATTGAATCGTTCGATGTTTTCGTTTTATTTTGTATTTTATTTATTTATTTCTTTTTTTTTATCTCTCTCTCTCTCTCTTTTTTCTTTTTTTTTTTTTTTTTTTTTTTTTTTTTTTTTTTTTTTTTTTTTTTTTTTTTTTTAATGATTACCAGTAGTCATCTCAATCATAGGTAGTTCGTATCTTTTTCCTTCTTTTCGTTTCTTTGAAAAATTATCCGGGTAAATAAATAGATAATTTAAATATTTTTGTTGTATCATGTTTTCCTGTTATGAGATAAATTAATAAATAATTTATATAAAGCAAGATATATAGATTCGATAATCGGATAATTATAAACAATTAGAAAATCATTCATATAAATATATTAATTGATGATTTGTAAATTGATTTTTAATCGAAAATATTCTTAAAATTAATTTTTCATTGTCTCGTTAAACGTCCTGACGTTATATTAAAAATATTTTATTTGAATGCATTTAGAATTAACTAATGTTTTGCTTTGCGCATATCTAAATGCATAAATATGGATCGTAGGACGTTCGGCGTTGAAAGATTCTGTCGCAATTAAGTTGTCGTCGTCTCTTGGAAGAACAATCGTCAAGTAGTACGTGTGACAAGTAGGTATGCACGAAGAAACGTACACGTAAGAGTGGACGACGAGGACGATGAGACAAGAATTGACGAAGAGGAGAAATAAAAGGAGAAAAAGAAAAAATAAAAAGAAGAAGAAGAAGAAGAAGAAGAGGATGAAGAAGAAGAAGGAGAAGGAGAAAAAGAAGAAATAGAAGTAGAAGAAGAAGTAACCAAGTCTCAAGACGAACGTCGATACAAATTTCCACGGATGATCCTCCGCCGATCCTGGCATTTATTCTACTTGTCTCTTGACTCGTTTCGAACGATCTTCACGATCTCTCGTAGGTATATAAATCAAGTGGAGGAATAGCGACGGTCGTTCCTCACGGCGACCTTTCGCTCGAGCTAGGCACTCGTTTGCAGAATTTATTGTCTTACGTCGCGGGAAGCTATGTTTATTAGACGCAAGATCAATCCTTTTTCTGTTCGCGATATCGATTCTCATTTCTTCTCGATCTTTGATATCTCAAAAAAGAGAAAAGAAAAGAAAAGAAAGGAAAGAAAGGAAAAGAGAAGAGAAGAGAAGAAAAGAAATGAAAAAGAAAAAAAAAGAAATGAAAGAATAAGTATTTCTTACGATACCGAGGAGGATGGTATATTTTTTTCTTCGGTCTCACGGCTATTCGTCTACGAAATAACAAATTTCGATAGGCATCCTCGAGGATATTAATTATTGAAAAGTCCGATTAAATGATAATCGATAAAATCAATAAGAAATCATTTTCCCTTTTCGATCAATAAAACGTGATTCTCACCTACCGTGAAACTTACGGATTTATTATCATCATCGTATTCGTGTAATTGTAAGTCTCGAAAATTCTAGTATATTTAAGTGGATGCGTTAAGCAGACTAAGCGTCGATATATACCTTCAAATCGATGTTAACCTAGGAGAGGAGTCTTGAGAGAGGTGTGAGGTTAAACGATCGACAGAACGATAAGGCTAATGAGCTGTTACGAGCCTTTCTCTATTTTATTCTCTCCCCCTTTTGCTCGGTGTAGTTAACCTTTATACACTCGCAATTTTCAAAGCCCTTGTTGGACGTCGACTTTCTCCATCTAAGCATCGAGAGTTCGCCTAATTACTGAGAAGTATAAACGGCGAATCTTTGCATATCGTTGAGACACCGTAGCTGGCATCGCCTTCGATTAAATGACTCCTTACATGGACGCTTTTTTGTAATTAATAATAAATCGACTTTAAACGAGTTCTAAACTTAATCGTCGTCAATCTTTTTAACGCTCGTAATATACGCAGATAAAATACTTTTCTAATTGCGCTCGAACGTCGATTATATAAATTCTGTGCTTCGTGCCTTCTCGTTTGATTTTTAAATCGATTAAAAAAATAGAAAAGATGAGGAAAAAAAAGAGAAAATAAAAAAATAAAAGAGAAAACGTTTCGACTTATGTATCTATGTATATCGACAACGTTTCGCTCATTTCAAATTTATTAAGAAAAGTTTAAGTTATCATTGTTTGCTTAATTCATTGTAATCATTAATTTCGTTAGCGAATTAGTACGAGCTTAAAACATTTGACGTAGTATTAACGAACAAAAGCGACAATCCTATTTGGCAAATCTTATTCTTTCGATCTTCTCAATGAATTATATCCCTCGAAAGATACAAATTACAAAAGCTATTTCTTTTGTAATATTTAAGTATAAACGTTTGACTTTAAAAACAATTGATCTCACTCTAATATTATTTGCTTTACACGTTTTATCCTAAAATTATTTCTAATTTAACAATTATTTTCAAATATCGAGATAATTCAAACTTTCCAAAGAGTATCAATAAATCCCTATGGATTACTTTTCTTTCCTCCGTTTCTTTTTTTTTTTTTTTTTCTTTCTTTTTATTTCATACTACTTTCTCATTGACGATAAGAGTTTTCCTCTAATCGTATTCCTCTTGTTTTCTTCGTTGCCGTTCGCGTAACTTTAAAGTAGAAGAGGATAGATAGATGGATAATAAGGGTATTGGAGTAGCAACGGTGCCAGTTAAGTACAACGTGACGCACTTTAAAGCCCGCCAAGATCGATGGGTCATTTCCAATAATTATTTCCGATCACGGCGTGACTTGAAGATAAGCGTATAGATGGGCCTTCCCTATTAGCATAATCACATTATGCCGGTGCATTCTGGCCGCGTGTAGGCCGATCGCGAGTAGGATAAATGAACGTGCCATACTACGAATATGCCACGAAGGAATTCCATCTTACAACCTAGATGCGAAGAGGAGAATAAGAGGGAAGGGAGAGACAAGATGAAGGACGAAAGAGGGAAAGGGATCTCGTATCCTTTCGATAATATCGAAACGAGTCAATTATTGAAATCTTCTTTTTCATCGTTTTTGTCATTACCGCTGCCACCGCCATCGTCTACTTTGTCGAAAAACTTTTCAGTAAAAATACTCTCTTTTTAAGTAAAAATTATTAAGAAATAAAAAAAAAAAAAACGTTGAAGTAATATGAACTCGGTGTATTCGAGATATATTATAAATCTTGAATTATTCCGAGATTGCTGATGAGTATAATTAATACAATTTTCTCTCCCTCTTTAACTGCATCGCTTTATACGGCTAATTGAATACCCTAAGTGGTGAGCATAATCCGTTTCAAGAATCGATTAATGAGACGATGCACTCATTCTCTCTCTCTCTCTCTTATCTATCCATTTATTTTATCGATAAGGATTGTATCTTCTAGCAGCTGGCAGCTATGCACCTACTATAAATGTTAAGAAAAATAATAGTGTGCTCCACTTAATTAAACCCACGTTGATTTTTCTATAAACTATTATATTTTATGGGAAACAGTCCAGCGTATATATATATATATATTTTCGTATAATTCAATTTGAAATTAATTTTTAGTTTTTTCTTTTCTTTTCTTTTTTAAATAAAACAATCTTTTTCTCTTCAAGAGTATAAATGATATTAAATACTTTACAAACTCTAGAGAATAAAAAAAATATTTTATGTTCTAAATAATATAATATACTTCTAAGAATTTTTGATTAAAGTAAGTATAATGTATACAGAGATATCGTAATAGTTCCAGTTCTGTAATTATTCTGTATTTATCTATATCGAGGGAAGAGCTTGACGCCCAATTGATATAATCCTCTTATATCTAGGATCGTCGTAATTTACGATCTCGCGGAATCACCGTTATATTCGGTCAACGTTTGATCATTAAATTAGAATCTCTACTGCTTGCGGTATCTCTTGCTCTTAATTAGTTATCTTCCATATTAGCGCAACGAGTAATTCCATAGTGATTTATGAGTAGCGTGTATTATAAGTATGCGATTGAGTTACGTACTTGAAGGGATTTTCTCTCTCTCTTTCTCTCTCTCTCTCTCTCTCTCTCTCTCTCTCTTTCTCTTCCTATCTATACGATAAGATAAACCAAAGTCCGCAAAACTCATTGCAACGTTGAAATTGAACGACGAGCTGAAACATGTCCATTCCATTCGATATTTTTGCACCGTAAAATAGCGCAGTTTATTGATGCTTCGCGACAAGGCGATAATCGCGACCAAGGCTTTTATATCTTATGGAATATTATGAACGTCTATGGTTTTGGTCCAATGGCCAATAGACTTTTTTCTTTAGACATTATAAACTATGAACGAAAATCTATTTCCATTTGAAGAGTTTTGAGATTTTCTACATGAAAGATGATCCGATCTTGAATGACCTCCAACGCCTTGTTCCGGCACGTGCCTTTATCCTGATGCAATAAGAATTAGTGATGACTGATTTAAACGAACGATATACAAAGTCTACCCACGGTCATTCAAAGATAAGTCGTCCGGTTATAATTTTCTTTCCTCATTCTTTGCTTCTTCTACTTCTTCATCATCTTTCATTCGTAACATCAACTGACAGAGAGAGAGAGAGAGAGAGAGAGAGAGAGAGAAAGAAAGAAAGAGAGAGAGAGAGAGAGAGAGAGAGAGAGATAGATAGAGAGAGACAGAGAGAGAAAGTAAGGTGTCAGCTATCTCGTCGAGCGTAAAGAACCTACGAATCGTTTATCTGATAAATCTCGTAAGTAAAGAACACCTTTGAAAAGCATGCTACCTCGCGCATCATACAACGCCTCGACCATTTTCTTCTGAGCTGTGCCACATCTTCCTACAGCGTGTTGTCCTTTTATTATTAAATGATTGGACACGTGCAACGTGTCGCGCATGAATTCATTGTACATTCTCCATGGATTTACGTCGTTATAACTCGTGAAGATCTTCTCTCAGTATCTCTTCTTAATCTTTGATATACATTAAACTCATTTCTCGAGATATCGTATCGAGATATCTGAACAGCAGGTATCGTGAAATAATAAAAAGATGACGTAAAATTATTATAATGTTTTAAAAAGTTCTTATTTAATATTTTGAAAGTAATCATTTCTGTTTGCAACCAAGTTGAAATCTATTAAATGTCAAATTTAGACACCGCAACGTTCCAATATTAGTATGTCTGAGGAACGTCGACATTTTCTATTAGAAATATGACGATAATAAATTTATAGATGGCGTTTATATATTTTCTTTTCTTTTTTTTCTTTTTTTTTTTTTTTTTTTTGGTTTATAGACGTATACGACGTATGACAAAGATTTATAGGTTTTCCAAAGTATACTTCTTCGAAACCTCTTTCGCATGCCAAAGTCTTTCCTTTCCTCCTCTTTCTCCTCCTCTTTCTCCTCCTCCTTCTTCTCCTCCTCCTTCTCTTCTTCCTCCTCCTTCTCCTATTACGGGACCGAGCAATGTGCAAAAGTCACCAACGAAGGGATCGTAAATCGCGATATGGCTACTTGCAAATGAATGAGAAATGACAATAGCAGCGGGGGCAAGCAAGCAAGGGTAGGTCATGCCAGAAACGATCTTTGACCTCTAACGGTACGATCGTTTCTACGTATGTACCTTACGTACACATATATATATATACGTTCATATGTTCGTTCGTTCGTTCGTTCGTTCGTTCGTTATTCGCATGGAAAAAATGTTGAATAGGAAATCGTCGTGAGAGTTTTTCGATTCGCAAGAAACGATTGCGAAATACTCCTCGGCAGTCGATGCTTACATGCACTCGTCCTGGCAAACGAATTCCAAATCTATCGAGGTATCTCGAAACCCCTATGAGAAACGTATTACGTTGCAACACTTACTCGTGCGTGCGAAGAGAGAGTGAGAGAGAGAAAGAGAAAAAGAGAGAGAGAGAAAGAAAGAGAGAGAGAGAGAGAGAGAGAGAGAGAGAAAACTCAGTGCCTCATCGAACCTTCCAATCTCGATACCTATCTGAAACGTGATAAAAGAAATTATTAAAAAATTAACTTAATATTTATAATATCGTGTTATTTATCTAAATATGCGCGCGCGTACGAACGATATTTTTTTCTTTTTCTGTTTTTTTTTCTCCCCTTTTTTTTTTTCGTTGCAACTTCTTTTTTTTTTTTTCAACAAAATTCTTCGCTAAACTCATTCTTATCCTTATTTTATATTTTTAATCATGTATACCTTTGTATATTCGAACTGTGATGGAAATAGCAACGTGATTATTAGTAATTTGCATAAGGATTATCAGAACCCTCTCGTTAACGTCTTTGGTTTAAAGCCGATGCTCGGAACCGACTGTCACGCGTTTTATTCTCGTCTCTATACAATGTAATTTTAGTGCTGTAATTATAAGAACGAGTGTTGACCCTCCCTATAATTAATATTATCGCGGAAGTACGTATTATCTCTTACATTGTATTAACTGGAGGTAACATAGTATAATTCATTTATGGTTTATTAGTCCATTCTATTAGAGAGTAAAGATGATTGCTTCTTACGATTTCCGTGAGTTAGTTGTGCAGATCGTAAAAAACAAAAAAGGAAAATAAAAAAAAAGGGATAAATAAAAAAAAAAGGGATAAATAAATAAAACAAAAGAAAAGAGAGACGTGTAAAAAAGAAAAAAAAAAACAAAAAAAGAAAAAGACGAAAGAACGAAAGTAAACAACGCTAGAGTAAATTTTCGTCTTGCTTTTCTTTCCACGTTAATGAAAAAAGTATAGGCATGTGTTCTTATGGAACGTCGAGATCGATGATGACGACAACAACGACGAAGACGACGACGAGGACGACGATGACGATGATGGTAAGGATAAAACCGACATGGGAGAATGAGTCCCGAAGAACGCATAATTATTTTGAAAGAGAACCGAGCTTCGTCGTCTCTTTCGTCTGAGATGTGTGAAAGGCGGTTCCGTGAGTGCCTGTTTCTCGTGTTGCTGTTACTGCTCTCCAGGCTGCTGCCTCAAGCTGCTACTTCAGACTGTTGCTACAGCAAGTAAAAACAACGACGTGGACAGGTTTCGTTTCTTTCGTTGTACGACGATCCGCGCTATTCCAACTCATCTTTTAACATCCGGCAACACCTAATGGTAGGACGACAATCCTTGAGAAATAATCGAATCGTTTCGTTGATTCGTAAATAATGATGTTTTTAAGGATACAAATTGACTCCTTTATACGACTAATCCGATCTTAACTCATTTCACTGTCATCTCTTTTTCTCTTTCTCTCTCTCTCTTTCAATAATAATTACATGTCAACGAATGGAAAGTTCAAGTGTACCAACGATACATCCCAGAGAAAATATCATTTAAGAGAAGCTTAATTATTCTCGAAATAAATTTCCCCATTATTCTGAGAAATTATTTTTCTACGTTATAATGTAATTTCGATCGTGCACGCTTTGAAAATAAATCTTCTCCTTTTGCACTGAAGCAAGGCGAGACAAAACGAGGAATGCCAAGACGAACACGAGCGAGGCAATTCGAAATTTCGAAACAAGATGTATCCGATCGTGAGGCATTCGAGTGGAGGCACCAACAATGGAGATTATTAGCATTGGCTGAGCCGACTTCAAGTTGATATTGGTCTCTTGAGCTCCGACATATTGTAATCACGCGGATATATTGTGCTCGCGCAATGCGCGCTTTCCTCCTTCGCTTCCAACCCCCTCGGCTATGGTTGTTCGGCTCTAGCAACGGCAGCAGCGATCAATGGCCTCCTCTATCCTCCCGATAACTCGATAATATTACACGCGAAAACCGCTTCCGACGTGCTCGCCCAGTCAGCGAGCCACTTGTGCGAGCAAATAACCAGTTATCGGAAAACCGATTTTATTTTCGAGGCCAGGACGGATTTTTTTTCTATTTTTTTTTTTCCTTTTTTTTTCTATTTTTTTCCCCATTTTTTTTCCTCTTTTTTTTCCTTTTTACCCTTCGGTAAACCTTCTCTCTTTCTCTCTCTCTCTCTCTCTCTCTCTCTCTCTCTCGTTTCTCGATTGTCTATTTCGTGGTACACGGTCACAATTGAAACTTGATACGTAAATTTATCGATTTCACCGACCGACGCGAAAACTATGCGAAAACTCAACAAATCGAGCGAATAACCGAGACTCGAAAGCCGGTCACATTTTCACACGTTTCCCCAGTTACGATCTCGATGCGATCTCTGTCGTCGACTATTTTGTCATTCGTTCGAGGAATTCTTTAACGTTAGTAATCGTGTTCTCGAGAAATCGAGAAAGAAATAGACATAAGTACGTTTAGAAATGCTCGAGACGATGCACAAAGTAAATTACTTTTTCAAAGTGTAATAAAGTCAAAATAAAATAATTGTTTGTAAACATTTCAACTATTCAACGTATCTTACGAGTACGTTCTTTCGGTCTAACTTCAAGTTTCTTTTTGTTTTTTCTTTTTCTCTTCCATTCCTACAAGTTCTTTAAGAAATTCTTGGGAAATGATGCTTGAAAAAAAAAAAAAAAAAAAAAGAAAAAAAGAAAAAAAAAAGCAGAATAAACAGAAAAAAAAGAAACAAGAAAAGAATCACGTTAATGTTATAATGAATGAAACTTCACTTCAGATGTGATATAATATTGTTTATTTTACGAATAATAAACAATGGAAAAAGAAATGCAATAGAGCCATTGTATTATTAATCGAGATTTATATATTACAATGATTAATATGAAAATTTAATTGAGGTGATACCACGGTCATGATATGATGAGAAAAAGTATAACGCTGTTGTCTTCGTAAACGAAACAAATACGAGAAAAGGAAAGCTTAGAGAAAAGCTAGAAATGTTCATGGAAATAAGTAGGAATGAATGGAAGAGAGATTTTCGGAGGATGAGTCTTGTGTAAAAGAAAATACCTCCTCGTCGTTCCGGCGACGCACAAACGACTGCTCGCGCGGCTGCTCGCACCTCCAAAAGAGCACCCTTCGTGCACGTGACGTATGGAGGTGAGAGGTTACGCTCGAATCGTTTCTAGGAACGCCATTACGGCGGAAACATTACGTGCTAGATTTGTTTCGGCTCGTAGTTCTAACGACGTCCCGCTCGTTTCCTTTAACTTCTTTTCGCGGCTCGCTTTTTCTTTTTCTTTTTCTTTTTTTTTTTTTTTTTTTTTTCTTTTCTTACCCGCGAATGCAAAAATCTCTTCCAAGAAGTAGTAAGATTTTACGATAGGCCAGTTCAATTTCTAAAAGCAACGACATTTAATCGGATTTTTTTTCACGATAAAGAATATAATTATTTGTAATTTATATTATATGCTGATATATTAAATTAACGTAAGTTAATAGAACGATAATCGAAATGAGAATATTTTTATTTTTTCAAACGAGAACAAAGGAAATGGAAATTTGAGAATCCTAGAAGAATTGTAATAATAGATATAACAAATAATAATAGAATATTAACGATAATAAATATTAATGATAATGATAATCGTATCTTCCTCTTTCGATCTATTTCATTTTTCCTTTCTTTTTTTTTCTATTTTCATAGATCCTGAAAGAAATTACTGCCTTCAGAATCGAACAGCTCGACGAGTTGGAAAATATCTTCGATCATCTCGAAGACCACCGTACTTTGAAGAACTACCAAGGAGAGAAGTCAGCACGGTGAGTTCAAATGATCAAAAGATATCTTTTCTTGCATGCTTACCTCGGATAAAAACGTACTTTCAGATTAAACAGACTTTTTATTCTTCTTATTCGTCGTATTTTATCTACGTGGAAAATACGATTATTCATGCGATACCCTCATACGTTGGTTTACTTTTACATACTTATCTATGTCTAGCCATGGGAAAATCGTAGCTTCGTGCATCAAATTCGCGTGGAGTCCTATCTCTTTAGAGATTTCTATACCAGAAGAAAGATACGAAGAAAACGAATCGAGAAGGAATCGAGAAGGAGGGAGTTTCAAGGAGCCGAGTCAATCCTGTCGATTGAAGACTGATTAGGCGGTTGCATTCGACGATCTAAGATTTTCTATCGCGATGCATTTCCCTTTACGGGTTTTGCTTTGTACTGATACTCTTTGCGTTTCCTTCTTTTTTCTTTTTTTTTTTTTTTTTTTTTTTATCTATTTCTCTTTCACTCTTATAGACGCATTCTATTCGTCCGTCCTTTCCTCCTTTCGATCTCTTCGAATCTTTTTTCGGAACGAACTAGACCGGTTCAAGGAACTGCCTTCCGAAAGGCGAAAACCCGAATAGATCGGCTCGTAAACGATACGTATCGTTTGAAAAAAAAAGATGAAAAAATACGAGATAGGATAACATTACCTATAGATATCTTAAGCGATAGAAAATGTTAAATAGGAATTATTTAGAAGGAATACGCTTTTACGTTTACCGACCGACCGACCAACTGACTATTACTCATTCGACGATACCGCGGTTTTGCGAACTGTCGTTGGTAGATTATCGCACGTATAGAAAACATATCTACATAGATGTTTCTACATATCTATGTATGTATATAGGAGAAAGGCATTAACGTATAGGTACGGATAGTTCGCAAGTTCGTCGTCACTCGTTCCTCTCGAACGCGCACATAAATCCCTTTATGAGCGTCGTGTCACGAATTCACGGCTTGTCGCCGATTTTATTGCTCGAAGGATCGCTCGTGTAGTGCCCCACCAGCTTTTATGTCGTTGAATACGACTATTCGAAACTTCCGGCATTCCCTCTGTCGATGTGACGAAGTAAAAGGCGCAAGGTGAGAAAGCGCGACTTCGCTCTTTTACCGTCTTTACTTCGAACCATCCAAAAGTGATTTAGTACCGACGTTACTCTCTTCTTCTCCTCTCGCGATAGTTAAACTTCTACCGATGATAATTGTCACGAATTGGTTCTGTAAATCAGTCGAACCGACGTTTTACAATCCTCCTACCATTATTTTCGACTTTACTTTCGTTTCTTTTTCGAAACTAAATCAACGAAGCCGATGAGGATTCGCGTGATAGTTTGACGTAAATAACAATTAAGTAGAGACCATAGTCTGCCGTATCGAAGTCCCATTTGAACTACCTCTTACCATTTACCTCTTATCTCTCTCTGTCTCTCTTCCTTCTTTCTCTCTCTCCCACTCTTTCCTTCTTCGACCATTTTCCATTTTATCACTCTAGACATAAATCCCAATTACTCGCTCGTGGTGCAAATAATGATCGATAATTAGCGACGGCCGTCGGCTTTTAAGGACGAGGCTTTTTGCGGCTTGGCAACTCTTCGTTTCGAAGCAAGTTAACTCCTAGACGAAGAAAACGTCCAACGTGTATCCTCGGTTTACCACGCTCGTGTCCAGCCATGTTAAACATCCTCGTGGATATTCGAGAGAATACGCGTGCACGAGCACGAGCGAACAAATGAACGATTCGGAACGATATTCCATGTCGATATAACCGAGCAATCTCTTCCTCTTCTACTTCTTCTCGCTACCTTCTCGATCCTTGTCGAGATACCAACTTACACGCGTTAAGATATATGTATATTGAAACGATCGAGAATATTATTTAACGGGCTCCCATGTTACTCGCCCTACCAAGGGAGGAATAAATTCGGCAAAATTTACTAAAATAAGGAATAAAAAAAAAAAAAAGAAAGGTAAGAGGAAAGTGGGTATCAAGAAAAAAAAAAAAAAGGTAAGAAGAAAAAAGAAGTACAAGGATCTTGACTTCCCCTTCATGTTATTCTTTCAAATGTTTTCTTACATATCGCCATCGATCTCGTCACGATTTATACATATGTATATACGACGTTGCGTAATAATCGCTTTATATCCAACGGTATAATTATAGCGTAATCGATCGATTAATCGACTATCAGGTATCACTTTATCGTTGCTTGAGATCACAACGGTAACTCGAAATACGTGATAATATATGCCCTCTCGAAAACGATCTTACACGAAGCTTTTCGAAATGGCCTTAGCTTCTTCTCCTCTTTTCTATACACGGTATACCCGCATAACGAAGTTCAGCTGTGCGATAAAGTACAGATGAATATCCGATAATCGTCGGGCGTGCTAGTAAATTTCTTTCTAAATCGGTAGTCGAAGCGTGCAGGTGTATTACAGGTGCGATACCTGTCGTCGAGAATGACAGTGCATATGGGGCAGGTGATCTCTCTCGAAAAGGAATCTCTTTGTGATCGACGATCGATCTCAAGAAGTACGGCCTCGACTCCCATTGCCCTACTCTCTCCCTCTCTCTCTCTCTCTCTCTCTCTTTCTCTCTACGAATCGAACCTGATCTTAGGCTCGACACGATCCTAAAACCGTCTCGAGCTGGACTACCTGACTTTCCATGGTACGCACTACGTGGTATCCAACGGTGACGATAAAAGGAAAATGTTCGAATAACATACACGTACTTACTTGCGTTTATTTTGCACGACAAAGAAACACGAAGAAGAAAAAGGGAGAGAAAGAAAAAAAATGAATAAAGAAAAGAGACTACCGTTTTCCAGGACATACATACATACATACATACATATACACACACATAGATACATACATACATATACATACATGCATAGCTTCTATTGCCGATCTATGATGCATTGTATTGACACAGGTGTCGTAGCGAAAGACCCAACCAACGCTAATTCCTTTTGACCGTTCATAAAATCGATCGAGAACGATCGCCTTTGTAAATGTAGCCTAGAGAAAGCTAGAACGAAGACTTAGATACATTGAAGGCTAGGATGGAGAGCCCATGGAAATTGGCAATTATCGCAACCCATAACTAAAGGCTCGACCGTGCACTCTATCGGGACATAAGGTCTGCACGCTCGGCACTTCGGGCCACGGAGTGTGGGGTCATTACGCGATAATTAGAAATTAAAAATCGAAAGGCACTACCTACCATCGCCGTTCATCTATCTCTCTCTATACTATACCAAACCCTATCTATCTCTATCTCGTTCGTTCTTGTCTCCCTCCCTCCCTTTCTTCCTTCCTTCCTTCCTTCTTTCTTTATCCTCTCGAGGCGTGCTCGGTTCGCTGCAGTTAAGCGCATCGTCAGCTGGCGAATTGCATTTCTGCAACGACGTCTATACGATGGGTTAACGAACCTGGCGCTACACTCCTTCTACTTCTCTCTCTCTCTCTCTCTTTCTCTCTGTCGTGTGTGTGTGTGTATGTGTGTGCGTGTCTCCTCCCTCTACCAGAGTTTCTTTTACGATGCAAAACGTCGAAGAGGAGCGGCAGTGGATATCGAATTGCCGTCTAAGGTGAACGAAGCATCGAACGACGAAACGCCACCTCGTTCTACTTCTTTCAGAGAAATACCAGCAGTCTTTTACGATCGTACGATCTCCGAACGTAACAATGCGCGTAGCTAAACGAGCGAAGCCGTCCTCGTTGACTTTCTACGTGACGCAACTTCCCTTCGTCGTTACACGAATCACAGATCCATCGAACGGATTCCTAAAGCAACTCGCGTCGTTCATCGTGGCTCTTCTCTTCTTTAAAAAAGAATATATAGATCCTATGTCGTACAGTTAAATTCTATAAGAAAAGAAAAAAAAAAATCTTCTCCCATACGCCTGCCATTCTCTTTCGTTTTGTTTTTTCTTTTTTTTTTTTCTTTATCTTTTTTTCTTCCTGAACCACAGATCGTTTACGAACGGGGGAAAAAAAAAGAGGCGAGTGAAAGAAAATCGTCGAAGGATGTGAACGGATTATTCGAAGGATTGTCTTCCGAATCCTTGAGCGTTCGTAACTGAACTCGATATTAATCATCGTTTCTGCGCCCTTGAAATAGAAATATCGGTGAACAGACATTCCATCGGCAACTATTGCTCGACTCGTTTGGTGTGAAAGGGTCGCGAGCTGCAGGTGTACGTAACCGTACAGTTGGCGTTTCCACGTGGGAAAGAAAGCGTTCCTTCTAGCGCGAAGCTACGCCCAAGGAACTGGTTTCCACGTCCTCCACCTTCATCTTCTTCTCCTCCTCCTCCTTCTCCTTCATCTCCATCTCTACCTCCACCTTTTTCTTCCCCTCCTTTCCTCTTCTCTTCTTTTTTCCTCTTAAGGAATCATCCATCTACTCTTCTCTCTCTCTCTCTCTCTCTCTCTCTCTCTCTCTCTCTCTATTTTTCTTTTTCGTTCTATACTTTTCTCTTTTTATCTCTTTGAGCCCTCTGCCGCAAGTGGCATGAACCAGTGGGCGAGCGAGCAAGTATGAAAGAGAAATGTAAAGGGAGTTTTACGAGTTTCTAATGAGAAGGGGTTGCGTTAGCATGCAGAGTCAGCTAGCACGAATGACGCGTAATCCTTTACATAATCACCAGTCCACGAAAGAATCGACTTATCTTATCCTAGAAGAGGAATACACGCTGAGCTTTCTCATTTTCGTTCCTATGTATCTCGTTAAGTTCTCGGTAGTATCGTAAAAATTTTATCGATCGATCGATTATCTCTATTCGATCATAACACGTTATGAAGTTGATCAAGATAATATTTTATAAATAACGAAATTATACGTTTCATTTTTTCTTTTTTTTCTTTTTTTTTTTTTTTTTTTGTTTCGACATTAACGATTTCTCTCGTAATCGTCCACGTTTAATTAACCGTTCTCGTCGTGATGATATCTCGATTTAATTTAATAATTTCAGTTTCGTTCGTTGGACACGTATAAAATAATAAATTTTTTTGTTCTGCTTGATCGTAAATAATATGAAACAGCAGCAGGTGTATATACTGTAAGAATATGAAACTCGGTACGCCCACGTACGCCAAAAGTAGTCGAAATATCGTTCGAGTACGTTAACCATTACGATAAGACCCGATCATCGCTAATTCATGAAAATAGCATAAGTGCAGGTTACGCGTCGGACGAAACACGTTTGCAATTTCATTCGATCCCGTAATGGCCGGGCACTTTATCTGGACGGCTCCTATGTAATCATTCGATTAAAATTACGCAGGAGCATTACGATGCTCGTTAGGCAGATGCAACCGAAACTCGTGGGACCTTGAACCCATACCATCATGATTTCGGTAAGTTAAAGAATGACTCTTTTATCGAGAGATAATGTATCGATCGATGTAAGATATTAAAAATGTAATAAAAATTAATTACATCTTTGTACATGTACCATTCGTTATACGTCAAAATTCGATTTCTTCTTGGATTACATTCGATATTTTCTTTCCTTTCATCTTTTCTTTTATCTGTCTTTCTCATTTCCAATAACTAATCGCTTCTTTCTAATTCTTTTCTTATTTCTTCGTCTACTTCTCATATATCATAAGATCTTCTAGTTTTATTTGTCATTTCAAATGAATTAAAGTTTTTTCCAACAAGTTGTAATATACATATATATATATATATATGTGTGTGTGTATGTGTGTGTGTGTGTGTATTCCTTTCCGTACATTCCTTTTCGTAATATATATCATTTATCGAAATGACAAACTCATTACTATTCGAACTGGTATACTTTCATAAACACGTCTTTTTATTGTTTCTTGTCGCGATATCTCCCTACAATATTGTCGTTATATCATTCCCTAAGAATATTAAACGACATATCGAGTAATCGATTCCTCAGATAAAAACGTTCTTCTCGAGTCGTTAAATTATAAAATTTATGATGCCGATCTTCATGTTTTTCTATGTCCTCGATGTCTCACGAGAAATGGAAGAAAAGAATAAAGTTTCTTCGTCGAAAGAAACAATCGAGTTTCTTTTTAGCTTACGTTAGATATCATCATAGTAGACGTCGAAAAAAGACTGAATGTTTGCTTTAAAAATAGGAAGAGAATGAGAAAGAGAGAGAGAGAGAGAAAGAGAGAGAGAGAGAGAGAGAGAGAGAGAGAGAACGGATTGGGTACGTGCGGATAGTAACGTATAAAATGATTTCCGTAGTATGCAGACATCGACGTATCTAACTCGTCTCATGACGTATAAAGAAAACGGTAAAAGATTTTAAGAGGGAAAGAGAGGCGACTGAAAAGAAAGGGAATCTGCGAAGTGCTTCAACCGGGATTGTCAGAGAGCGAGAGAACGAGAGAATACGTAGTAAGAAGAAAGGCTTGCCAATTTGTCGGTCGGATTTATGTGAACGGTACGACGTAAATACACGCCTTTGCCTTCCTTTGCTTTGCGAGGTAAGTTCGGCAAGAAAGGACACAAAGAAAAAGAGATATGGGGATAAGAAGAAGGAGAAAAGATGAGGAAGAAGAAGAAGAGGAAGAAGAAGAAGAAGAAGAAGAAGAAGAAGAAGAAACGAAACGAAACGAAACGAAATGAAATGAAACGAAACGGAGATCGTCGGCTAAAGGAAAGCACAGTTTCATACGTATCGTACGTATGTATGTATACCAGTTCTGATACAAAAGGAAGAGTAAAGGGTGAGAAAGTGATAAAGAAGAAAGAGAAAAAAGAAGAGACAAAGGTGGTTAGGAAGATGGTCGTAAACAACTGTCGAACACAATCTCCTAATGCGCGATTCTCCTTTGGCACGTGGGATATCCTACCACCCCTTTTCTTCGATCTCTTTCTCTTTTTTTTATCCTTTCTCTCTCTCTCTCTCTTTCTCTCTCTCTCTCTCTCTTTCTCTTTCTTTCACTCTCTTTCCCTCTTTTTTTTTTTCTTTCGTTTTCTTTCAATCCTTCCTAATAGGAACTTATATCCATGGGATTCGCGAAAACGAACACGCCATACCTATCGCCATGAAGTTCACACTTTTTTTTCTGACTAATTCCTTAGAAAAGATACGAGCACATCTAGAATTTACTTTTGAGAAATCTTTAATGTAATCTTTCACGAAGCTTTCACCTCTTTTTTTTTTTTTTTCTTTTTTTTCTTTTTTTTTTTTTTCTAAGGGCCTCTTTAGACATTTAACAAAAGTTCTTCGCATATTACCTGGTATATTCTTCCATCTGCGTTTCTTTCACAGAACCGGTTTAAAAGAGTGTCTTAAAGCACTTAATCGACTTCCTTCACCAATCGTTACATTCGTTTTTTAATTAACATATTAAAGAAACTTACTATCTGGAACTTGTCACTTTGTTCATTATTAGTTAATTAATTTAGTTTATAAGTAAAAGAAGTGTAAAATAATGACCGGTTATCGAAGGAAAATATTTTTCTTTCTCATTTTTTTCTTTTTTTTGTTTTTTTAATTCAACACCAACCTTGATTTCTGGATTTTTGGTCCTTTTTTTTTTTCATCCGATAATCAAGTCCACGAAGTAAAAGACAAAGTAACATGAAATCGATTACAGCAGATATGTTGTTCGGCTTTACATTTAGATCGTATCCTATTTATAACATGAAAGATAACAAAGTTCTATGTTCTATCATTAGAAGATTATATGCACGCAAGTTTCATATCTCAAACAAGTTGTCTAATCTGTTAAAGTCCGTAGCGACATCGGTACCCGTAAATATAGTGCGCCCACTTCCTAGAGCCTGTATAACATCCGTATAGTTGTCCGATTAAACGTATTCACACATATCGGGGTATTAATATTTTGTATCTGCTAATAAATGCATAAGCATTCTTCTTCTTCTTCGCTTTTTCCTAAGATAACTCATTGTATAATAATATAATTCATTTCAAAGTAATTTATTAATACATTCATCATTCCTTTGACTTTGAATTTTTAATCTAACATATATTCAATTCATCGATCTGAATATATGAAAACAATAAAATAACTCCATATACTCGGTCATTCTATGATTGTTTAATTCATTATGTATCATTATATTTATCGATCGTTTCGATCTCTGCCAAACGATTTAGAAGAATTTCTTGGCCGTTCAAAGAGATAGAAAAGAGCCTGTCGTAGAGCACGAAAAGAAGCCATCCAGCCGGATATCGACGGGGCAGATGAGCTACCAATAACTCAATGTGCGCTTATAAACTGATCAGACTTCCAGCCCCTCCGCTCTCCACTTTCCTTCTACTACGCCGATATCGTCGACTCGACCCGGTTCCAATACCTTCGAGTTCCTCTTACGCCCTCCACGATTGGAAAGAAGAGGATGAGAAAGAAGACGACGAAGACGACGTATTACTCGAGACTCCTCCGGCGGAGAGTGAAATGCAAGCGAATTTACCGCACGATTTAACATCCCCTTCGACCTACGGGCATTCATCCACCTTCCACATTGCCTACAGACGGAAGGAAACGCGAAGAACTAGAAAAAGAGAGAATAAGAGAGAAAGATAGATAGATAGATAGATAGATAGATAGATAGATAGATAGATAGATAGATAGATAGATAGATAGATAGATAGATAGAGAGAGAAAGAGAAGTCGAATTCCTCGTAACTCGAGGCTAACCGAATTTCTTGCGTACGCTTCGATCTCGCGTATGCAACGGTTCGCAATTCGATCGGATTCACCTTGCTTGCTCTCTCGGAGTATCAAGGACCTGCTCCATCTGTTATTCTTCGAACGAGACCACTGATCGTACAGACAAAATGCGTAATCCCAATTGTCCATGTATAACGAGCTTAACCGGCTGAATTCGCTCGGAAAACCCATTTAAATGTGATTTTATTGAAGTAACATTGGTATAAGTACTCTTTTATATCTACTTACGATTTTTAAAATGATAGAAAAGAATAACGTGTCATTTCTATTTTTTTATCTTAAGAACTTTTGTGTGTGTGTGTATATATATATATATTTTTTTTTGTGATAAGATTTGTGTCCATATAAGCGCCTGAACTATAGCAATGCGAGTACTTATCCGTATGAGAGGATAAACTCGTTTAAGGGTTAAGAGTATAGACATAGCTCGAGGATCTTGATACAAGAGAGTATATCCGGTTGCATACTGCCAGGCGTCTAGTCCACGCTCAATTCGAAAGGCGAAGGAGAACTCTATCGATCTCGTTGCTACGCGGTCTCATCGAATTTCGTTTACGAGAAGGATTTTGTAAGGACAAGCGCGATCGAGGCTATAAATTTAAGGATTTCTCCACCCTCCTCGACGAATAAATTTTACCTGGTATTACCAAACGAGACATATAATCTCTCTTTCTCTCGAATCTTCGCTAAGATGCATTACGAAAGAGACAATAAATAGCTATGTTATAGTGTTTATTTTATGAACTAATTCAATATGATCTTCATTGAAATTTATCTAAAATATTATCTGAAAATTTGTAATTTATTTACTAACATTTCAATTTTTGTGCAATTTGTATATATAATTTTTTTATCTTTCAAGAGGAATAATTTAAAAAAAAAAAAAAAAAAAAAAGGAGAACGTGAGAAGTGAATCACATAGTGTGACATAATTGTCACGCGTTAACGTTCATATATATTGGTATAGGAGTAAAATAAAATCAATTATTATTACACTTTTTGCCATTACTATTTCTTATCACGATGCGTGATCGTTTAAAGAACGTGCTCTGGCAATTCTCTCATACACGTCCAGCTAATAAATACCATGGAATGCACGAACGAAGATAAAGAAAGAGAGATACGAGTTAGCGAAATTAATTGATTCTATAAAACATTATCTCGCATTTGCTTTATTATTATAAAGTAAACTATTAACATGGAATATATCTATTGTACGTTTGAAAAACTTTTCGAAATTTATTTTTACAAGGATTAACTTATCCACTTATTTCACAAAATTTTCTATTGCTTTGAGTTACCTTCATTAATTTTTTTTTTTTTTTTTTTTTTTTTTTTTTTTCCTTAACAAACAAGAGAAAAAAAAAAGAAAACATTCTGCAGGTTAGAAATAAAAGTCGGTTCTCACAGAATCGGACCATTTCTTCTTGTTCCCTTTTAATTTTTCCAACCCTACGAGCTCGAAGTAGTTTACTAATAGAATGGAAGACCCAAATTCCATATGCAAATGCCCTCTTTCTTTCTTTCTTTCTTTTTTTTTCTCACGCACACGCACGTAAACGCAAAGTGAATAAGAAGAGAAGAACGTACAAATACGTGCGACACTTTGCGCCTCGCGAACCCCCGTAGGTCACGTCGAGAATTTGAAAAGCCACCACCTGAGAACGTGTCAATCGGTCCACATAATTCGATTTGAATAATGAACGAAGGTCCCCTATGCAAATTTTACCATTATGACGAGTCTCGAGTAACGGTTCCGAAACGATGTATGTATGTATGTATGTATATATGTACCTAGTCTCTTTCTTTCTCTTTCTCTCTCTCTCTCTCTCTCTCTCTCTCTCTCTCTCCCTCACTCTCACTCTCACTCTTTCTGAACTAACGGACGTTATATTATAATTTCGACGAGAATATATTTTCCGAATGTCTCTCTCTTTCGAGAGAGAGAGAGAGATGCATTTTATTTTGAAATTAAATTTATAAGCTTTATCTAGCACATAAAGATTAGAAACGTGGGATTAGAAATGTCGTTAAATTGATATGAAATGAGATGGATATATCATACATACCTAAAGGAGAAGATAGCGCTTAAGTATCGTCGAATTTCTCATGGAAAAGAAAGGAGCGAAGAGAATCTTCCAGGAAGTTCTCCAGGCTGTCGCAGATTACGCATTCAATCACGGAGGAACGCACGACCGTGTCTTGGCTTTCGCACGTGGTGCCCCTTCCCATCGACTTTAACGACCATTTGGCGATAAGTAATGCATGGATAACGTACGCGACGAAGGGAAGAAGAAAATACTTTAGTGGAATGCGTAGAGAACCTCGGCAAGGTGCACCAGCCGTCTCTCACAATGGCCTCTGATGAATACACCTATACATTTACATGGCAAATGCCTTCTTTTACTCGAACGACTCCTTCAGAGATATACAGCCTTCCTCCCGACTTTTGAATATCCACAAACTAAATTTTCTAACCGAAAGAAAAATTCCTTTTCCCTCGAGTGACCCTATCGTTGATATAAAAATAAAACACATGAATCGTTTCGATGTATCATAGATTTCCTTTCAAATATTAATAATATCCACGTCAATGATTTTGAACTATTATCTTGAAATGAACTTCGAAATATATAGATACACATGTGTACCACGATAACGCTTTTATTAATTTAAAATCGAAAGAAAATATGTTAATTTAATAAATTTAATTTATATAAATAAAATTTATAATAAATTAAAATTTTTTTAGAAATTTACAAAACAAATTAATATTACTAGTTCATAATAATCGTACAATATCTAACTTATCAGGATATCTCTTCGTTTTACTCTCTCTCTCTTTCTCTCTCTCTCTCTCTCTCTCTCTCTCTTTCTCTTTCTCTCTCTCTTTATCTTTTACTTTCACACTCTACTCGTTGCATCCTTATTAAGCATCGACTGAAATTCTCTCCTGAGCCGGTCCCTTTAAACTGCACAGGGTGGCACAGTTTACACGCGACCTTGCCCTTAGTAATAGTATATGAAGCGACGCCACGTTCTCTACGCAATACGACAGCTCGTAGTAGTACACTCGACGAAGAGGGGTGGGTTCTTGTCCCGGAATTAATTAACCTACAACCCTTCTATGCCAAGCTATTTCACTTCCTTCTCTCTCTCTCTCTCTCTCTCTCTCTTTCTCTCTCTCTCTCTCTCTCTCTCTCTCTCTCTCTCTCTCTCTCTCTCTCACTCGCTTACTTTGGAAGCACCGAGCGTGCCAGCCATTTTGTCCTCGACTCTCGCTCTCGAAATTCCATTACCCACTTTCTCCAGCCCTCGAAAGCAGCTCTCTTCATCTATCCTCTCCTCCTCTACTTCCCTCATACTATATCCCTCGTCGTTTCGTTCCTTCCATCCAACAGCGTCATTCACGCGCAGTTTAACCCCTTACTTCCGGTCAGAACTTTCCCTTCATCGTACACCATTTGAGTTAAGTCCATAGAACGACATAATTTTCTTCCATATATCAACTTTTTCCTGAATGAAAAGATTTGTAGAAAAATATAAAGAAATATATTATATGCCGATTATAGATCAATCTGTTATCATACGTATGATTAATCTTAATCATTTTTTGTGATCGATTTGAAAATTTTATGAAAATCATCGATTAACACATTATTTCTTTTTCTAATCGTTCTATATATAGAGTATTTATGTAATATATATATATATATATTTTTTTTTTTCTTTTCTTTTATTAATTGTTTTTTTTTTTTTTTTTTTTTTTTAATTATAATGATGCCTACTTTAAGCCGATATTTAATTCTAAAGAAAATATTACGAACGGAGAAAGAGAAGAGTACACGTGTTTAAACGTTTTCCACGTGACTCTCGAAGGAACTCTCGCAGGAGATAGGATAAAACGCGATGCTAGAGCTTTTATTAATATTCCACCCCATCTACCGATTATCCAGCCCTCCGAAGTCTTAAAGAGATTGCAGGAGGTACGGTGGTTGGAGGGAGAACGTGAGAAAGGAGAATCATTGCGGAATATCCGTAGCTTGGCTACGGAATAAAGGAAAAAGGAAAAAAAAAAAGAAAAAAGAAAAAAGAAAAAAGACAAAGTATGAAAGTCGTCTTGGTGGTATCCTGAAAGGAGGAAAACGAGACACGACCTACCCTAACTTAACTCGAGCCGTACGTACTTAACACCCATTTAAATCCAAACTACGAGATCTACGAGTTCATTGAATATAATACATTCATTGAAATATAATTACATACATTGAATGTAATTATATTATAATTGATTTATAATTTATAGTCACATACAAAGGTATGTGACTTTATAAGAACGATGAACAATGATATTGAAAGAAAAAAAAAAAGAAAATGAAAAGGAAGAATACAAGAAAATAATAATAAACAACCTATCGTTAGTATCGTTGGTGGTCGGCAAAGAAATGTAAGACGACACCTAAGTTGAACGAAGAGAAAAAGGAAACGGGGCAAAGTGGTAGCGGTAGAAACCACGAAACATATTTATTCAGTAAGTTCACTATCCGACACGATGCAGTGCGGCATTCGCATGAGTAATCTGCAAACTTTCTTAGGAAAACTTGCGCTCGAGTACCTACCGGGGAGTGGAGTAAAAGAGAGTGGAAGAGAGAGACAGATAGATAGATAGATAGATAGAGAGACAGAGAGAGACAGAGAGAGAGAGAGAGAGACAGAAGGAACTGCTGGAGATGCCGGTGGTTACTTTCAACCCCTCTTCTATGCGAAGGCGCGAGAGGAAAAGGGGTGAAAGTATTCAACCTGGGGGTTGAACCGCTCACGTTGCTTCTCTTCTACTTCTACTTCTACTTCTTCTTCTTCTTCTTCTTCTTCTTCTTCTTCTTCTCCTTTTTCTTCTTCTTCTTCTTCTTCTTCTTCTTCTTCTTCTTCTTCTTCTTTCTCTACTTTCTGCGGCTCTTCGGCGTCTTCTTTCCTGCTTCCACTGTAGGGATTTAGCTTCTCTTCCAAGCAGCCCTTCAGCGCTCTCACATCTATTATCATATTTCACGGGAGAGACTCGAAAACAGCCAGATTTATGAACGGACTTCCGGCCAAATAAACACGAGCCGCGAGCCCGCCTTCGGCATCCAAGGAATGCTCGAGTGACAGGATGCGAAATGGACCGACTTCAGCGACCACCCCCGTCAGAGTTCGAGGACGTCGTAAAATCATTTTTTTTTCTTTCTTTAGTTTTGTTTTCGTTTTGTTTCCTTTTCTTTTTCTTTTTTTTTTTTTTTTTTTTTTTTTTTTTTTTTTTTTTTCTTATTCTCGCGAAGGACGAACTCTTTGACGATTCAATAACAGACTTCCTCCTTTTCGAAGGAACCTGTAATTTCATACGCGAATGAAATTGTTTTCAGACTGAATCAAGCCCTCGGGAAACACTTATAGTCGAGTTTATATAAAGCGCAACCCTTGTCGATTCGAGAAACCCTCTCGATCGGCGTAAACATTACGATACCTTTTTTCCCGCGCAAATGTAAAAATTAGCATAAGTCAGTTGACACGTTATAACTACTTTTAGGGCTCATACATTTAAGCTCAATCATTTTCCAATAAAAAGATTAACGATACGATGTATTACTTACGTAAATGTGTTAGAGTTACTCACCCATGAATGATATTTCGATAAATGATTATCCTCGTAGACATAGAATTTCACCGATAAATAAAATATAATATCAAATTGATAAATATCATCGAATAATATGTAATGTAAAAAAATATATATTCGAACGCATAGTTAACTACGTGGATCGGAGAATGGATACATGCGCGACGAGAAACCATAAGCGTACTGCAGGAGCACGTGACATCGAAGGAGATTTTCGTCCTCAAAATTCGAGAAAGACAGGCGCACGCATACTCGCGAAATAACCTTCGTAGAAAGCACGTGCACATTTATCGGCAAAAATAGCACCCAATCAGGGACGTAGACCGTGTGCACCTCGCCCCCTACACGTTTAAAGCGCGTGTGTCTATGGAATTTGGTACCGTCGCCATGACAACCCCGTACCGCTCTTCCAGGGATGGTCACATCACAGGGAATTTCGCCTACTCGCTCCCTTTCTTTTCTTCTTCTCTCTCTCTCTCTCTCTCTCTCTCTCTCTCTCTCTGTCTCTCTCTCTTTCTCTCCACTATATTTTTCTCTATTCTTTTCTAAGACAAAACTATATGATATTTATGCACGCTTCTTTCCGACTTCGATTCTTTATCAGCATTAACTTATAATAATGCCGGTAAAAAAGAATACATGGATTTCCATGAAAAATGGGTCGTGAAATATGTAGATACTCGATGTTTTTACAAACGAGACGAGGTAGAAATGTAAAATGAAGATTTACATCGTGGTATATTTATTATATAATACATTGTTATACTTCCATCTCTCGAAAAGAATTTATTATATTATAAATCTATCTGTTATAACTTTTACCAATGTCTATGTTGTATTTACGTATACGTTATTTGAAATGCAGAACCATTTGCACGGACCACATGCATATGTGCATAGAAGAAAAAATTAACAGACGAAATTATCGAATTGCAATGCGTAATCTTAAATAAATACTACGCTATTATGAAAATGTGCGGAATTAAATAAAATTAATTTTGATTACCGATACATTCTATTTCTCTCTCTCTCTCTCTCTCTCTCTCTCTCTCTCTCTTTTCTTTTTTTTCTTCTTTAAAGCAAGTACAAAAAACTAAGACGAAAGTTTGTACGATCCTTGACGATATTATTATTCTCAATATTTTGACATATTTTTTATATCGATATGATATATAAGAAAACCCGAGACGATGATATAGGGCGTATTATATAATTTATATAAAAGAGACCATTTCATGAGAAAATGGCTAAAGACCATACCGGGTGAAAATTTCAACTCGCATGATCGCATTTCTACACGTTTCGTTTCCACGCGCCCTGTAGTATACTCGAGATACGTAAGAGGGAATAGTAGGATGGCGTACGACCCCACCAAGGCGGACGAGAATCGATCATACGTGATGGGAGTTTTATTCTTATTGGCAGGACTAAGGCAGCCCTCAGGCTCTCGAAAATTTTCTTCGTTGACTGTACACGAAATAAGAAAGAAGGAAGGAAGAAAGAAGAAGAGAAAGAGAGTAGGAGGAGGATCTCGAGTATTCGTCGTTACGTAAGACCGAAGACAACCGATCAAACTCTCTTCTGTCTAGAAAAAATTGTTTTGGCCGCGTGTCATTGAAGGGGAGTCACCTTTCTTATATCGCCCTACGAGAAAGGTCTATCGTAATCGATAAAAAACCGATCATCGTTCCTTTCAACAGGATCGACTCGTTCGTTTATGCATAGCTTCCGATTAGTTTTCTCTTTCACGATGCGAACGCGTTACAAAACTCAAATCTAACATCGAGTTTCAGTTGTATCAATTGCGGCTTGTTTATACACACACACACACATATATATATATATATATTTATTAATTTATTTTGTTTTTTTTCCTTTTCTTTTTTCTTTCTTATAAAATCAAAGTTCAAAAGAAAAGTGTGGGAAGTGGATAGAGTCCAGCTTTTCAAGCTGCAACTTGACGCTCTTTTTTACAGACTTCTCAGTCATCTCCAAAGTATCAGAGATATCGAGTTTTACTTCTAGCTGAATCTCGAGCAACCACCCAACCTCCCTCAAACCCTTCCTGCGAATGTCCCACATGGATTTACGGAGGAAATTCGCACGAGGATTTTTTACCTCAAGCTACGATTCGATCTCGCTTTATGGAAGTTCCTAGTGCGACCTTATCCTCGACGGTGTACTTAATAAACTAAATTCGAAGGGTCGAGGAGAATCTTACTCGTCGACACGGGAAGAACCGTGTTATTTCACGTATACAGATATACGCGTATATGCATATCATCTGGCATGTATAAGGGAATAAAGCGAGAAAACGAAAAAAGAAAAGGCATGTTTTTTTTTTTCTGTGGGTGGGACCAAAAAGAAGGCCCTAGAAGCCCGCCCTTATCCACCCCCTTGGAAACTACTCGTGTGTTTGGACTCCCTAGATACGGTACACGCATGTGAGGCCAGGAGCACACACTCGCCTTCACGTATTGATTCCATTCTCGTTCTGGGGACTTCCTCTCCCCCTTTGCATTCCGCTCCTTCTCCCCCACTCTCTCTCTCTCTCTTTCTCTCTCTCTCTCTCTCTCTCTCTCTCTCTCTGTCTCTGTCTCTGTCTCACTCCTGTTCTTCTAGCCTCTCTGCTTCCACGCCACCTTTCTTTCGTCTTTTCCATCTCTGTTGCTCTTCCGGATGGAACCAACCCCGTCGTTCGCTTCCAACCCTCCCATCCCTCGCCACATCCCGTGATCTGAATTCTTTCTATTTTCCGTACATCCCTCGTCGTACCACACCCTCCTGCCATCCAAAGACTCTCTTTCTCTCTCTCTCTCTCTCTCTCTCTCTCTTTCTCTCTTCTACCCTCTCGAGTTTTATTCCTTACTCGACATTGTTACCAACTTGCATCCCTCCCAATACTCTCCTCCAGCAATCCTTCGCTAGTAGTGAGACGAACGTTGCGCTAAGAGAGGATCCTCTTGATCGCGAAATGATATATGACGTCGCGCATTTCCCCGATATACATAAAAGAAGAGAATTTATGAGACGATCGAGCCGAGGCTTCTCACGGATTGTGCCAGATTAATTTGTAGATTAAGTTACCGTTCCTAGGCAGGTTGATAATCGAGAAAGACGGATGAAAAATAGTTTGATCGACATTTTCGATGAATTATCGTAAAATAGAAAAAGAAAAAGAAGAAGAAAAAGAAAAATAAATATAATAAAAATTACGTATGATTTAAAGTACTTTTTGATCGATTGAAATAAACGGGAAATAAGGAAAATTGGAAAGGGCAATGAATTCGTTTAACAAGTGGTTGTAAGAACGGTGAGCGAGCAAAGAGAGAAAGAAAAATAGTGGAAGCAAGTGGTAACAAGGTGAGGCCTTTAAATCGAGATTAGAATCTCCCTCGTGCCGTCTCATTCTTCCTCCTTTTCGAGCTTTATCGTTCTTTCTCGCGAAGCAGCTGACGTAATTTAATTCCCTTGGAAGGGAAGTAGAGAGATGCGCTTACCACGACCTACCCTTACACATTAATTATAAAGGGGAATCTGCGTGTTCCATTTCTCTCTTTCTCTCTCTCTCTCTCTCTCTCTCTCTCTCTCTCTTTCTCATCTTCCTCTTGAAAAGCACTTTCTCTTTCTCTGTCTCTCCCCAACTATAAATGTACTCTGATTCTTCGTTCGTTCGAGTTTCACGCGACCTTGACTTCTTAAATGAGAGTTAGAAATGTAGAACAGATAAAAGCGAGCATCAAAATCGAAAGGAAACGTTTTTGAGAAATTTTGAAAAATAAATTTAATCGAGTATGAGAAAAAAGAAATGAAAGTCTTATCGTTCGTTTTCTATTCGTATAAAATGAAAGGTTATTTAGAATGCAAAAGCAAAAAATGAGAGAAAGAAAGAGAAACGTATTTCGGGATGCATCTACACTTCTTCCAGAATTCACGACAAAATTTCATTCTCTCGCGACGTACATCTCATCGCTCGAGCGATATCGAGAAACGCGCTCACCTGTCGGTGTGTACACCTGTGCGCGCGAGTCCGCACAAACAGACAAACACTCTGGTGGGTAGGAGCGCGTGGCCGATAAGGGTTTGCGCGCACGGTTCTCGAGACGAGGCTGGGACATATCTACGATATTGGATGTAGGAAGAGGAGGGTATACACGAGAGAAGTAGAGAGAGAGAGAGAGAGAGAGAGAAAGAGAGAGTATAGAGGGATGAAGGGAAAGAGGATGGTGGAGTCGAGGGGATCGCTGCGACGACCTGGAGAGGAACCGAAGGGTGGGTGGTTAAGGGTGGTTGTAGAGAGAAGAAGAAGAAGTGGAGGAGGAGAAGGAGGCCCGTGGATGTCGGGACGTCAGTGTCGGGAGTCCGGGATGCGAAGGAAGGAATACAAGTCCCACTCGCTCCCAGGGGGTGAGTAGAGTGGAATGAGTGAGTAGAATCGCGGAATAGGATGGAGTCTGAGGGTGCGCCGCTGAGGCAAAACTCGTACGCTCTCCTTCCATCTCTTCTCCTTCTCTTCTCCTCTTACTACCAACGCCCAAATCGCTTTCTATACGGAGCACGTATGTGTGACTCCCCTACCAACCTGTATTCGGCATCCAAAGTATAAATAAAACACAGAACGCCGCCGTTCCTATCGTTTGGCTAATGGGAACGAATGGAAGGGTTCGTTTCTTTTTAAATAAATCGCATCGAACCATACCGTATTCGATCGTTCCGATTAATTTTTTTCGTGAATCATTTAAGAAAAGAAAAGGAAAAAAATAAAAGGTAAAAAGAAAAAAAGAAAAAAAAGAAGAAATTAAATATCATCGTTGATATTAAATTGATTACTATCGAATTTCTCTATTTGAAGAAAATCAAAATATCTACATGTGTCATTTATGTCGTTGATAGGTAGATACCACGAAGGACTTCGATTTTCTAAATTCGACTTTCAAACCCTCGCAACCGACTCGACAGCCTTCTGCCAATAACGTCGGCTCAAGCTCCTACCCCCTCCCCCCCTTTCTATTACGTTACCTACCCTATCTTACTATTCTTACTATCCTATGCTTTTCCCTGCTCCTCCTACGCGTTCGCCCCTTTTCCTCTCTTCTCCGGCGACGGCGGCATTCGTCTCTCTGCCAAGTTCTTCTTCCGAGCTTGGCGGCTGCTGATGTGCCCTCGGGTTCGGCCCGACGGACAGGCAGACGTTTGAAATCTCGTATCGTCTCTCGTCGTATTCTCTTTCTTTCTATTTCTCTCTTTCTCTTTCTTTTTTTCTCTTTTTTTTTCTCTTTCTCTCGCTACATCTCCCTCTAACGCGCTAGCTCGTTCCATTCTACCCTCTATTTCCCTCCCTCTCTCTCTCTCTCTCTTTCTCTCTCTCTCTCTCTCTCTCTTTTTCTCTTTCTCTCTTTCTCTTTCTTGCACAGCTCCACGCTTATACTCGGTTGAAAGACGTCGACTCAGCTCCCTTGCCTCCCCCACCTTCCATTTCCATCTCCCATACCACCCTTTCGACTTTTTTCTCGCTGCGTGCGACGCGACGATTTCGATTCTACGATGACGCCTATCTGAGAATAAGACCGTTCTATAAATTCTTCCTTACCTACCCATTCGCAATCCTTCGCATCCTTTAATCCGCGTCTAGAAATAAAGGAATCAATATATGTATGTATATTCCCGCGTTAGAATATAAGTAGTCGCAGTGCGCACATTGTAGAACTTAGCGAGAGGCATCGGACGTTAAAGAGGAAGGTAAACCTTCTAACTAAGTCTGAAATACTCCGAAATGCTCCGCTGCTACGGCCGGGCTCTCTACGTGTCTTGCGAATCTTCGCTCCTAACTGAATTTTCCTCCTGAAATATTCACAACGCGTTGCTTCGCTCGTACATATCACTCCGGCTTCGCCATCTCGGGAAGAGCCCAATGTCTTTCCTTTCCGTTTCTTCCTCCCCGTTCGTTCTGTTTAATTTTTTTTTCTCTTTCCTTTTCTTTTCTTTTCTTTTCTTCTTCCTCTTCTTCGTCTTCTTCTTCTTCCTCTTCTTTTTCTTTTTTTTCTTTTCTTTTCTTTTTTTTTTCATCTTCTTCCTCCCCTTCGTCCCTTTAAACCCTTTCTCTGTTTCTCATTCTTCTACAAAAGACATATACGATTTTTATCAATTCAAATATCAGACCTTAATACGTCTGACCTGATTTGCATATATTCTCAAATGACAATCTCTTCCTTTCAATACGATATATTCTAACTATTTTCATTTAGTTTCGTAAAAGAAGATATCGTATATCCATTGCGATATACTTACATTGATCTTACGGAATAACAAATTTTAGTGCGATGATCGAAAAAAAGTAGGAAAAGACAGAAAAGCTTCACGAAGTATAAAAAGAGGATAGTAAGAGATAGTAATAGGGAATGAGGTATCTCATGGATGAGAAGACGAAGAATAAGAAGAAGGGAAAAGTAACGGTGAAAGAAGAGAGAAAAGAGAACGAACAGAAGTCGTAGTAGGGTCTGGGACAAAGGGGTTTGTATCGAAAGTCGGAATGCAAATGCGAGTAACATCGACACGGCATCTCCATTCGAACGGTTCCTAAATTTGTCCTGGCATTCTTCTTATCCCTCTTTCTTCGGTTTCACGATCACGACGCGCGCGCGCGCACACATTGCTAGATATACACGAAGAAGGCTTGGTAAAGGAAAAGGAGAAGGGGAAAGGAGGAAAAAAAAAGTGTATTCATTGAAACGGAGCTATACCAAAGAGACATACACATGTATAAAAGAGAAAGAAGATGGAAAAAAGGATGGGAAGACCAATCAATAAGGTGTACAGGGTTTAGCATGACAATCAATAATCAAATAAGAGAAACGTCAGTCAGGTTAAATTCGAGCCTGTGTGAAATTATATATTATGTGTCTCTCTGTCCGTGTATCTATGTTTATGTATGTATGTACGATAAACGTCAATAATGTATATGCATATATATATATATATATATATATATATATATATATATATATATATGCAAATCTGTATGCTTTCATGATAAAAATGTTCTTACTTATTAAATATACATTTTAAAATCATGTTTTAAAAATAAATATCATGATTACGTAGGATATATATTGTAAAAGGAAAGAATACAGAGAACGTTGTTCGCTATACTTACGCATCGTAAGTGGAGACGATGCGAATCCTGTGGGAAAAGACGTTTCGTAAAAATGACAGTGGAAGGATATGGACTCGTCGAGAGGATGGAAAAAGAGGTGAATGAGCAGAAGGGGTAGAAAATATACGGACAGAACGACACGATGATTGGGTGGGCGGAGAGCCTCTTCCATATTCCCATGAGCGACTTTTTCCTGTTCCGTCACTCACCCGATTGTTTGTATTCGATCAAAATTCTATTATTCCTAACGTGCGTGGGACGAGAAACCATCGTTGGAGCTCGGTGATCTCCTCTCGCGACTACGTAAGGCTTTTCCTGATCTCTTTCTCTCTCTCTCTCTCTATCTCTCTCTCTATCTCTCTCTCTCTCTCTCTCTCTCTCTATCTCTATCCTTCTCTATTATTTTATCCGTGCTTACATTGTCGTGAAATATTTCGAAATACAATGATAGGTATACGAGAACGCGTAGTATGCGTGCGCGTATTTTCTCAAGGACAAAGGACGGCGAACGTACTTATTTTTTTTTTTTTTTTTTCATTTACTTACTTGATTTAGAAGGAAATGGGGAAAAAAAAGAAAAAAAAAAAAAAAAAGAAAAATATGTCCGATAACGGACACGGTAAAGGAACCATGTTTGAAAGGGGATTGGTAGAAAGGCTAAGGGCAGTAGGCTCCCTCTCCCTCAAAATAAAATCCAAACCCTCGACGTATTCTCTCTACCCTCGTTTAACGTCTACAATGCCTTCACCATCACCGCAAAATTCTCAATGATCTTCGACGACGAAAGATCTATAAGGATTACAAGTCGCACAAGTTCCATTCTTTCCCTGAGAAAAATCATCGTTTTCCAAATTATCGTTTCGAGCGTCTGAATCGTCGGCTCCTTATGAAATTACCATGAATACGAAAACTTCTGACGCTCAGGGCATAGCCCATGAGCGCAGCCTTTCGGAAAATCGACGATATGAAACACTGCCACTTTCCGCTTACGCCCGCGAGAAATGGGAATGGGGAAGAAAGAGCACGGCTTCTTGGCTTTGGCCTCCGCTAAAAATATTGAATTCACCCGACTGGAAGACCATAATTCTCCGAAAAATGCGTTCCATTTCGGTGCCGTTAACTGCGAAAAGGGATCGCGCTCGAACGAATATAATTAGCGATCCACCAACTCTCGTTTATCGTAATTCGTTTTTTTTTTCTTTTTCTTTTTTTTTTTTTTTTTTTTTTTTTTTTTTTACTTTTGAATCCATCTTGCTCATTCTTATTGCTCTATGGTAAAGTGAAAAATAACTGATGCGATTCGTTATTTTACAAAATAGATATTTATATATACAGTAATATAATTTTATTAAAAGTGAAAAATTATATATCGTTCGGGAAGATTTACGTTCTCTCTCTCTCTCTCTCTCTCTCTTTTTTTTCTCTCTTTCTCTTCTAAATTCAAATACAATTTTTATTTTAGTTATACCAAAGATAATAAGAAATTTGTCAAACAATTTTATACGAATTTAATCATAAAGAAAATGGCATAAAAGAAAAAGATGGAGGATCCTATCGTACATACGATATAAATTAGAAACTTAATACGATGGATTGAGTTAATAGAAATTTGAGTTAATACAAATTATTTACAAGCAATGCTGATTATCAATTGAAAAAATATCTTAAAATCCAATTACACGGATTTACGAGGTGAATCTTATACACATACGATATCGATACGAAGTATAATAATGTTTCTCTTCAGCGTTCCGATCTTGAGGATTTTAATATATCAATCTTCATTCAATGCGTTTGTATATTTTCAATCAATTACCAATACTTCTCTTGCGATCGACAACTAGTCGATTAATAAAAAATACGTATTAAAATATCAGTAAACTTTAATGTACGAATACTAGATGTAAGAAAACGCATGCAAAGGAGTTTGGTGTCGAGGGAAAAATTTCTTGGGAAACTAAAGTTTATCGTGAGATCGGTGCTATCTTGAAAGACGAGAAAGAGAAAAAGAAAGAGAGAGAGAGAGAGAGATAGAGAGAGAAAGAGAGAGAGCGCGCGCGCAAGAGAGAAAGAGAGAGAAAAAGACAGAATGAGAGAGATGAGAAACGAGAACGAAAGGGGTGTTGCGGTGAAGAAGAAGGGGATGGGGATGGCGTGTTCCAAGGGTGATAGATTGCCTCCTCACAAGGACGAGGCAAGCTCTCTTCCAACGGCAGAGGTGATCTCTCTCGAGAAAGCTCGAGCTTTCTCTCTGGGATCTGGTTTTGAAGAGGAACGAAGGAACGGTGGAACGAGCGTTCGTTCGCCGATGGAACGATAGAATGTATCATCGTATGATTTATTATCAGTGGCTGTCTTCGAGCGACCATCTCGCATCCGCAGCCAGTAGGAGCCCCACCACTATGCCACCCTTCGTCCTCTATCTCACCCCGATGCCATACTCACCCTTACCTTTTCTCCTCCGACGTTCCTCGGTCTTCTTATCTCCTTCGCGATGTGCGATGGTAAAGGCTTTCTCTTACCCTCTAACCACAGATAATTCAAATAACGTTGACCTTTTAAAAATTAAACTTTACGTTCTAACAATTATTTTGTTTATTATTATTTAAATTATTAATTTATTAAAAAAAAAAAAAAATATATATCAATCGGATATCTTTCGATTTACGAAACTTTAAATATGATCGACCTTGTAATCTATAGAAGCGATTTTATGTCTTGACGAAACGTTTACACCCTCATAGATAACAAGCTCTTTAGCATGTATATACGAATAGTGTATACACGCGTTTAAACGCACCCCCCCCAAAAAAAAAAAAAAAAAAAAAAAAAATAAAAAAGAAGAAAAGATAGCAGTCTCTGAATATTGATAATCTTTGTAGCAGAACCATGCCCTCTTTATCCACCCTTTTTCCTTCCTTTACAGTGAATCTATAGATGGCTGAATGTTCTCCCACCATCATCTCCGATCGTACCATCCTTCCATGGCATTTCTATTCCAAACCGATCTTTAAACTCGACCTGCTCGACGAGAGATAAGCCACCAAGGGGTATAAATGGCAAAGAATGTCTACGAAAAATGTTACTTCGACGATACTTACGCTTTACTCGTATTATCCTTTTCTCATGCTAAGTAGTTACGGACGCCTATATGGTCAGACGGTGAATAACAATGGACGAAACGAAATAATTTATTTTAATGATTACAACTTACAGATTCTACGTTACGTAAAATAAATGATAATATAAAAATGTAGGTAAACGTTAGGAAATAAAAGAGATTAATAAAAAGTTCGTAAAAGAAAAATTACGAAGGTGCTGCCATCGAGAGGTCCTTATCTCGCAAGCTCGTAAGAAACGTCGAAAGTTTGGCCGCCACTGCGATTTGGAATTTTTATGGGGTCGTTACGAACTCTCGCAATGATAGCAATGCCCTGGAATGGGTGCTGGTAGGAAGAAAAGGGCACACGCGTACGGACATCGAAGCGTAGCTCGCGCAAACGCGATAGCCGAATCTCGCGTCCTATACGCAAAGTAAAATGCGCTTGGGTAGTCGAATGGCGAGTAGAAAAAGTGCATTGGAGAACTTTTACGACACTCTCAGGGCGTTTATGTCGCGTGTAAATCTCGCTAATTCCGTTGGCTCTCGAGGAAGGTAACTCGAGTCGCGTACCTTCGTTCTTCTCCTGATCCTTGAACGCGATAAAAGTCTTTCAAAACTGTAACATCTTAAAACTTGTAAAATCTCTTACGAGGACGATATAGTAATGTATAACTGTTTAATTTCTTTTTCAAATTTATATCAATGTTTCATTTTTAAAGAAATATATATATATATATATATATATATATATATATATATGTCTTCAATGAAAAGACATCTCTTTACGTCAATTTCTAAAACTCTATCGTTGAATAAGAATTTTTCAGGAACGTACGTGCGTTTATATAAAGACAACTATTTTTGAAAATTTTTCCTTTCTCTTCGACGATCCTCCATTACCGGAACGATTCCCAAGCAACCGACGTATTCTTCCAAGTTTTCTCGAATCTGTCAAGTTCAGCCAAGGGCTGAATTGCATTTTCTTTCGTCCTCCCGCTTTAGCCGGAAGCATCTACAAGCGAACGAGGGCGCACGCGCTCACACACGTGCAAGATACGATTCGCATGTGCGAGTGGGTTACGCGTCGTCTATATGGAACGCGAAACGTTGCCTGCAGCAGCCACTGTATTTACTCATATCGCGAGTTTCTCGATAGTTGTTGTTTCCAAATAGCATTTCGTCAACGTCAGCCGCTTTCGCGGGAGTTTCTCTTCGCCTACCTTCTTTCGTTCTTCCCCTCTCCCTCTTCATCTCCTTCTCTCTCTCTCTCTCTCTCTCTCTCTCTCTCTCGCTCTCTCTTGCTATTTCCCTCTTCTCCGTAAAAAGCTTCGTAAGAAAGAAGAAATCCATTCTTCACGCGACGCCATCTCCCTCTCTGCCCATTTTCTCTTCTCTCGAGTCTTATTCAAACCGACTGCCGAACTATAATTTATTCGTTGAAATGTCGGAACTAGAAAGCCAATAATATACGAAACTAATGTTCCTTTCATAAGAATCCACGAGAAGATGAGTTTGTGTTTCAACGAGATCAAAATTCTCAAATAGGAGACCAAGAAAAGCTAACAAGAATAAGAAGGACGAGCTTTTTGTTAGGACGCCAAAAAGTTCTTGCCGTTGGATTTTATCTCTCTGAAAGAATGGAACGCAATAATTTTTCTTTTTGAAATGTATTTACCAGAACACAGGGAAGACTCCGACGCTAAGTAGACGAGAAAGGAGAAAACAAAGAGCAAGGAGTCTATCCGAAACACGCATCTCTCATACGTCGGATAGAAAATCAATACCGTCTCAGCGTCTCTGAACCCATTTGCTCCCGTACTGCTGCATACAGGTCTGCCAACGTAAAAAGATATTCGCCCAAACGAAATATATTTTCCGTCGGATAAAAGTCTCGAAGGATCTTGTACCTCGACTTGCCGTCTTTCACCTCAAATGGAACTTTTGCAACGTCTAAAAACGTCAATCAAATAAAGCTAACGATCGATAGAGGTTTGCCTCTGCTGAATAAATGTAATAAATTTTATCATCCAAAATTAAACACGTGAGTTACGTTAACGATCGATCTAAGTATCCCATAATTACCATCTAGAGATATTTTAAAGAATATAAAAGAAATGAAAAAATGAGTGAATATTTTGCCCAACGATCACAACCCTAACTTCCTCGTAATCGCGGACAGGTGGTTGATTACGGTTCGCCGTGCGGAGGGTGCAAAAACGGGGGCGGCGGCTGATCCAGACGGTTATAGTGTTCAATAATTAAGTGGAACCTGTTGCGCTTCTCACCCCCTACCTTCACAACCTCCGGACTACTCCCGGCCAGTCACATTCTACGTACTTCGACCTTCGGCGGTAAAAGCACCACGTCGAAATTCATTATTCATGCCAATTAAAAGCCAACGACCTTTCTACGACTACGGAAGTTGCATAATTCTCGCATCTCGCAATTCTCGTTGATTTACAGGAAAAATACTTTCTCAACGAGCTTGGTCTTCGATAATTTTACGCCAATTTCACATTGATCATTTCTTTCTTTCTTCTTTTCTTTTTTTTTTTCTTTTTTTTTTTTTTTTTACCAAGCGTACATTTTCAAGGGTACTAACTTTCATCGGCTTTTATGCTTTACGACTAGCAACTCCATTTAAATTGGCAAAATTCATTCGTGTATTTCTCGATTTTCAACGAGTTTGACCCTCTTCTCAACAGAGAGGCCCTTGCCTCGGTCGACATATACAAACAGTTAAGTATAAAGGAACTCCCGTATCCGCGTTCTTTATAAGTATGTCATTTTCCGACCCTTCCTCCTACTCTGCTCACATATTACGTAGTATTTCATGGATAGAGATTTCCTTTGGACTTTTACTCCTCTCTAATCTGTGTCCTTTCAAATATTTCCTCTTAAGTAAAGTCGATTGATTCTCAAGAACAATTTACCCTTATAATCTCGATTTTTTTTTTCCTTTCGATACACGTCATAGATCTTTATCAATTTGCAATATTAAAAATTCTTCCCTCTGCCGCCTTCCCACCTTCTACATCCAACTACTTTGTCATTTTCTTTTTCTCTCAATGTTTTCCTTTCTATCCTTGACTTTTATTGACTTACTTCTTATATTCTAACGTGAAAATAAAAATCTTCACATCTTGTACATTTAATAAATAATATCCATCGAACGACAACGCGATCGTACTTTGCCGATGGTGACAAGGCTAGGTATCGCATTGAAATCCCCAGTTTCCAATTTTCTCCGTGTAGAGAGAATGTGCATCCATAAATTGGAATATCTGAGAGGCTGGTAAGACATGTCGTTAATACTCGGCCGCCATTCGGGGATTCGCGTATCCGCAAAATTCCAGCGTTTCATTGACATCGACGTCCATAAAGTGCCAATAATAAGTGCATAATAACCGGCGCTTGATATCAAAAAGGAGGCCGCGGAGGGAAGCGAACGTAAAAAGGGATTCGCTCGGAGTAATATGATATGGGAGATCGGGATGCGGCAGGGGTGGAAGAGAGAGAGAGAGCTTGAGGGTGTGGGTGAAGTGGATGGGGGAAAGACGACGGTACACCGTGCGATACCGCGATGCTGAGAAGGGCTGATGGGAGAAGAGAGAGGGAGAGAGGGGGGAGGGAGGGGAGGGGAGGGGAGGGGATGAAGGTGGGTCTTCGAGGCAGAAGAGAAGCACACTGTATGTCGCAGTAATCTTTTACGGTCTATCTCGCATCACGCTGCCGCGCGAGCTAGCATTGCTGCCTGTACAGGTCGATTCAGAAATCTTCCGAAAAAAAAAATGTCGGCTTAATAATTTTCTCCGGATCGTCGTAGAACAAGAAAAAAAAAAAAAAGAAAAAAAGAAAGAAAAAGAATAGAAAAAAAAAAATATTAAATGAGAAATAAGAAGCGTACAAAGGACATCTCTTTCCTTGGATGTATATGTTTTTGATTTTCATCGATGTAAAAAGGAAGAGAAAAGTAAAGAAAAAAAAAAAAAGAAATCAATGGATGATTTTTCTTGGCAACTTTCTCGATCTTTCATTTAACTGAGTTCGGAGGGTCGTAGAGACGATAAGAAACGATGATATCGTAAGCCTATACTCGAATATTATACGTTGAAACGACCGGTATGTGTACGTATTCTCGACTGAAAGGAGGACTCGAAAAGCTCCATCTCCAGCATGGGGCTCTCTTGGGATAAAGGATCAAGGTTCCTGGATGCGATGCACACGTATATCCTTATCTTATATCCCTGCCAACCAACCACCCACTATCTACTTCTCTACCCCGTACCTTCTAGCTCTCCTCTTCCTCGCCTACCCCTTCTTACCACCCCGCATCATTTCCAAGTTTCGTAAGATGGCGTGTCCTTTGGCGTGCCTGCCTAATATCAAGCATCATCGCTCATCCCTTATATACATATATCTTGTACGAGCTTTCTTAAGCACCAACCGAAAGACCCTGTCGTCTACCTTCTACCGAATTATCTGCCATTATACGACGCAAACGCTACCGAACGACCGTCGGAGATACGCAGACATCGGAATTAATGCATTTCGAAATAACACCCGAATATTATTCCCTTATATACGATTGCTCGGTAAAAATATTCATTAGTTTTTCTCTTTCAGCGCTTGAAAAAGGAAAAATATTACCGAAAGTTTTTTGAAGAGAAAGAAAAAAAAAAAAAAAAGAATTATGTGTAAAAAATTTATTCTAACAGACAGGAAATAACAGAGTAGAAATGACAACAAATCCAACGAGTAACTCCATCTTTTTTTCTTCGACGAGTATACGACGCATCTATCATGGCGTCGAGACATCACCCCCTTTTTGCCCCCGTACGACGCACGCGTTCGTACGGGGGACATACGGAACCGTGTATACGGAATATATCTGTGTCCCCTTTCATATATGTATTCGTACATCCACCTATATATCCAACTATAGGTGTATACGTGTACATATGTATATACATATATATATATATATATATATATATATATATGTATGTACGTGCCTTCTCCCATCTTCTCTTGCCTCGCCTCTCCTTGGAAACGTAAAATTACTGGAAACGCAAAATCGATAGTCGCGATACGGGAGGCTCCTTCGATCCTTTTCCTACCTCCCGTATTATGCTCCTTTTCGCGCATTTTTTACGACCATCTATCGTTCGAACATCGAACATAACGTGTCCCGTTAGTACGACGAATATTGCGTTCCGCGTGAAGAACGATCAAATCGAATTTTACAATTGGTCGTCTATCGAATTCGAGTAGGCATCGTATATTCGAAAATAATGCATCAAAATTTTGCGAGAGTAAGATAGGAAATAAGTATAACAAAGATAAGTAAAATATGCTTGATTTTCTTATTTTCTACACACACACACACACACACACACACATATATATATATATATATGTATGTATATATGTATGTATGTGCACGTATGCATGTATGTGTCTGTATATGTAGTATCATAGTAGTCGACACGTAAAAAAAGAGAGAGGAAAAGTGTTCTTCGTTACTTCGAACGTTAACTCCAAGCAAGTTCATTCAACGAGAGTGAAAGTTACTGCGAAGTACTTTGCGGAAAGTTCTTAAGGTGGGTCAGGTCTTTCCTCGCGGTACGATGTTATTTTAGAGGGACGTCGAGTGGTAATGGGCGAGGAACGGCGGGAGGAGAATGAGGACGCCTACGAATGAGACTGAGAGGGAGGATTATGTTAATTTATCGTCTCTGAGATCCTTGAAACTTTGACTAACACGATCAAAGAAAAAGCACTGTCTGTTCGTACTTCCTGTAAATTGATTATTCTTATATAACTTTGTCCAAGATTGTTAAATCCAATAGAGTATATTCTTACAACCGCAATGTTTGTTGTTAATACTTAAACTTTAATTCGATTCTGTTCGCGCGTTTAATTATTAAGAGAAAAAAAAAAGAAATTAAATTAACTTAAATTAAAACTAAAAACAAAAAAAAAAAAAGAGAAAAAAAACAAAAAAAGAAAAACAAAAAACGAAAATAAAACAAACAAACAAACAAAAAATTCCTATTACGAAATAGCATTTTATGAAAAGAAATATAATGCTACCAAAAATTCTTAAAAACGAATCAGCTTCGTGTCGCGTCTTTGGCTTACACACGATCGAGCTAAGATCTCGAAGGCATACATATTTCGCAGACACCATCCTGCTTATCTTTCGAAGCGTTTCCCTCGGGATCTTCTCTCTCCGCCATTCCATCATCTATACGCTCTCATGTATATACGTGGAAGGGGTACAAAAAAGAATCTATACAACGGTCTGCGTCTTTCGATTTTTCTCGAGCAAGACCGATCGTGATACGTGTCTGTCTAAACGAAAAAAACATTCTTTTCTTTTCTTTTCTTTTTTTTTTCTTCTTCTTTTTTCTTTTTCCTTTCTTCCGATGAAAATGAATGTATTAAAACACGAACGTATTAAAAAAATGAACGCATTGAAAATCAATGTATTATAATATAATTACTCAATGAATATTGAAATATTTTTGAAAGAATATAATGATGAAAGGAATATAAAAACAAAAAAAGAAAAAAAAAAGGAGGCAAAACAAAGAAAAAATGAGAAAGAAAATATAAAGAAACGTTAACAAAACGATCGAACGACAAAAATTTTTTACGTGGAATAAAAAGAGGTTTCAGTTTAAAGTGCATCGAAGCCTCGTTTCACGAGGAAAGTTATTCCAAGGCAAGTATACGAACGAAATAGAGATGCCTCTACTCTCCTCGCCTACACCCTCGGATAAAAATGTACCCTGAAAGAAGTGACAAAGTCTCGGCGTATTTCGCCAAACAATTTCGCAGCTAGACAGTGTGTCTTGGCGCTTTAAGCTAGGCTCTCTCTCTCTCTCTCTCTCTCTCTCTCTCTCTCTTTCTCTCTCTCGCAGTGTATTTCTAGTAGCATCCTTGGCCCTGTACAACCGTCGAGTAGTACTAAGTTACAGTAGAAGATCCACCGTTCTCCGGTTCTACCCTTTTCCTTCCTCCTATGAAACTTCTTGCCTCTACTGCATTCTCCTTCTATCCGCTCTCTCCTATTCGCGACGCATACAGTGGCTCAAGTAAAATAGCGAGATTATATTATTTCTACGGTCGAGAAAAAGTCGTCATATTTTACATGTTGAAACTATAACGATTTCTATGTGACCTCGTTCTCTTTTAAATTCTAATAGATAAAAATCTAACATCTATGTATTCTGACACCATGTATTCCAGTGAATGAATAGAAAAATCTTAAAGAAATTCGATGGGAAAATATTTGAAAAAAAAGAAAAAAAAAATATATATATATATTTCTTTTCTTTTTTTTTCTTAAACGAACGAGTTTGAAAGCGAGAAAGAGAAAAAAGATAGTGTCGAAAAGATCGTACCCGTGGGTGAGACTAAAGAAAAAGAGGAAGAGAGGGAAAAAAATGAAAAGAAAAGACAGGAGAAGAAAAGGAAAAAGAAAAAAAAAAAGAAAAAGAAGAAATAAAAAGAAAAGGAAAGGGAAAGAAAGAATAGCGCAGGGTGCCGCCGCACAGGGTGGAGAACAAGCGAGTTATATTCCAGAGTGTCGCATCCATGAGAAATCAACTATGGAAGAGATTTGCATGCGAGTCGAATATAAGCTTGCTGAATATCCTCAGGTATAAGTATTTCATATAAGAAGAGACCGCTGTATAGCCGTGCGTATAAGACACTCTTCTGTACCCTACGGCCCTTCCATTTTGCGAGAAGAAACGAAAGGGATAAAATCAACCACCCTTCCCCCCCCCCCGCCCTCCGTCCAACTCCAGAGAGCTGCTCTTGGATTCCGGAAAGCGGTCTCTCTCTTTTTTCCCTCCCCCTCCCTGTTTCTCTCTCTCTCTCTCTCTCTCTCTCTCTCTCTCTCTTCTTTTTCTTTCCACCTTCTCTCACTCTCCTAGCTCAAACGCGAAAAGAGGAAATGGCGCTCTTCGTCGTCGACGTCGTCGTCGTCATCGTCGTCGTCGTCGCCGTCGTCGTCGTCGTCGTCGTCGCAGAAAGGCTTCGAAGTGAATAGCTCGCTAGACGTAGAAGGAGAGTATCACTACCAAATACGCTAATGTATCCACGTATATGTAGATAGGTATATGGTAGTATAGCTGCCATATAGGCGACGTTTTAAGAAATATATCGATATCCATGTCGCAGCGGATCGTAGCTTTCCTAGTCTCTCTATATAAAACGTTATCGATTTTCGATAAGAATCTCGTCTCCATCATTATCACGAGACTTTCGGAAAAAAGCCCTTGCTTTTTTCGCGAACGAAGCTGTAACGAGTTATGTGAATGAATATATGTAAGGGTTACTGATATATGCATGCATATATATATATATGTTATATATTATATATTATATATTATATATATATATTATATTGTATATATAATATATATATATATATATATACTTTTTTTATTACGACTATGATATTATAAAAAGAAGGGAGAGAAGAAAATACTCGAATCTTCAAGAGTCGCCATCTCTTCACCGTCTCCTCCTTTCTTACCCTCTTTCGCGAAAAAAGGTGTGCTTCTGAGAAGACCGGTATGATATGCAAAAATATGTGATAAGAGTGGCTGTAGTATCTGTGTGCCGTGTTCGTAGATGTTGTCGAGTCTCGCGAGAGTGTGTACGCGGATATGGAAAAAGCAGTGGCAACCCTATCACAGTGGCAACCCCAAGGGGGCTCGCGGGAGAAGAAGAGAACGACCGACCAACCAAGACCCGAATATAGGATGCCAAGAATTTTCATATCTCGATGCCACCCTCAGAAAGTCGCAAGCTTTTCCTAGAAAATTTCTTGGTAGACGCTATACCGTAGAAGGAACGAAGAGTAAGGAAACATCGAATTGATCTTTATCCTGTTTACTTGATCTTTATCCTGTTTACATTAATTATATTATTCATTCGAGAAAAAAAAAATAATCGAAGAAAAATATCGAGCTCTTGCAAATGGATCGAAACGAAAGTGTACGGAAAAAAAAAAAATAAAGAACAATCTGGCGAATCTGGTATGGGTGTAATGAATCATGGAAAGAAAAGGGAGAGTTTATCGCGTTAAATGTACCGAAAAATCGTGGCTACGTCTAAACGTGCTCAAAAAGTCGATAAAAATTAAAATTTCTAAACCATAGGTCACCGTCCAATATTTATGTATGTACATTCGAAAATATTTCGAGATGTCATTGAACGTAAATTTACGTGAAAGTCTTTGAAATCCTCTCTCGATTCTTCTTCGTTTCCTTCTCGATGCAGGCACACCTCGCGTAGAAAACGTAAACGGCATCGACACTGGAAACTGCCATCCTACGTACCGTCGTCAACATCGACCTCCCCTTTAACCCACCACCACCATCACCACCACCCTTCCGTTGGATAAAGGTGTTAGGGGTGCAGGCTGCGACTGACAGCTACATTTATACGTTTCGCGGATTTTCCATATCGAGATTCGTCGAGTGCACACGGGGCCGGGCTTAACGGCGTGGCACTGCAAATAACGTCGGGAGGATTTGTATCTGTCAGAAGTTGCGGAGCTGGTTACTACGTGCCTCGGTGCTGCCTGCGGATTCAAAAATCCTCCTCCTGCGACGACGTGTACGTGAAAATTCCATGGATTCTGATGCCACCCTTCGATCGCGAGTCTCCGCGAAACATCTCACTCGTTACATTTTGCATCCGAGCCGACGAATTGGATTTTGCGAAGCAACCTCAACGTCTTCCGTCTTTCATCCATCTTATTTTCTCCATGATTTCATTGCATCGAGTTGAAAAAACATTAAATACGTATGGTATATTATTTTTTTCATTAAGTATTTTAGGATCACTATTAACATCCAACGATGTAAATTATTTCTTTATGAATTTATCTTATTCCTTTTTGTCTAATTCTCCTCTTGTTTACATAAATCTGTCCTTAATTATACTCCGTACGATGATAGTAAACACTCTATCGTACCGCGTTAATGCTTTTAGTTATTCCCACGCCTGTACCTCTCTCATCCTGTCCTACAAGGAACTAAACCTTTCAATTTCTATACCGAGATCTCGAAGCCGTAGGATCATGTAACCCCTTCCTCCGAGTTCATACCTGAACGATGAACAACTCCCGATTGGCTGCATCGAGATTCAAAAGCTTCTCTTTCGAGGGGAATCACGATTAATATTCCCCTATGGTGAGTGACTGTTAATTAATTTAAAAATTATAATAATAATAATAATAATAATAATAATTTCGATCAATTTGAGATCTAAAAATATTCTTTCTATTCTCTCACGAGATACAACGCTTGTTTCTATTATTTATATCATTCATAAGTCTTAAATAATAAGCCTATCGATTAAATCTAATCAACCGTATACTCTTTTTTTCTTACAATAAATATTATAATCATACGAAAAGATAAGAAAATCATCATGTTAAATGGAATACGAAATCATTAAATTATAACCCGTTTGAAAGATTTCGATGTAAGTATCGAGTCTACTATACGGTTTGTCCTTTTAACTTTTCGATCTTGTTGAACGAGACTAAATATATTTGCAAATATGTACAAATATCCCTAGCGATACCCTTTTCCTCTCTTTCGTGCAAACCTCCGTCGAGTCAGTAGCATCCCTCTCACGTGTTTTCTACTCCTGCCATCCTCCGGTCGATCCTCCGGGCCTCGAACGAATAATCAGGTAGGTGTGTAGCAAAACCATTCTTCTTCCATCCTCTTTTCTATCAATCTATCTATCTCCTTCCCTCTCGCTCGCTCGTTCCGTCCTCATACAGAGTATATGTAAATCATGGCAAGCGTGTCCATACATAGTAGCGTGGATCAACGTGTCTCTCTCTTTCTCCTTCTCTCTCTCCCTCTCTCTCTCTCTCTCTCTCTCTCTCTCTCGTGTACGCGCGCGCACGTTTATCTTTCTCCATGCGTGTGCGTATACGTCTGTTTGTCTCTCTACGTGTACTACGTGTACGCGTACACATCACGAGGTATATTTGCATGACAATATTATTCCACTCCGAGCGTACGCGGATTGGTTACTCTTTTTCCCTACGTTCTATACTACAGCATGATCCAAACGGTAGATCCTTCGGATCTTGCAGTTGAAGAATATATTTTTCTAGGATATTTATATATGTTATCAAAAAAGAGAAAAAAAAAAAAAAGAAAAGAAAAGAAGAAAAGCAAAAAAAGAAACAAATAAATAAAAATCTACGGAAATAGGATACTTCGAAAAAAAAAAAATGAAATTGCCTACCTCTCCGATGGTATACAAGGTAGACGTTGGCTGGTTGAAAAAGAAAAAAAAAGAAAAAAAAAAAAAAAAAGAAAGAATGAAAAAAGGGTTCGTTTGGGTTGTTCGTTTCCCCTATCTATCCTTCTGTCAGTCCCTCCTCTAAAACGTCGCGATCCGAGGCCGTGTCGCGAGCTTTTGAAAAGATCTGTAGAAGCCAGGTCCGTATGCAAATTGGCCGATATTGTCGTGCGTTACGTGGCACCGTCGATATAGGTACATACATACACGTACGAGTACGAGAGCGACTGCGCTCGCGTACTCGCAGGTATATATCGCGAGTAAAAGGGTAAAAGGAGGAAGGGATATATCGAGAAAAAGAGAAAGAGAGAGAGAGAGAGAGAGAGGGAGAGAGACGTAGGGTACAAGAACAGAAAAATAGCTAGCGAGTGTGAGAGAGGGAAAGAGAGGAAAAGAGAGAAAGAGAGAAAGAGAGAGAGAGTCGATTCAACCGATGCAAATTCGCAAACTAAAACGGAGTGCATAAAGCCGAAAGCTCAGCCGGCTCGAGGCATGATTTGCATAAGTGTCCTGGCAGCTGCGAGCGCTTGCCACCGCGAACACGTGCCTCCGCGTCCGATTAAAGGACTTGCGACCCTCTACTTCCTACTTCCGAATGTTCTACATCTACGCTATCCAGGAATTCGATCGACTTTCCGGCCACCTCCGACCATTACGACTTTTCCTCTATTCCGTCTGTTACTTCTCATATAAAATTCTTCGAAATTATCGAGAGAGAGAGAGAGAGAGAGAGAAAGAGTAAGGGATTAGAATAAATAGATGGGTTTGAAGTACTATAAGAAAAGTGTTCTTTTTCTATGTTGGAAAGAAAGAAAAAATAGATAGAAAGATGTATTTGGAAGCAGACAAGAGAAAAAGAATGATGAAGAAAGAAAGAGAGAAAGAGAGAGAATGAGAGAGAGAGAGAAAACACCTCGAGAAATTTTTCGATTCGATTGCAGCTGTCGCGCGTCGTCATTCTCGACGTAGAAGACGACGGAGAAGACGAAGACGACGACGACGACGACGACAACGAGGACGACTGCAAGGAGCCCTGTGCGCCACGGGAATAAGATATGGAAATTTTCAATTCGGGCAAAATTTAAGAATTTACCCCGGCCGCCCGCGCGTACGGCTGGCGTGTAGTAGGGTGCAGGATATGTATTATGCGGGGAGGGGCGCATTTCCAAGGAAGAAAAAGAAGAAGAGGTGGAAGAGAAGGAAGGAGGGAGTATGTGTGTGACGTGTGTGGCGGCCATTACGAAGAGCCGGGGGTGGTTGCCAGGCAACGCCTTTCAACCCCCACATACTCACACCACCCTCGACCAACCCCAAAACCCTGTGCGAATTCCCCACCTCCCCCTTCCCGCTGCTTCTCTTCTCTTCTCTTCCATCTTTTTCTATCCTTTTCGAACACTCTCTCTTTCTTACCTTTTTCTCCCTGTTCTATCCATTTTTTCGCTTTTTCGGTTTACTATAACACGAACGTTGCCTACGATAATTCGTTTTTCGATAACTCTTATTGGCGATATTAATTCAATAGATATCGTATTTCTAATACAATGCATGTATTTATATATAAAATTAAGTAGATAGATACTCTTGCATACATGTAGTTCTAATTATTAATAGTTTTTTAACTCTTCTTATATATATATATATATTTTTTTTTCTTTCCCTTTCTCTTTCTCTCTATTTCTTATATAATGTCTGAAGGTATATCGTACAGAGTGTCCGATAAATTTCAAACTCAAGGAGCTTTTATACTTACTCTTTTTTCATGTTATCGACCTCAGCGCAATAAAATCCTGTAATAACTATGTCCGTCAAGGAGCTTAAGCCCTTCTATATTCACAGTTATCAAGAGAAGCTTGGAAATTTAAATTACCATTATATCTTTGTCCGAGGATGTTTAGCAACGACGATTTAGTAACATAATTAAAGTCTCGTAGAAAATATAGATCGACGACGTAAAATGTTAATATATAACATTTTTATACTTTCATATGAATGATAAACGTAAGAGAAATATTTTTAAACGATCGAACTCCTATTTCGAGGATGTATCGATGTTGTGAAAGAGAGAAAGAAAATTTCGAATCGGATTCGTGCTCGTTGACGTTCGAATAAAATCGTCGAAAATGGGATCCTCCGTTAGCTTTCACCTTCTAATGCGCATCGAAACGGTTCTGCACATTCGCTGCCTTAAATTGGGTGTAACATTCGGTTGTTGACTCCGGTTGCGCACACACACTTGCATATATATATATGTACAAACGCATCGAAAGGACGAACGATGCGAACAAGAAGAGGTACGTATCGATGATGGGTCGATAAACATCAAAGTATTGTGCAATCAACCGCCTATTTGGTGTCATTGTACCTACCTACATTTCAGTAGGTAGCATGCTTTCTCTGTCTCTTACTCTTTCTCTCTCTCTCTCTCTCCCTCTTTCTCTCTTTCTCTCTCTCTTTCTCTCTCTTTCTCTCTCTCTTTCTCTTTTACTCTCTCTCATTCTCATCCTCTTTTCCATGCGCTATTGTGTTTGTTCCTTTCCCGAAGAGAGGGTTTCACCCAGGAACGATGCTTCAGATTTTGCTACCTGAGTGTACTGGAGCAGGAGATAACCACGTTTCGAGATCGCTTTGAAAACGGACACGAATTCTCTTGTGAACCTGCCCTCTAATCGCATCACTAAAACGGACACGATATACAATACGGATACTGTTCTTCCTTTGTCATTTAACAGATTTTACAGAGTTCAATTGTTTACAAACTAAGTTTTTCAAAATCCGAGTTATAAGTTAGCATAACAACGTTTAAGAAATTAACAGAAAATCTCTTTGTAAAAAAAAAAAAAAAAAAAAAAAAAAAAAAAAAAGGGAAAAAGAAAAAGTACATTGACCTACGACTCGATTACCTGCTATTTTGCCACTGGTATAAACATTTTCACTGCGATTCCATACTGGGGTATCCCTCGGGATCTTTTACATGGGTCTCAAAAGTTACACTGTCCTTTAATGCACCATTATATTGGTTTCCGATTATTAATGGTGCTGTCTCTGAAAACTTGGTCCTACCCTTCCTATACGAAACATACTCTCTCTTTCAATCCGTCAAATCTCCGCCTCGGCAGACTCTAATCCTAACCTCTTTTTATCCACTAATGATGCTTTTTATTATCGATCTTTGTTATATACCAAAAGAAAAATGTTCAAAGACCATAGCGGTATAATCCGTATATCCTAAAATTATTATTATCGATCTCACGAATAAGCCGATTTAATTCAGATTAAATTAAAAGAATTTAATTAATTTTTCTATTCTAAGGTAGACAATGCATTTAGTTCGATAAATAATTCGTCGAGTTCACGATTCAGGTCGTCTTACGTGGTTGGTCGTTTTTAGATTTCGATCCACACAGTGGATGGATATTTAATAACGAGTCGGTACGAATGGATATACTTTTGTCGTTCCCGTATATATACACACATACATATATATATATATATATATATATATATATATATATATATATTTCAGTGAGTCGAAGGCTGCAGTACGGCTGTATTTCGCGAGGAGATATTTCCAATTTGTCTTCCTGCAGAAAGTGTTGCACCGTCACTGAAACCGGCAAGGAGCGCGAGCGAGTGAACGAATGAAGGAAGAAAAAAGGATGGAGAAAGAGAGAGAGAGAGAAAGAGAGAGAGAGAGAGAGGAGGAAGCATGCTCGAGTAATGGTGGAAAATCCGCCGACTGAATTGAAGCTAGACGTCGTGAAATTGAACAACGTACGTAATACATATATTCGGGAGAGTGACGCACACGTGTGAGAACTCTAGCTTTTATGTGCACATAAGTGTGTGACTTTTACATGTTCTTACCAATACACGTATGGATATATGAATATATGAATACATACACATACGAATACGTATATATATATATATATATATATATATATATATATATATATATATATACATATTAATAATAATCCGTAGTATCCACGTATCCTATCCATTTCGTTTTTAGAAAGGAAATAGGCGAACTTGTATGATTGCATAGAAAGATTTCTCATGAGATCGTTAGGCATTGGATTATTATTGATAACATATACCATATAGACTTGATTTTACATTATCTTTTACTTGTATATAACCATCTATGTATATAAGCATAGTATAATTTTATTTTTAACAAAACTAAGTACTTATCGTTGAATAATTATATGTATATTAATTTTGTCTCGAGTCAAGATATTATGATTGAAAAATTTTGTCGTATAAATTTACGGATTGCCAGCTATAAGTTATAAAATTAGACGAATTACTCGTTAAAGCTTTAACTTGAGGCCTTTTAACACGAGTTTATTTTTTGATTCGACAGTTGCTTTTTATCCTTTATCAAACACTCGAAAGTGGTCGTATCATCGTCTTAGTTAAACAAACAAACGTTTCCTCCCATACCGTATTGTATGTGAGAGAAAAGGGGCTACACTTATCGCGTTAAATATTTGCACCACTTCAAACATCAGGTAGCAGCAACTAGCTTCTCTTTGCCCTAACGAACAATTCTGGCTCTTTGTAAGATCGAACCTTTCGAAGATACACCTTTCGCTCGATTTGACCCTTTCCCAAACGTATGTCGGAACATAAGAGCGACATTTTTTTCATGTTGATCGTTGAAATTTATTACGGCCCTAAGCACGCGCGTCACGCGTTTCGAAGTTTTAAAATAACGCTTCTCACGTATAAAAGGAAACAAAAAAAAATCTACGAGCAAAGTCCCGATAAAATGCATACGATTACGTCGAGAGCGTATTCAATGCGCTTACGTAAGAAAGGGTTGAATTCGAGGTATAAATCAAAAATCTACCCTCCTATAAGCGTTCTTAATCGAGCGTACAACTTTTCTCTTATACGGCAATATCGAGTTTTAACGGTCGATTTGCGAATTGCGTTTTATAAAATTTTACGAATAAATATTCAAAATAAAATGAAAATCTTTTAATACTTATCTTCGTAAGAAATCTACATCAGTGTAATCTTTTTAAATCTTAACGAAATGTCTTTAAATTTTTCTTTTTTCTTTTTTTTTTTTTTCAAATTTTCCAATATTACATTTAATAAATATATATATATATGTAGATCGTACAAGTGATAGTAGGAATTTTAAAGCACACAGCGTTAAGAGAAACTTTCGTAATCAACTATCGCCTTTAAAGACGACATAAAGTACTCGGCACATGTGGGTAGTAGTACGTTGCCCAATGAAAACGACACCCTTAATAACCGCGGGTAACCGATGGCTAAAAGCGAGCAGAGAGGGCGGCTAAAGCAACTTGTTGCATAATAACGCTGAAGCAAAAGATAGGACCGACTTAGTAGTCCCGCGTGATCCGTTGCGCTTGCGCCTCGAGCATCGCCGTTAATCCAACCGTTTCACGGAAATTGCGACCACTAATCGACGTGGCTCAGATTATTAAAACAGAACTTTGGAACATTCGAATGAATTGCTCGTATTATTTTTTAATGTTATTTTTTTTTTTTTTTATTATTGTTACTTTAATTGAACGTAAAATTCTAAAATTTGGCGTGCGATTAATAAAATAAAGAGTTAAACGACTCCTCCTTCCTCCCCCCCCCTCAAAAAAAAAGAAAAAGATGAGAGAGAAAGAAAAAAGGAATAAAAATAATATTAAAAAAAAAAAAAAAAAAAAAAAAAAGAAAAAAAGGAAAAAAGAATATTTCCTTTATCTTTTTCTACTTGTCGTCCTGAATGAGACGTGTGGATGGACGTGTCGTTGGCTTTATCCCACAGGATGGGAAAAGGAAGGAAAGAAAAGAAAAGAAAAAAAGAATGAAGACGTAAAGCAAAGCAGAACGGAAGAGAATAAGGGAAAAGGAAAGGACGTGGCATGCGATTAGCGTTTGATACCGCGTGCCAACGTCCTGAGGGTCCTGGAGTAGGAGCAGACAAGCAGACAGACGTATAATTTCAGGGATAAGATCTAAAACATTACCTCGACCTGGCACAGACGGAAACCGAAAATACCGGGCAAAAGGGGTTCTTCGTGGCGCCATGTGTGGAACAGGCTGCCAAGTAAAACGCTTACTTACGAAAAAAGCCTTCTCAATTTGATGTTCTCTGACTCAAGTGTTTCGTTATCATATGTATTAGGTCTAACCATTTTTTTTTTTTTTTTGATTCTCGCTGGATTTCAATATCTACGTCATCGAATGAGATATTTTTATCTTTTATTTGTCTTTTTTCGATAACATTTTTGGATTACACTACGCCGTATCTTTGTCATGGAACTCAACGATAACTCACTCTCTTTCTCTCTCTCTCTCTCTCTCTCTCTCTCTCTCTCTCTCTCTCTCTCTCTCTCTCTACCTATCTTTCTCTCTCATGATGGTACGCGTGTGCTATGGAAAGTGGATAAAAAAAAAAAGAAAAGAAAGGAAGTCCATGCAAAGAACGATCTATCGGCGGGTCATTAAACACAGATAGGGTCAACCCACTGCATATGTCGTGCCCCTGTATGTCTCTCCAAGCTGGAGTTAGTTAGCGTGTATGCAAAGCCGCGCCAGCCAGGTAGAGACTCGCCCTGATTATTTATGTGAGGATCTCGCGTTAGACACCCTTTTTTACCAGCCCCTTCTTTTATCGTCTCTCTCTCTCTCTCTCTCTCTCTCTCTCTCGCGCGCGCGCGCTCTTTCTTTCTCTTTCTCGCGCTCTTGTCCGATCTACGAAGAGAAAGAAGGATAGAGAAACATCGGGGCATACCAACGGCTCTTCCACACGCTTTTTATAGATACTAAAAAATATTATAATCTATGCTTCGCTGGAAGAGAAAAATATAATTCATTATTCGAGCGGATATACAAAGAAAGCGACAACGGGGTGCCTCGTAGGGTGAATCCCGCCCGCCCGCCCTCCACCCCGTGGCCCGACCAAAAGGTACGGGCAAACGGAGAAGGGAACCTTCGATAGATATTTGAACGGTCTAAGGATCAGGAAAACTTTCTCGATGGAGATACTATATTTCATCTTAACCCTTTTCTTCGATGGTAAGCGTGAGACCTTTGAAGAAGCAACTTGCGTATCTTTTTTTTTCTCTTATTGTTTGTTTCCGTTAAATAAATCCTTAACAATATCGCGTATAAATTATATTACACATACAAACATATATATATATATATATATATATATATATATATATATATTATGTGTATTAGTATTGCTATACATGTATTTTTTAAATATATGTAAGGAATCTCTCATAGTTTTACTAATTGGACTTCCAACGAGATTCAATTACACATGCAAAGTACGTGGAGCTTTTCTCGAAGGGGTGGAGGGGAAGGGCTGAAGGTCGATGTAGACCGAGTAAAAAGAAAAAGAGAGGGGAGAAAGAGAGTAAGTAAGTGAGCGAGAAAGAGGAAGGGAGGGAAGGGTTGATGAGTGCAACCGGTGTCTTCCTCCCCACCTTCCGCTTCGGACAGACGGCAAAACGACCTCGCGGCTTTCCGTTACCTAAATCGTTCTGTCAGTTTAGCACGATATCTGGCTGAAGACTGACGTTTCCGTGACACGTATTTCGCGAAAAACTAAATAGTATAATATCGGGTAGAAAATTTTGAAATGATATTGAAATAAACAACGTGCGTCTCGTTTATTCAAATATCGTTTTCTATTTGTGATTTTTTGTTTTGTGATTTCGAAAGACAATTTATCTGATTAATCTAATCTTATTTGATTTCATTTAATTTTTGTTATATAATTAAATCAAAGTTCAATGAGACATTATATATATATATATATATATATATATATATATATATATATATATAAATATATATTATAGATATATATATATAGATATATATTATCCTTTGTAAGAACAACACTTATCGCGAATATTTTTCTTCTTTTAGAAATCCAAAAAGAAGGACGCACCGCCAGTCGACACTTCTGGTTTTTCTTACGATTTTCCTTCGGTTTTTTAAATTAAGCGTTCCGTTCCCGTCCGAAGTAACCCATAATTCGTTTATCAAGTTTCTGTACTCTCTGCTTCGCTCCGCCCCCAGAGAAAATTCTATTCATTATTCCAATACAAATATAATATTTCGATCGGTCCTCGTTAATAACGTATCAAACGAGACTTCTGTCAGGAACAACAAACATTGAAGAATTTTCGCCAATAAATTCTTTGTGCAATTTTATTTGTTTACGCAATGACGTCTATAAATCGGTAAAAAAGAAAAAAAGAAAAAAAAAAAAACAAATATAAATAAATGATATAATTTTTAAAAGGTACTTACTCAGAAAACGCATCGTTTTTCGGTGTCTTCTTAAATTCTTCGAAATTCGTCAAATTTTCTTCATAATACGTAGAAATGATCGAACACGAAAGGATCGTTAGTTAATACATAAGATGTACGAAGTAAATGTAGAAACTATGTGATAGGACAATCAAGGACTAACACGAAAGGAAGGTCATGATAACAAAAAGAGAAAGAGAGCGAGAAAGAAAGACAAAGAGAGAGAGGAGAGAGAGAGAGAGAGTAATGAAGAGAAAGTGAAAATGAAACGAGTGGGGGAGAGCAGAGAGTGGGAGGGCGAGTTATTAAGAGCACGGAGAAGGTCGAGCATGGTGGGGTGGTACCTAGTGACGTAATTAATTCAAAACGAAGACACGATGCAGCGCCACGGAAGGGAAACAATCAGCTGTTGACTCTCCTTGGAGGTATTTGGCGCGCTCGCTCTTACGCTTGTAACGAGAAACACTGTCCTATGTGATTATTTTTTTATTTTTATCAAAGAAATTTTCAAAGATATTTTACGTGAAATTTCTTATAAAACTTCGGACGATCTAATTTCTTAAAAAATAAAACGTGTAAATAATCGGCGAAGATAAAAGTCGTGAAAAGCAAAAATACAAACAAATTGTTATCTTTTGATTTGTCACTAATCAAAACACGCACGTAAAAGAGAAGATAATAAAGAGAAAGAAAGAGAGAGAAAGAGAGAGAGAGAGAGAGAGAGAGAGAAAAACAGAAAAAAAAATAAAAAAATAAAAGCTGTGACATCTTTATGGAAATTATTTTTGCTAATTGCTTTTTTTTCACGACGTTTTGAAAGACATCACAAAGATAATAAGAGTTAACGTTTCACGGAAGTTCATTCTTTCGAAAACTTTGTCTTCCCGAAAAAAGATTGGGGAAAAGAACGTTGGTGCCAGGACGAGGGCGTAGGAAGGACTGAGAGAGGATCCAGAAACGAATCCTGCCATCTCGAAGGACCGTCCAACGGGAACTGTACCGTCGAACGTCGCGACGCCGGCGTCTGCGTCCCATCTGCCTATATATATGTCTATATATATATATATATACATATATATATATATATATATATGTATATGTACACATATTGTATATGTAGGTATATGTATCTACGCGCTTACATATATACATATATACACAAGCTTGTTTAATATGTTATCCTTGTATGTGTGAATATCCTCCGCTAGATTCAATCCGTCTTCGGTTAGACAGTATATTTCGCCGAATACTTTCAATTCTTCCACGTCTCGTAGTTGGACTATATTTCACTCCTTTATCATACACGCGCGAGTCTGCCGGAATTCAAAACGTACGTATGTACATTATATGAGTAATATGTAATTCTTAACAAAGAAACACGTAGAAAAATATTTCGTTGAACGATAAAACGTAATGTGATAAAAGAAAAATAAATTGAGAAGGTTCAATACATTCGTCGAATAAAACTTTGGGAATAATTTTATTTTGTATTATCACATTTCATTATAAACGAATGCATGTAAAACTTTTAAATGAAAGACGGAATGGATGATTTGATTGAAGAAATTATTATTATTATTATCTAAAGATAAATGAAAAGACAATAGCAAAAAAAAAAAAAAAAGAAAAAAAAAAGAAGAAAAGAAAAATGTCGACGGGAGGAAGTTTCGAATTTGTACTTTTTCCGAGTTTCTCGTCAATACTTTTTCTGAGAATCGTGTCCTGCGCGCAGAAACTCACCCTTTCCTGACCCCGCGTAAAACGCGACGCCCTCGAGGCAACTCCTGCCTTGGCTGGCTGACACGCAGGCGTCAACATGGCCGCGGCACGTCGACTCCATCCGCCTAAACGAGTCTCTCCTTCGTTTAACTCCTATCAGTAATTAATAAAACGCCACCAAGTGCTGCGTTGTTCGGGGATGTCGCGTAAAAGTAAAAACTCGACGAGGGAAAATTATTTCTTGTGACGTGCTAATCTAATATCTCGACTCGAGAGAAAATCTTTAGTGTATCCTTTAGAACAATGCGTTTAACATCGGCGCACCGTGAAGTGTTTCTTAAACGAAAGAAATTTGTTAATTAACAACGAACGAGTTCATCATTGACGATTGCTTTTACGCGAATATTCAAAGTTTCTTTCTTCAAGAAAAAAATAAAAAAAAAAAATAAAAAAAATAAAAAAAAAATAAAAAAAAAAGCAAAAAAATTTCTCTTCATTAGCTTCGCGTACGCTAACGACATTCTTTCGAATTTCGTTTTAAGGCCGACAAATTAACGTAAATTCGATCGATAAAATAATAATGTCGATTAGAAACATGCTTTTCGTCTTTTCAATCGCGATTCGAAACAAATTATTTCAAACAATTTCAACTTGATTAACATATATACGTTTTAAGAGAATTATTACAAATTATTAATATAACAAATTTCCAAATACTTTACTTATATCTATAAATCCTTCGAAGATACTCGATGTTTCTCCCCTCGTCACAAAACAAAGTTACACTGTACGATCGTGTACGTATGTATGTAAGTTTAGAATATTTCTTTCGTTCTATTTGTCCTATTATCATAAACATTACACACAGGGAAGTGATTTACATTAAGATTAAGACACGATAATTCACAGTTTACACTCTTTTAGAAAAGAGAGAGAGAGAGAGAGAGAGAGAGAGAGAGAAAGAGAGAGAATGAAAGCACAATATAAATAAAGGATAGTACAAGGGTGTTCTTTCAGAACCTTCAGATCTGTTTTCCATTCTCTTTGCTCGTATTATACAACTCGTACTCTTACCTTTACAATAGCGAAAGAGAAAGAGAAAGAGAGAGAGAGAGAGAGAGGAGAAAAAAAGCACAGAAAACGACACATCTTGAACGGTAGTTCATTAAAGTGGAGGGACAACTCGACTTAACCCCTCGTCGATGAAACTGAGTCACATCGTGCAGCCGGCTGGCCGTATATGCAAATCACTCGCGTGGGGTATTTCCCCTTCTCTCCCCCTTCCTTCTTCCCTTTCTCTTCGCTAACATAGAGTGGAGAGAAAGAAAAAAAAAAAAAGAAGCTTCGATGGTGGGGATGAACGAGGAAGCTCATTAGTTTTTTTTTTTCTATCGCGATAGGGATATTCCGTTCGTAAACGGCGGCCATCGTAACTCCCTTCACAGTTACTACTACCACCACCACTATTACCAACACTACCACTACCATCACCGCCATCATTGACCACCAAACTGCTCTTGAATTGTTTATGTGAGAGTATGCTTTATGCTACGATAGGCGGGTTCATATCGGTGACCTAGAAACACGACGGACTTTTATACGAATTATAAAGCATACCTTAGGTCATGTTATTTTTTTTGTCTTCTTCTTCTTCTTCTTCTTCTTCTTCTTCTTCTTCTTCTTTTTCTTTTCGTTTCTCTTTTTTTTTTCTTTCCTTTCTTTTTTTTTATGAACGATAAAGGAAAGAACAGCGAACTTTATCGCTGCCAATTTTTTCTCTATATTATATTAAATATATATTATCATAAATATATATTATGATATTATATATACATATATCGTTCTTTTTTCAAAATAATAAATTACGAGCAATAAGTTAATTCGATAATTTTGCTTTGCTCTGACTTTTCATCGTTTCCTGAGTCAGTGATTCGCAATAACGTATGCAAACGGTAACACGCGAGAGAAATCGTTCGATAAATCAAATCAGAGAGTCATTGTACGTTCGCGGTCTCCTCAGGTACACCACAGGATTGCCAAAATTGCGTTGGATCGAGAGAGAGAGAGAGAGAGAGAGAGAGAGAGAGAGAGAGAGAGAGAGAGAGGGAACGAGAGCAGATGAAAATGATTGAGAGGAAGAAGGAGCGAGTCGTGAGAATGAAAAGCGCGAGGAAGGATATTCAAATTTAGAACCCTCGTTAGTCCTCGAACTTCTCAATGTGCAATAATTTATCATCGGGCCCCGCTGAGGTGAGCGACCGTACAATACCAGACTACCTGCATGCATAATTTATCCGGATTTTCAAGAAAGAAAGAAAGAAAGAAATAGAAAAGGGCCCAGGAAGGAAAGGGTTGCTTCCGCAGGAACGTATCGGTTCTCTTCTTTTTCTCCCTTTTTTACCATTCTAATAGATAAACGTAATAAAACGTAATAAATAAAAAGATTATGTTTTCGTCAATGTGCGAATATCATCTTATATCATAAGTTTGAACTTGCGGAAAATTTTTTTTAAAACAGGTTACATGATACTAGATGAATCATCAGCTTTTGCAGGATTGTGCAAGTACAAGATATTCTTAATAGATAAAATAATTCATAACAATGGGTTTTAATAAACGTTCAACGATACAGCCCTGGACCCTTCGTACAGGATCCTACATGTCACTGTGAATGTGTATCTGTAAAACCAGGAAGGAGCCCTCAACCCTTTTCCTTGGAGGAGAGACCTCTTTTTATGCGTGGATCGAAAAAAAAAAGAAAAGAAACGAAAAGAAAAAGAGAGAGAGAGAGAGAGAGAGAGAGAAAAGACGAAAAGGAGACGTCCCTTCGTCTCGGATGCTAGCAATCCTGCCCTACCGATTCCATCCTGCTTTTTCACGATGAAAAGGCCTCCAATGGGGGTCGGTTCAATGGTATTCTAATTATATGCAAAGACGTACAACTACGATGTACCATCGGTTTTTCTTATGTAAGAACGAAGGATATGCTTACGTAACGTACGATTCCTTTTCCGGTAGTAGAAAAATATCCTACTCTTGAGGCATAAAAAATTTTAATTAATCGCGAAAAGAAACTACTATCATCATAACAGAATTACTCATTATATATCCTCGATTGGTTAAATGTTTATTTATCTATCGTAGCAATAGTTACTTGTTTATCGATCCCCCCTATCTATTAGTAGACATTCTCGAAATTCAATTTACGTAGTTTCTCTTTACCCGTTCTTGTATAACTTTCTCTTTCAGTCGCGATAAGATATATGTTTGTATGAGACGAGAGACTATCGATGAACGTATGAGTTATCGCCGGGGCCTAAATTGCTTGCCAAGCGGTGATGTAGAGCTCGAGGCCGAAGATTTATTTCTCGAGTGGAATGGTAAGTTAAGAGAGCTCTAAGCCGCGGAGCGTCAAGCTCAAGGAACGAAGTCTCGCCTCGTTTCGTGGCAGAACGTATCAGCGCGAGCAACGTACTCAAGACTCGATTCTCTTTCGGTAGACTTCATCGTACTCCCGCATTATTTCCTTCCTTCGACACCGCACAAGCCCAATTTCACGGGAGTCTCCCTTCTGATCGTAAGCCAACGAAAAGCTATATATATGTGTATGTGTGTGTGTGTGTATGTGTATATATAGGACGAAAGAGTAACGCTAGAAAGAATGTCTCGATCGATGAATTAAATCAAAAAATTTCAATGACGCTGCGATGGATGTTGAAATAAAATTAAGACCTTGTATATTTCTTAATAAAGATATATCGTTAATGAAAGATAAAAATAATAGTGATATATATTCTTCATTACGAATGGAAACATTATGGGATACAATTTTTAGCAATAGCCTGTACTTTGATGTCATCCTTAAGGAATCCAGGAATGCCAGCAGGGAATATCGATATTCCATGGCTGTATCGGCCAAAATTTCAAGCATGGCCGAGCCGTTTGATGACAAACGCACCCTCGTACGCGGAGGGTGGAAGCAGAAATGCGTCCACCCCGCCTACTCGAGAGGGATGAATTCGACCAATTGATGGGTTCTGGAGCCGGGTCTGGATCAATCAACGAACGCGTCGTTCAAAGCCAGTGGCCATTCCTACACCACTGACCTCATTCGTTGCTTTTTTTCTTTTTCTTCTTTTTCTTTTTGAAAAGCAAATTGGATTTTTAATCCCATGCGTATGCCGACACAGAACGAAACATTCTCGGTACTCCGTCTAAATTTCGTTTCGTATCTTTCGATATGTTATAACCTTTGAAACATCCTACAAAATATTACAAACTTTAATTTAAATAAACAAATAGTACAAATACAGCGTAGAATTTATTTCCTCCGTTATTATTTCGAAATAATAAATAATCATTCGATATTAATTATTGATTTTATAATCATTGAAGATAAATAAATGATTATTCGTTATTTAAGGGGGAAAAAAAAAAAGAAAAAAAGAAAAGAAAAAAAATTGTTGAATATCGTGCGATATCCTTTACGTATTTCATTCTGACGTCTTCGTTACGAAAAATAAGTTTACGATTTGAGATTTAGCATCCACACGATACCGTTTATTTTACCCCTTTCCATCGGGAGTTTGCTTTTATATATCGAAAATCCGGTTAAACGAGCCGACGATCGATTCGATCGGACAGCCATAATATCGCGGAGATGTTTCTCTGCTCGCGATACGCGTGGAAAGGCAACGCGACCCTATCTCTACTCTTTAGCTCTCGTTTTTCTCGGAGCCGCTTAAAATGTCTACCTGACGTGTTCCCCCCTCCCTCCCTCCCCGTTACCCCTCCCTTTCCTCATCCTCTCTCCTTTCCATCTCCTTTCTCTCTTTCTCTCTTAGATGTTCAGAGAATAATATGTATATAAGAGAAAAGAAACGCGTACCATAATACGATCCTGCCCTTACTCGTCCTTGCGAGGATAATACGCAGGATAGGATACGTTTATTCTAACCGGGACCCTGCATCCTATTTTTTATACCGGCCCATCCGTGAATTATTAGCATATGGTATTTGATATATTCGATAGTTTACCAAGATAAAACCATAGTTCCGATATTATTCCGATCGTTGCAAACAAACTCGTTGGACCGCTCGTTATTCCTTCACGCATTTTAATTCCATTTATGTTGGGGAATAACGTTAATCCTGTCAATTTCGACGAAAAAGATTTAATTCAAAGAAACGAGAAAGAGCTGTTTCGAAAAATGAATTTTCAAAGAATTTGAAAGATGCTACGAGGTAAATATATTTCATCTATTAAACTGTAACTGACATCCGTGAGTATAACATTTCGAGCGTGTACACGCGAGAAAATAATCTCTAAAGCGTGGCGGCACGGTTGTAACCGAGTTTAACCTGCGTCAGATTGTCCTTTCGCGAGCGTAGTAAGTCAACGTTGCTGTAATTTCATAGGGCGCCGGCGCTATCGGAGAAATAAGCGTTTGGCGCCGCGTGCAGTTGATTGTGACGTATGATACTCGTACATTATACACCTCGCAGCTTCGTCTCGGTTTCGAGTTTCGACATTTTTCTCGGTACTTTATTACACGCTTGAGATATTTCGGCCCTCCCCCCTTTATTCATATATCCCTAGCAGCGACCGTAAGAAAGAGAGTTTACGTTACGTTACCTTTACGTGTCTATGTACCTATGCAAAAAAAAAAAAAAGAAAGAAAAAAAGAAAAAAGAAAGAAAGAAAATATCTGAAAGGGTGCGCTTGCGTTTGCACTTGCGCAAAGTCTTTGATTTTCAAAATCACGCAGTATATATGATTTTCGTGAGTACACTTTTATCACGTTCATTTAAATGAAAATTAAAAATTATTATGGATACGTTCATATCAAACGAGGAATATCGAATAAACGAATGATATTTATCGTCAAATATCTGAATAAAAATTGCATTCCTCGTGAGATATCGAAGAGAAAATCAAGACCTCGTTATTAAAGTATATAATTCCTTTACATTGGTATAACGGAAAAGGGAAAGTCAAGAGAAGGCGTTGAAGAGGCTAATGACGTCTCATAAAGTTTAATCACGGCGAAGGGAAAACCCGAAGGGAAAAGTCGAGCGTGCCGAGCGAAGACCGAAGGTACCTCGATTTTTTTTTAAACGTAATTAAAATTTAATTCCGTACCTCTTAAAAAGATGTAGACATGTATCAATCGCTTTTCTTTTCCTGTTTCTCTTTTTTATTTTCTTGTCAATACAATTTGTCTCTTCGCAGAATTTCTATACGGAAGAGTAGACTCATATTTTCTATATTCCAAGACACGCCAGATCGATCTGGTGGTAAGACTATAAAGGATACCTCTCACCCTTATGAGAACACCGCAATGTCGATAAAACAGTTCAACCCCCTAGAAACTCGATCGCATCGATGCAGTAGAATACTTTTCTGAAGGGTAACTTTTTTCGATGATGGCGATCCTAGCGGCGATTATTCGTAACCTTAGGTAAAACTTACCCTTCTAACATCCACCTTTTCTCACCGCAAAATTTTTTTTTCAAATCCGAAATCTCATCAGATTTCTAAAAATATCTGGTTACTTGAAACAAAAGTTCACGATTATATTATAAATTAGTTTAAGAAGAAGAAAAATAATTTCTATTTCAGTTTTTATAAAACTAACTTCTAATACGATATAAAACAATATCAAAAAAGAAAAGCAAAAAAGAAAAAGAAAATCAAATATCCCATGGTCGTTGTAATGTTAAAGAAGATAAAGATTTCTTTCTACAGTGAGACTGTAAAAATAAGCGTTGAATTTTCATTAGCGCCTGAAGTCAGGCAACGAAATATACTCGAGCGAAAGCCGGGCTCGTGGAACCGGAGAAGGGTTGACAGCTCCTGGATTTACATAATGCTTACGCCGTAACGTAGGTATTCCGGCATACAACGTGACCGCATTGGTATCACTGATACGTCTTCTATATCAATGACGTAATAATAATCACAAATTCAAAGTTTTCGCAATGAAGTTTAAAAATTAACAGAGATTTTTTTTGTAAAGAATAAAAATTTGAAAATTGTCGTTTTAATACAAATGCATGGATGAGATTCGATGAAAGGAAGATGTCTTTCTATCTTCCCTTCACTTTCACAAAGAAATTTTTCACAGTAGCCATTCGTTGCAATAGTGAACAGGCGAGATAACGAGACGTTTCCATCTGCGATTACGGAGTAGGATTGGAATATCGCGATCAGCGGTGAGAGCTGACTGGGATTTATAATTGATGAGAGCTATAGAACGACGCCAAGGTGTCGTTATCTGCGCTGACAAGATAATACTCGCGAAAGCCAAGGACCCTCTTCGACCCTCCTTCTCCGTTCTACCACTTCTCTCTCTCTCCCTCTCTCTCTCTCTCTCTCTCTCTCTCTCTCTCTCCTGCCGCTTTTCTCTTCTCGATAGCACTCCTATTTCCATGAACTCGAGAATTCTTTCTCTTTCTTTCTTTTACACCTGACAGCTCTTCGAAAAGAGATCGGCTTAGCGTAATATCAAAGATAGATACATATTTGTGTTTTGTTAGAGTCATATATATTTCAAGTAAAAGGCATAACTTATATATTCGAAGGATAATAAAAATAATTCAACCTGAGAAATATTCAAAGGAGTAAGACAAAGAATAATCGTTTTCCTTTAGGATGTAGCTTACATTATGGCATCGATGTAACCGAAAGAAAGGAGATAGAAAGAAAAAAGAAAGAAGAAAAAGAAAGAAGAAAAAAAAAACAGGAAGAGGCACGAGTTGGTCGTAAAAGGAAACGCGAGTACACAGGTATGACGCGACGAGCAATTAAGTTAATGTTTCGAAGCCATTAACTCGTCGTCGGTGAAGCGACGCTTCGTAAACAGTGTCGAGTCGTCTCGAGACCGGCCCCGTCCAGCTACGTCCGGCTTGGTGAGACACGAAATCGATAGGGTAACTAATCGATCTTCCTCTTCCTTTCTCGTTATTCTCTGAATTTCCGAATCTATGATAGAGCCGTTTCACGTGGGTGCCATTAGGTGTATGAGAATTACCGTAGTACGTGCTTCTATATATACATGTACCATATACAAGCACAGTTCAGGCGTACTTACACGTTATCGAGATCACCTGCTGTCCACTCCACATGTCGCCCGCAGGCGAAATCGCGCAACCGACACCGGGCCTTTCTCTCGACCAATCGCTTCTTCGAACGTACCTTTTTTTTTTTTTTCTTTCTACCTTCATCGAGTTCCTTCTTTTCGAACAATGATTACGCAATTTTCAAATTCGATCATTATCGAGATTTACATATCCTTAATCATCGATTCCTCTATTCTTCTTCGTTCTTATTAATTAAATTTGAAAATTCATCGTTTCTTTGGCTAATAAAGTATCATTTAGAAGATTTACCCAGTTCGATTGGTATTATTTATGTACGGTCAAAGGACCGTACGATCTTACGCTTCGTGAAGTCCGTTCTGGACGTTTACATCATCATAGGTTTAGACGTATTAACAAGGTACGCGTAAGGGTGACCGCTCCTTTTGGAAGACACGATCTTCCAGATGGTCTGCTCTTAAGCCGATCCAGAAGCCATACGGCCATTCTTCGAAATTCCGGAATATTGAACCCAATTCATGGTTCGGCTCACGTCAGAAGAGTCTCCTTCTATCCGTGATGCTTTTCTTTATATTTCAATGGACGGTCACCTTGTCGCGTCATCGTCTAACCACATCGTTAACTCCTTTGACCATTCGCTCAAAGTTAAATACTGACTGAAAGCTCGGAACACTTGTCTTCGGTAAACGCGTTTGTATCTATATCGCACGCCGAAAATAATAACTTTTCTTTTCTTTCTTTTTTTTTTTTCTTTTTTTCTTTTGATCGTATTTCGTCTCCAAAATTTTTTTCAAAGATCTCGATATGAAAAATTTTCTTTGACGGTTATACATATGCACTTTCGTTTCATTAAAGTTTTCAAAGTAATACGATATTTAGCAGGATATTTGCTCTTTTATTAATTGAATGACGGATCGTAAATTAATGTTGTGTACATAAGAAGTGAGAAAAAAGAAAGGTAAAGGGCGATACCATGGTTATATGTAGTTATTCGCTAGGGACAATTAGAGTGGTCCACGAAGGAACGGGATATCCCGTCGTGCCTCTGAGTTAATGTACTTAGGCGACTCCGATTACATTACCCCACCGTTACCGAGAACGAGGAGGGCTGAAACTTCAAGGCCGAGGCGCCACGTGTTTCGTGGTTAACTGAAAAGCTTCTCGTAACGCTTAGTTAAGAGGGTATATATATATCTATACCTATATATACTAATACTATACTACACCGATTTCAAATTTTATATCCATACCATTTATTTTTACAACCTCCACGATGTTATAATCGTTCAGAAGATATGCCACTTAAAACATTTTGATATTCTTTATTTAACTTTTATCCTCTCTTTTTTGAGAACGCATTAATTATTAAATAGTAGATTTTTAAACAAAAACGTCAGCTTGAACTTTTCATGCGGAGTAAAAAGAACCAAGAAGAAAATAAATATGATCGTTATCCTGCCCCACCCTACCCCCCCCCCCACTCTTTTCTTAACCATCGTCGAATGTACGTACCCTCCACCCATCGGTATCATCAAATATCGATGCCACGTGAATTTTTCTGGGACGCCGGCAGGAAGCCATGCTGCCACCCTCCGATTACAATGCCAGATAGCAACGGGACTATTACGCCGTATCTTGAAGCAGGAAAGGCGGCTGAGAAATATGAAAAAAAAAAAAAAGAAAAAAAAAAAGAAGAAGAAAAAAAACTCCGAGATACTAACGATTTTCGTCCTGTGAGTACACTACGCGTATACCCTAATAAAAATATTACTAAATTTACCAACAAAAAAATTGTACGAAGTGTACGCTTTTTGTGCGAGTACTATCTCTCTCTCTCTCTCTCTCTCTCTCTCTCTCTCTCTCTCTCTCTCTCTCTCTCTCTCTCTCTCTCTCTCTTATATCGAAATTCTTACAAGAATTATAGACAACTAAACGTGCGAATTCGTTCGGTCTCGTTTAATTGAACCAATCGACCGCGTATTATCCGTATTAAGCTTTTCGCTCGGTTTCTCTCCTCGCGCTGATTCTGCTCGCGTAATTTTGCGACTGTCGGATAATTCGATCCAGTGAAGATTTAAGTGGAATAAAGGGGATAAAAAGACGAAGACCTATAGTTCGGGCCAACGGAGACTATTAACGTACCCTTACCAACGTCTACCCGATAACGTTTACGACTTCTCAAGAAAACGTCCTGCCAACTAAAAGATATCGAAAATTTCAACGTTACAATTTTCATATGTTATTTTTAATAACAAAATAACAAAAAAGAAATAAATAAATAAATAAATAAAAAAAAAATAGAAAATATATAAAATAAAACATCAATGTCCAGAAGAGAAATAAATGAAAAAATTACAAAACAAAATAAGGAAAGTCACAATCTTTTTCGGTCTTTTCGTTTCAATGAGAATCCCCAAACCTCATAGTAAACGCGATCTTTCAATATATTTGCTCGTCCGGTAGTAAGCATGGACGAAGATACAACAGAAAACAGGTCGTTTGGTCCATTGAAACTGATTGGGATATTGGACTGCTTTTCAAGAGAAATCTTTCTCTTTCCCTCTCTCTCTCTCTTTCTCTCTTGAGTATCGAGTTGAAGTAAGAGAAGAGAAGAGAGAACGTTTCTATAGTCCTTCGGGATTGTCCGTCACTAAATAACCCGAAGGCATGCCAATCCTTGTGGTCGCAGGAGCGTGTTGATGAGCCAGGGAGATGGTCTCGGTTAATCACGCAATTTTCATCAGTTTCTATCAACCGCAACCCTCGCAGCCTCCTCGAAACTAAGGGAAGGTTTGCCTCTCGACGGGAGAAGGTGACTGGCCGGTTAAAGAAGGAAGCAATGGCGCAGAATGGAGGTGGGCAATTGCTCGTAACTCGCTAAACCACCTCCATCCGCCACCTCCCTCCCTCAACCCTTGATACACGTCGGCTAGCAAAAGCCCGTTAAACTCACCAACGAAAAGCCCTTCGCAAAATCTGACCGACCCTTCGTTGCGACGACCATCTTCCTTCCTTCCTTCCTTCCTTCCTTCCTTCCTTCCTTCCTTCCTTCCTTCTTCCCACCCTCTCTTATTTGATAAAAGGGTTAGTTGCTGTCCTCTTACAAGACCGTGGGTGAATATACAAGGGAGAAATTAACTCGTTAAAATTTTAAGCATTTCGAAACGATTAATGGCCCATCGTCAAAAGCTTTTTTCGTCAAGTACCCGGCTTATTATTAATAACATTTTTCATAGAAACGAAATCTTCGAGGAACTTTTTTAAATTGATAAACTCCTTATCAATTGTTCTAAATTGCTACAAAAAAATTTTAACACGAACAGAGAACAAATGAGCTCGGTTTATTGGTATACGTTAATTAAAGTTACATTATATTAAAGAGTACAAAATTATTGTATAATTTTTTTTGTGTATATCTTTGGTTTCTACAGATAGAAAAGAGAGAGAGAGAGAGAGAGAAAGAGGAAGAAAAAGAGAGATCATTCTACTGCGTACTTCGGAATGAATTCATTTTTTAGAAATTCGGTCGCGGAAAAAAGCGAAAAGGAAAGTATAAAAAGGAACGACGAAAATATTGCTTGAAATCGGGACGCGAGAGGGTGTCGAGATCGTGGAAGGATGAAAAGAGAGCGAGGTTAGAAAAGAGGATGAAGAGATGACGCGGGGGAAAGAAGAGAACGAGAGAAAGAGAGAGAAAGAGAGAGAAAGAGAGAGAGAGAGAAAGAGAGAGAAACAGGAAGAAAAGAGAAAGAGAGAGAAATATATATATATATATATATATATATATATATATATATATATATATATAGAAAGAGAGAGAAAGATAGAGGAGGGTTCGGTCGGAGGGTAGTTGGGTACTCAGAAACTCGCGGAGACCCTCTAACGAGCTCTTTTCTTCCCTTCCTATTTATTTCTGTTCCTTATTTAACCGACCCCCACCAGCTATGCTTCATCCTCCTCGGGCTCTCGTTTTTCCCGTCTCCGATGGAAGACCAAAACTTCTCTTTCTTCGTCGCAGGAGCAGGAACTCACCCTCCGGGCATCACTGAACGAGGACCAACCTTGAGGACCGCTCGAATAAAAGTGCCGGCGGGGGAGGTGGAGCGAAAAAGATGAAAAGAGGAAGATGGGAGGGTGGAGAGAGAGAGAAAGAGAGAGAAAGAGAGAGAGTAATATATGTTGGCGCATAATAAAAACTCCTACTACTGAATTTCTTTAAATCATATTCGACGATTCGCACTTGCTCTTCCTAGTCGCCATTTTGATATTAGAAATAATAACATTGGGATATAAATTTCGACGATAATTTATTTACGTTAGTCGCACGTTGTTATATATCTATTTCGTATTCTTTCTCTTATAGAGGAATAAGAATTTCTCATATCACTTTTGCATTCCTATCGTTATTTACACAGGCATGGAAGAACGTTTTGATATTTCACAAAGTCGACTCCGGTGTACCGTGCGAATTACTTCTCTTTTTCCTCCGATATTCGTCGGAAAATTGATTTGAACAGACATTTCTCTCTTTCTATCACTCCGTCACTCCTCATTCTCCAGTCTGTCTCTAATCCTCGTAGGAACCGCGGCAGCTTGTTATTAATGAATCTCCATGCGACTGTAGCTCGACGTAGGTAAAATAAAAAATGGCGCTCCCACGACTTTACCACCCCCGTGTCGCCAAGCGAGAGACAGGAGGGGTAGGAAAAGCCGAAGTGGAAGGAACGACGGGGGTGAAACTGCACGAATAAAAATGCCCTGTTCCCTGTGGCAAGGAGGCGGCGGCAACGGCGGAAGAGAGGGGTGGACTAAAGGGGAGGGTTGGTGTGCTCCAACGACTTGTGATCTGATCAATAAGCCGGTATAGGGGATTATTTTACGACAAGCCGTAGTACGTGTTTCCTCACACGAGTTTAAACCTCTCTTTGTAAAAATATCGAAAACTCGATAACGATCACGAATTCGTTCAAATGTTCCTTTCTTTTTGAATTCCATGCGTTTCTGTTCCATTTTATTTTTTACATATTCGTTCCCGTGATATCATGCTTGCTGTAGAGATAATAGTTTCCCCTTGGAGCATTGGCGTCGCCTATCACATAATATTTTAATTATAGATATTGATTTTTCTTGAATTAAATATAATATATCGTAAAAAATAATTGAGAAGATATATCGAAAAAATTTGATATTTTAAATTTACAGAGCCAAAAGAAATCGTAAACATTAGAATCTTTCGATCCCTTCGAATTCGACGATATATTTTCATTCTAGCCGAAATTTTTTCAAAGGATTTCAATTGGACTCAACGAGGGATGGAAGCTGTTTTTCAAATCCCTCAAAACGTGAGGCTCCTTAAATCTCTCAGTCTGAGTTTGTTTGGACGCGTTTGCGGTATAGACTGTATCAGTCACCCTACCCATCGGTTAAACAGAAGGAACTTAGAGTTTGGACTTGTGGGTGTTACCGTTACCGCTGCTATGAGTACCATCAATGGTAGATAGGTATTCCTTCCGCATTATAGGAATTGAATTTTAAAAGCACTACGCTTACTTCGTCGAACAATAACATTTCGAACGCATTATACCTACTGTTATTTTTATTTACCATAAATTTCGTAATACGAATTCATTATTTTTTATTTTTTTCTTTTTGTTCAATACATATATATCTATATACATACATTTTATATATATATACACATATGAGGATTTAGCAGAAGTAAAAATAATTATGATCTACATATGAAATATGAGCCGCTTCGAATAACGATGAAGAAAAATGATAAAGAAAAGACGGGGAGAAGATGAAGACTGGATAAGACGAGAATGATGAATCGGCTGGAACGAAAAAGGGACTCAAAAAAGTGCGACACAGAGATAATTTAACAAGAGAAAATGTCGCATTGTGCTTTGCGCGGAGGCATTATTATTTCCAGGCCGGCATTATCCAGCAGGGTGGAGATGGCAAGAGGGAAAACTGATACAGAAGAGAATGAAACAGAGAATGGAAGAGTAAGAAAGAATAAGAAAGAAAGAAAGAGAGAGAGAGAGAGAGAGAGAGAGAACGAGAGTAAGAAGAAAGAAAAAGAGGACGATGCTTTGTGCCATCTACAATGATCGAGAAAGAATACTCCACCGCCTAGTGATTCGTCCTCCTCGTTGATCATTCCTCCTTGACTGCGAGGGTATCTCCGTTCTTTCAATCCTCTTCATTTCTTCCAGGTGCAAGTCGTCGGTGGGTGCTGCACGTTCTTCAAAAAGCATCGAAAAGCCGGCGGATAATTTATTCCCAACAATAACTATCAGAAACAGAAACCGTACCTCATTTTCTTCTAATATCCAATAATTTTTCTTCTTATCTAAGTCGTAGCCAAAATTATATTTACAATGTAATTATATTTACAATGATTAGAAATACAGAAAGAAAAAAAAAACTAATTATAAACGCTTATACATACGCGTATATATTATACGTACTTATTTATATACTTATTGAAGTTTAAAATTCGTTTTGATCGCATGGTAAAATATAAAAATTTCAAAGATTGGACTCAACTGAAAAAGTAAACTCACTTTCTTATGAAAAAATATTTTTCACTGTTTCTTTTTAATGCGCTATATCAATCTAGAAAATATCACAACTTTAACAATGTCTAACGTAGATTACATTACATCTAGCTTGATTTTATAGAGATGAAAAGATGAAAAAAAAGAGATAGATAGATAGATAGATATATAGATAGGTAGATAGAGAGAGAGAGAGAGAGAAAGAGAGAGAGAGAGAGAGAAAGAGAGAGAAAATGAAGAAGCGTCTGGCATTGAAATAAATGTTACGAACCGTGGAAGCGTTGTTACACCGTCGTTATATTAAAATATGACAATAAGTAAGGTTCACCCATATCTACCCTTCGCAATACCTACCCTTCACCTCCTCTTTCTACCTTGCTCTATGCTCCAAACCCCAATCGTAATTCCACCCTCGTACCCGCGTGCTCCAGGCTTTCCGAGGGCAAAAAATAAAATCCTGGTGATGTCATCTATAGGTTGAAAAAATTACACGCAGCCACGTTAAAGGAACTTTGTAATAAATATTCAGCGAAAGATGTACATACATGTGTTTCCAATTTCTTATTTTCTTTTTTCTTTTTTCTTTTATTTTTCTTCTTTTTTTTTTTCTTTTGTCCAATTTGAAAGAGAAAAGATAATGTAATTGATCGAAGTACATTCAGCGAGAGATCAAACGACAAAATGTAAAATGAGAAAAAAGCTATTTATCGTTCTAATTAACAACAATGATTAAACATAGCCAAGATCGTCATTCTTAGATTCCCTTTGGAAGGTTCATACCAAGATAAAAAAAAAAAAAAAAAGAAAAAAAAAGAAAAAAAAAGAAAAGAAAGAAAGAAAAATCGAAAGAGTCTCGAGAGGAAGTCAAGTCGGTTGAATAGCAAGGCGGAACCTGTTACCCGAGGTCAGGGACTAATTACTTGATTACGTAATTGCTTTCCCGCCCCGACGAATCCTCCTCCGCCACAGAGCGTCGTGGCCAATAAACTCCCGGTGATTCACCCTCCGCACCGAGTGATCCCTTGTCGTACCGTACACCTCTTTCTGAAAAGACAAAACTTTTTAAACGTCTTATAAAATAGAAACTTCTTTATTTCTAACATTAATCTATCTCTCTATATAATACTACGTCCAATCTATAACGTATTAATGAACAAAATTTTCTTTTGAAAAAAAAAAAATAAACAAACGAAAAAATAATATGTATATATACATACATAAATATATATATATATATATATATATATATATATATGTATATATTGTATGATGAATGGAGTGAGCGTGATGGATTAGATAGTAAATGGAAATAAATGAAGGAAGATGAAAGGTGAGTTCGAATCGAAGGAATATAGAATCACGTGGATAGAGAGGAGAGATGGAGAAGGGCACTATATTTGTAGCTTTCTACATCTAGAGGTTCTCTCTTCGTAAGGGTAGTCCGAGAACTTCTCGACATCGCGACATCGCATATCGAGGTTGCTAACGGCGTAAGGGGATGTATTTATACATAAGCAAGTTTGTAGGAGGTGGAGAATGAAGAGAAAAAAAATGAGAGAGAAAGAGAGAGAGAGAGAGAGAAGGAGGGTTTGTCGTGACGCTCGGTAGAAGGAAGGGAGGAGGCGATAGTGCTATGGGAGTGTGTTGCCCTGTCTGACGTCGCTCATGGAGCTCGTTAGCGTTGCCCTTGGCAACACCCTTACTTTGTCGAGCCGTGCCCGCTACTCTACCACCATCGCCAAACCACCCATCGTCTTCCAGAACCAGGTGGGTGGGGGCTGCTGGTGTCGAGGGGGTGAGACGTACGTCGCGAGAAAGGAAATATCATATCGAGCGCATGCGTGCACGATTCGCCATTCGCCATCACGTCATATGTGTGCGCAGGGGTGAGGCCAAGCAGGCCAGACGCGATACAAAGAAAAATTCGGATATATGCAGGAGGTGGTAGATAGGTTCGTAGATAGGTTATAGAGGAGATAGAAAAAATTTTAAGTAGTTCATCGTAAATAATCCAAATTCAAGGAAAAATATCTATCGATTTGATTCGTATTATTTTTTTATACTTTATACCGGATCAAGATTAAAATGAAGGATAACTGTCGATTAAAATAATTGTTTTTTACGGTCTATTAACGGATGAATGCAAAATTTGTATCCGTCATCGAAATGACACCCTTCCACCGCAATAGTTCTCTCGACTGTCTTTAAATTCAATTGAGACAGATACCGTAGGCTTAACCGAGAAGTATCTCATCGAATCGAGACGAGTCTTTCGATCCGATCCTCTGGCATTCCAATTTTATTCGATGATAGGGAAAAGGAGAGACGGACATTGGAATTAATAACAAAGTAATTCTTTATTGCGTTCAAAGATAAGACCGGTGATATTAATAATGGCGTCCGCGGGGATTTCATTAAAGAGCACGCAGAGTGCGGACGACGAGGATACGAAGAAAGAGAAAGTAGAAAGTAGAAAGAGAAATCTCTTCCGATGAGGAGGGCTACGCGAAGAGGAGAGGAGGAAAACGCAGGAAGAAGGAAAAAATAGTGGGGGAAACGCTGCGTAAGCCCAGGCCAGATCCGCTTAGGGGATGTAATTAAAATCGGAAAAATGTGTTTAATGAATATTCATTTGTGCCTCGATCTGCGATATTAAACGGGCTTGGCTTCGCTCTGTTCGTATATTGCCATTCGCCCCTACGTCGACGGCACGCGGACGATAAAAAAAAAAAAAAAAAGAAGGAAAGAAGAGCTAAAAGGGAAGCGATTGCAGTGATTCGAAACCAACCGAATCGACATTTTTTTTCACTCTCCTACACGTCCCTTTTTTATTTCTTTTCTACTTTGCCTACCCCATTTTCGAAGAGATTTTTACAAATCCACGTTTTAAAAGCATTACACGATCGCGAAAATATTCCAACGAGATATCTACGAGCAAAAATAGAAATTTCAGTTATCTACAGAACGGGAAACCTATTGCATTGAATTTTTGAAATTCTTCCTCTGAACGTTAACGAACAGGACGCGAACGCGATAATAATACTTCCGTTCGGTAATAAAAATATTTAACACTCGTTGAATCTGTGTCGAGTGAGAGAGAATCTTAAAATTTCGTATCATTTTTTGCTATTATTATAGAAGCGACGAGTTAAAAAAAAGAAAAAAAAAAAAAAAAACAAAAAAAAAAGAAAAAACTTGTTCGCAAAATTACGCTCGAACGAGCTTAAAAATTTTTTAAAAACATTTTCGACGTAAAAAAAGAATCATTTCATTCGAGTATTTTATTCATGATCGTAACAACGTCAGAAGTTCAGACAAAATTTTTTGCTTTGATCTTGACTAAGAGAGAATTCGAATAGAAAGCTCGAAATTTCCCCAGAGATTGAGGGGCGACCGTACTTGAAATCTACGTAAAATCATTCTTCGACTATCCTATTGTTAATTTTTAATTTTCGAGTTTTGTGCTACGATATCGGACAGATAAAAGGTCAGTAGATAAGAGCGGGAAATATTTGCGATGACCTTTGTTCTTCTTCTTCCGTTTTCTCTTCTTCCCTTTTTTTTTCTTTTTTTTTCTTTTTTTCTTTTATTCTTTCTTTTTCTCTCTACTTCTCTATCTCTTATGAAAACTCACAGCCTACCCTTGTCCCGCTTTTTTCGTGCCCAGAGGGTAGTGGAAGTGGGAAAAGGTGCACGAAACTTTCAAACGAATTTGCATGTCGCTTTCCTAACGATTTCCCCCTTCCAAGAGAAAGAGAGAGAGAAAGAAAAAGAAAGAGAGAGAGAGAGAGAGTGAGAGAGAGAGAGAGAGAGAAAGAGAGAAAGAGAGAAAGAGGAAGAAAGAAAGACCGCCTTCCATCTCATCCTTCGATAAAAGAAGCGACGGTGAATGTGCCTCCGTCTTCCCCTTCGTTTCTGCACGAGACACTTTGGATAGTGACGAAAAATATGCTTCAAATATATTTTACGTATCCTCATTTTAACATTGAAATCTCTATGATAACACTAGAGTTAAAAAAAAAGAAAAAGAAAATTTAACGAATATACGAAAGAAAAATCTCGTATCGCGAAAATATAACATATCTACCGTTCTGACATTTTCTTTCTCTTTCATGTTTCCTCCTTGCTTTATCTCACTTTTTTTTTTATCTCTTTATTTCTCCCTGCTCGGTCGCATCCCCTCCAACGACCTCCATCTAGGTGCGTTTATCTTCCATACCCTATTGATCCGTAAGTGATGGTGCTGTGGAAAGTAGAGGGTGCCAGTGACAGAAGAGGACGAGGAGGTGAATGTGGGCGGCGAAGAGAAAAGAAAAGGACGGAAGATAATTCTTAGTGCAAAAGGGAAGGAAGATTCGCGCTCGCACGATTAGGTCGAAAGAGGAAAGGGCCAATGTTGTAGGTGGAAGGGAGGAAGGAGATTCTGAAAAACGGCCGCGCGGAATGAAATAATAATATTAAGATGGATAGGGCGAGGGTGCAGGTTCTTCGGTAAAGTAAGAAGCATAAGATCTGTGGGCGGAGGAGGATAGGGTGTGTATGGTGGAGGGTGGGGAGTTGGATGGAAAGTGAAGGGATAAAAACGACGGAAGCTGAGAACGACGCAAGAAGAAGCTTTTTCATCGTTTTCAAAAGCACCCTGTGGCTTGAAATCCATTTGCGCCATAGGCTTTTCTTCTTCCTTTCTTTCTGTATTTGTACCATATCAAAGTTCGAAGAACGAATTGTCCAATCCGTAATTACGAAGATATTACGTCCACTCGTTCAATGAGTCTAACGTAATCATCGTTTTCTCCATTTTAAATGGACATACGAATCAACCCTATGCCAACCCTATGCAAAAGAAGGTTTTGTTCGTCGATGCCCCAATGCTCCAGATCCCCACAATATCACCGGCCATTGCTATAGAAACGGCCATCTTTAAAACACCCTCGCCAATAAAATAGTCCTTGATATCGGCTCGATCCCAGGACTCGTCCCGAAAGCCGAACAAACTCGAAATTTTCTTCCTTTGCCTTTACAGTTAAATCCTCAGGCAGCCTCGTAACTTTGAAGATGACACCGCGGTCTTCTTTAAATGCGAAAATCGATTTTGTAAGAAGCTTCGAATAACCCGCACGTAAAAGGAGTGGATCGACCGGCGCTCGCTTAAAAACTGCTTGCTCCGAAAGCAAGGTAGAAGGCCGATAGGTCGAAACGCGCATAAATATAAGAAGAGTGCGGAGGGGTGGGATAATTCCGGTTCTTAAATATCCGCCACTCCACGAACCACTCCGCTTTTCCTTTCGAAATGGCTTGTGTCCTTGGACCATGTCCGTGAGTGCAGAAGGCGCGCAAAAAAATTTCCTTTATATCATTCAATATACGTTCTTCGATTGTCTCGAACCGAGCTTTGTACTTTTCAAGAGAGCAAAAAAAAAAAAATATTTATATTAAGACGAGAATTAAAGCTCGAGGACGGAAATGGACCACATTTTGGGACAATGTTCGGAACAAAGCAGTCCTTTTCAAACGTTCGCTTGTCCATTAACCGTCGACAAATAATAGAAATATTTGAAATAAAAAAATACTGAGTGTACTATCATTTTCACGATGAACACGAATTCGAGAACACTTGTTAAATAAAAGTCGCCTAATTGTCTTTGAAGTATATTAAACACTCGGACGTCTTCCGATTAATTCGCAGATTTAACATTTGATGATAGATAAAAATAAACGGAGCTGCGAATAAACGAACGTGTAGCGAATACGCACGTTGTTGACTGAAGCTGTAGAAGCAGGTTTGAAAGAGCACAAGGCCCCCGCTGACCCACTTCTCCCTCCTTTTCCTTCTCCTTCTCGTTGGCGACTGCAAAGGCCTGGATTCATGCCCAGTTTTTATCGCGACCCTTTGTTCTAGTCCCACGGTACGTGGTACGACCCCATACGCATACATACCATCACAATGTGTCGTTTTTTCTCCTTTCTTGTTCGGCTCACGCGTAATGGGTCCTTTCATGGGCTCCTCTCTACTCTCTAACCAGTGCCGTCATTCAAAAAGTTACGCTCCACCCATCGTCGATCCCTACAATTGTTTTTCTTACAGATTATTTCTCATTTCGAAAAAAATATATAACAAATATTATTTTTTCAGAGAAAGTTAAAGAAAAAAAATATATATATATATACTTATTCTATATAAGAATAAATCCATCAGCTGATAATTATAAAATATCAAACCGACAATATTACTTTGCATTAGTTTGTTCGACTTGATTTATAATCGTCGAAAAGCAAGTTTGCGAGACACGAGCACGATTTAACCACGTCCCTGAGCTCCCTCGTTATTTCATTTGCATACTTACTCACGCCCGTGCCTGAGAATCTAAACGGAATACTATATCTACGAAAGAAGAACGAAAGACGAGACCCTTCGAACGAATTCTACTCTTTCTATCTCACTCTTTCTCTCTCTCTCTCTCTCTCTCTCTCTCTCTCTTGCCCCTTCTTTTCTCTACTCTGTCTTGTCTCACGTACGCGTTCATACGAATGCGCCCATCTCTATTCGTACGAGAGCTCGTTAATTCTTGCGAGATCACGTTGCCATCGGATGATCTACGAAAGAAGAGCGTTCCAATTCGACATTCGAATGTGCCAAAGGCGGAGTCGAATCTTCAAAAAAATAGAACACAATAGAACAAAATAATGACAACGGTTATACCTTTTTATTTTATTCCGAATGAACGGCTCGTCCCTTTTGTATGAATTTAATCGAATCTAAGATCGTGATAATAAAAAATTGTGTTCAGATATTTAGCCATTTAAATATTTCAAGTTATTAATCGATAATAATTATACGTAAGAAGCATCGTTTACACGGTCCCGTTTATGTATGCGTATCTCAGGGGTTAACTGGCAAAGTATTTAGCATATTAAAGCCAACCACCCGCAGAGATTAATAGTGTTCGTTTAGAAAACTAGTTTAAAAAACGCAGTGAGAAGAAGGTGAGTTAATTGGTACGTAAATAAGCTGTACGTTGACAATTCGTTTACTCGAAATTATTTTTAACAATTATTATCAAATAGGTATATAAACGTTTCAAACTGACGTGAAAAACGATAGAGAAATATCACTCGAAATTTCAATTTTTTAATCGAATGAAAATAAAGTTTGTGAATTGAGAATTCACTCTAATCATTCATTTTGGTTTCACGAAGTGCCATCGATTCTCAAAAGATAATTACATTAATTTATTCTCGATACGCCATAGAATTTTCAGATCCTTCTTACTAATTACCTTTTTAATGGACGTTCCTCATTTTCTTTCTTTTTTTCTTTCCCTATCAGCTTTCGATCACGACACTCAACGAAATTCTAAAACGAACAAAACGACCATCATCTGAATTCTTCTTTTGCCTCTCTTTACAGCGACGATCGAAGAGTTCGAGAGTCGACGGTTTAAAAGCATAATACATTATTAACAGTTTCTACGGTCGACTTATCGACAAAATTGAGGGAAAAAAAAAAGAAAAGAATAAAAAAGAAAAGAAAAGAAAGAAAAGAAAAAGAAAAAGAAAAAAAAAGGAAGCAAAGTTATCGTGAGCAGAGGAAAAACGATCAATCGTTGATAATTACAACTTGTTAACGAAACGAGAAATCTGCTCGAGTTATTAAAATACTACCAATGGAACTTTTTCAAGAGTTACAACTTATGAAAAGAGTTGACGTTGATTTTATATCGAAATAACTTTATCATTAAGAGATTTAAAAATGAAATTATTATATAGATAAATAAAGCAACATAGTAAAATGTATATTTGTAGAAGTCAATAATCAAAGTTCGACATAAAAGTGATATATGAAAAGATATAACGTTAAATTTAAAAAAAAAAAACGATTATATCCTTCGAGTAGATCATCCAAGCAGAGGAGAGGCAAAAGTGGAGCGTGAGAGGGTATGTAGGACGCAGCGAAATGCAAAGTGAAGAAAAAGAGAGGAAGAAAGGGCAGAAAAGGTAAAGGCGTACATCAAAACGTGGCAACCCTTCGGAATGTCTAATGAAGCGTGTGAACTTCAACCCGTTTCGCGTGTAACCTAATTAAGTCCGGAACGCGCATGCAAATTTTCGCTCAGTGGGACGTGCATAGGTAACCCTGTAGCGCGCACTTTTTTCCCTCTCTTTCCTTTCACTATCTAAATCGACATTTTGTATCCATGCATTACAACTTTTCTCAAACCGAACACACTCCTTTTCGTAGATACGAACATTAATTAATCGATAAGCTCGATATCAGTCATTTATGCACGAATATAATTCATTATCTATATATTCCAATCTTCTTTTTTCTTCTTTTATCTATTCTCTGTAATTATAGCTGATATTACTCTTCCTTGTTAAAAAAAAAAAAAGCATTTTAAATAATCGATAATAAAATATATGTGGAAAATGGAATACCTCTCGTTAATGATAATTTATTAATGGAATTTCCTCGAGGTTGATACGGTGTATCGATGGCAACAGTGCAACCTGCATGCTTCAGGATACGACTGAATGCATCGTGTATCAATAATGCTATCGTACGTTCGATGAGGGATGAATATCTATTGATTGGCTTTGGCAACCCTTCAGTATATCGCGCCCATATACCATACCTGCTGCAACCCCAAACACATCCGGACTACCTGCAACTTGTACGTGGCAAATCGTCGTGTTTTCAATGCCACGTGCCAAGGAGCAGGTACATCGACCGATACCCGACCCAACTCGACGTTCTTTATATTTTTCGATTATCGATACGAATTGATCGATGTACCCTCGTGAAAAATGTCCGTATTTTAGTGGCCATATTTTTCGGATGAACAAGGTATACCCATCATTGCCCATTACCAGTTTTAAACGATTCTCATTAACTGCTCCTATATTTACTGCTCTAAATGATCATAATGATAGAAAATTACAGGAAAAAACACTTCAAATGAATACTTTCAAAAAGATTCATCAACTAATTATTTTTACCTTCATATATAACCAACTAAACGAAGTATAGACTTCTTATAAATTCGCATCATTAACGTCATTTTCATTATGATTTTTGTTATTATTAAAATTAAAAAAGACTATCTATTAATTATCATAATATTTGAGACATTTTCTAAAAGTAACGTATCGATGTGATATCGAATAAAGTATATTCTACACCAAGAAAAATTCATGGAAGACATACATTCTCACGAGATATAAGAAATATTTTCATTATGTTCGTATAAATTATGTATGATAACGAAATGTGGTATCGTTAAAATTTTAAAAGTCTAACTCCCATTGTATCTATCGTCTCGTTTCAACGAGCACCCTTTACTTTAAATTAGTAACTCGATATCGGTGCATTGTCCTTGCATTGTCATCGTGTATATATCGAGAAGTATGCATAGTTACGATATAAAAGAAGACCTAGCATAGTGGATGAGAGAAAACGATACGTTTTCAATACAGGAATATCTTGTTAATGCTTCGTTCGAACCTCTTCATACAACGGGTGTTTACTTTTTCGTCAGTAGAACTTCGCATCGCTTTAAACGATTCCTGGGTGAGAGCCGTAAAGCTAACAAACCGCAAGATATTATTACCTTACCTTTTTTAAATTCATCCATAATACAATAAATCATTTGAATTCTAAAACATTTCGTTCTCTTTTACAAATACCTGGCTTCGTCTGTTTAGGTGAAAAAATAATATTCATAGTTAAAAAAAAAAAAAAAAAAATAAAAAAAAAAGAAAGAGAAAAAAAAATTCGATAGATTCAATATTAATCATTCGATCGAAACAAAAATTTCTCAAAGCTAAATTCAAACGAAAATTCGAAGCAACGAGAACCCCCTTAAGCAAATCGTGAGAGAAATGGAAGGTGCTCCCCTAGCATATCCGGATACGTTCCTATCCTGTCAGTCGTATGTCAACCCTCGTTGTTTTTTTGCCGCGCTCTCAATAATTGATCATCTGATTACGATACATTATACCCTCCTTTTTCTACGTTACCACGCCGTCGTAGAGTATTATTCCTGCGCCAAGAGAAAAAAAGAGAGAGTGAGAGAGAGAGAGAGAGAGGTAGAGAGAGAGAGAGAAACAGACGGATTGTCGGAGGAAAGGAAAGGGAGAGAAACTTTTTCTTCCGTCTCTCAACGAGGGACGCCATTTGCATATAGGTCCCCTTATCGACAAATACACAGGGGGCGCCCTTCCTAATGAGGGCCCCCTCCTCTTTCCTGCCGTTCTCCTTCCTTTATTTTTTCAACGTGGCCCGCCATTGTTCGTAATTCATTCGCCGAGCGACATGGACCAACTTTGTCTCTCTTTCTCTCATCTAATTCTCTCTCTTTGTCTCTCTTTCTCTCCCCCTCTCTCTTTCTTTCTTACGAATGCTTATGCATGAGTCTATAGAACATATACATTTTTCTACTCGGTATTCGTTGTTTAATAATGTATAAAAAAAAAAAAAAAAAAAAAAATGAAAAAAGAAAAAAAAAGTTGAAAGAAAACGACAGAACCGGTTAGAGTACGAAAATTATGAATTACGATGTCGAGATTTGTTAAGGCAAATGCATTAAAGAGATTCCACCGTGACATCTGCCTTTCAGGCAAAAGGGCAAAAAAATTTTAACCGTTTGGTATCTTCCTATCTTTCTATGGGCTAATATTTAATTTGTATTAAAAACACATGAACGATGAGAAAAATGTTTTTCAATATGATCTTCAATTATTATCTATGACTCGAGATAATTTTGATCAATTCGTTAAATAAGGAATTTCCAAGTATCGTTATTTCAGGTATAACTATCAGGTATAATTGGAGCCCCATAACAAGCCGACATAAACGATTTTGATTTCCTAAAAAGGATCTTCAAAAATGAGTAGTTATTTTTCCTGCGACAAGGTGCATGGGTAGCAAACGGCACGGAACGTCTCAAAAATAACAGGTCAAATAAGAGCCGAGACCGGTTTCCTATCCCTAAGAGCGATCGTTACTAAGTTCGTTGCACAACTGTTAGAATAATCTGTGGTGAGAATCGTGAGTCGTGATCCATATACATACAATATACACGTAGGCATATCCATACGTCCAGTCCGAAGTCGAAGGCAGGTGCTCTCTCTCTCCGAAGAGAATAATTAATATTCAGCGAAGGAAAAGAGGGCAAAGAGAGACAACGATGGTCGGTCGGTCCTTTTATAAACAGTTAACGCGTTAGCGAGCGAAGACCGCTGTGCTTCTCCGATGGCACCTGGTTCCTTTTTTTCCTTAATTCGATATTTCGAATATTTCGAATCCAATTATTTCAATTATATCGGTGTCGATAAATGTCATAGGATCGTCAAAAAAATTTTTTCTTTAATCGATCGAATCAGTTCAACTAGTCAGTCTTCGAGTCTTATAGATTCCCATTGAAATTAAACTTATTTAATGACTTTTTTAATAACTTATGTATATATATATATATTATATTATATTATTTATGGCTACCGAATAACATAACTCGATCATTACTATGAATATTTTTCTTGTTAGTGGGGCAATATAAATGCACGGAAGTATACCCACAGCTGCAGAGAGAACATGGAAAAGTTGTAATCAGATAAAGATAAAAGCGGAGGGTGGTATAAGTACGTAAAAGAGAGACTGAAAGAGGAAAAGAGAAAGTGATAACGTTTGGGAGGGAGGGAAGAGGAACGATACAAATTACAAGCACCCGGAACTGGTTTCGTGTTTGTGTTAAATTTGGTCGCGTGCTTTCAGGAAATGCTTCACGAGACTTTTGCAGTCTTGTGTTATCGTTCAAGCATTATAAACTTTACATCGTTCTTTCTCTCTCTCTCTCTCTCTCTCTCTCTCTCTCTTTCTTTCTCTCTCTATCTCCTTCTGTTCTCCCTTATATTGTATAAGCCACTATATTAATGACACAATGATGACGTTTCCAAGCTGGCATTGTACGTTATCGCTATATTATAAAAAAAAAAGCACAAATTCATTTAAGTACGCTTAATTATATTCATTTAAATATAATGAAGTTTATTCTCTTTATTTAATTACATCACATTTTGTTATCTTTCATTACAGATATGAAGCTGTAGAAACTATTGTCTGTGAATTAACAACCGTATACAAGGAAAAGGATATCGATTGGAGACTCATACATGAAGCTGGTTGCACTAGAGATGACACCGATCTACCGGATCACGTTACTAATCCAACCGATCTTGAACGTCTAATAAGCGGGACATTCGCATTATTTTTATCCGCTCTGCCAGTGGAACCTACAATCGTTACTATAGCCAGGTGAGATAACATTCGTACGTTCATAAAGATAAAACAAAATATCGATCTTTAGATTTCGAGAAGAATAAAAACAATGGATTTTATTCGTTTATGCCAATGCAAGGAAATTCTTTATCTCGATTAGAAGTACTTTTCGAAAGATCCCTTAAAAAGTCCGACCGTCGAATATTTTTAAAGAGTGCCAAATTGAATTCCTCGCACCATACTTTCTACGTAGATTTCGACGTCGCAGATGGTACGAAAGAAGAATCTGGGAGGGTTAAAAAGAGAGAAAAAGGGAGGTTACGCAAGTGGTAGGTATAAAAGGGCCGTCCGAAGGGTGGGTACATAGACGTTAGACTACCATCAAGCCCCACCTTCTCCGTAGGAAGGGTGAGGCTTTCATAGGGGTGAACAAAATCAGATCTTAAACCTTACGGAATTGCTCAACAGATGTCTCTCTTCTCTGAATCGTTTTTGTAAATGTTAATTATACTTTCTCTAAACGAATCTAGATACTTCCTAATGATTCGAGTATCTCGAACAAGACACGTTTAGTATCTCAAAATATAGTTTCTTTGCATAATAATACATATATATATATATATATATATATATATATATATACTCGTTATTACACAGTTTTCCTTTTTGTACAATTGATTATAGTTAATCTTTATCTATTCTTTTTATACGTATTAAAAAATTAGAAAAGTATATCTAATTAGTCAAACATAATTTGATGTTTATATCTATTTAAAAATTTTTCATCATCGCAGTAGAACTAAAATGTATATATATATATATATCGTTAATATTTATTATTAATTAAATATATAATTAAAGTCGGAACAAAACGATTATGTTCGAAAAATGAAATCAAGTAATAATAAGTTTGAAAATAATCTTGAATTGATACTTGGGTGCCATCTCGCGTCGAGATTAGGGAAATTCTATTCGGACTTCCGGCGGCGGTAGAAAAAAAAAATCGATTCACCCACTCGGCCCACTTCGAATCCCTCGCCCTTTTAACACTCCAGCTTCCGGGAGAGACGCGGAAACGCCGCCGGATGTCGCCTCTGGACAGCTCCAAGTTTCTCTCGCAATTTTGCCAAGGACCGATTAAACGAGACGAGAGACAAAAAAGTGAAAGTAAAAACAATGTAAAAGCACGAGTGGTTTATTTTAACGAGCTGTACTAAGGTCTTCGTCGCTACGACAATTTTAATTCTTATTCACAACAGATTCATTTAAAGATCGTAATATTAAATAAGAAATTAAGAATTATTTTTTTTTTGCAAAGAAAAAAAACGATTAAAAAAAAAAATAAATAAATAAGCTCAACGCTTGTTTCTTTTCTTTTTTTTTTTTTCCTTGATCTAAAAATCTTTATCGAAGATATGAAAAATTAACAAAAGCATTCCATTTTATTTATAGATCTGCCGAAGATGATTATTGTCCAATGGAAGACGTCGACGTAATTCAAGCGAAAGTTATAGAACAACTTGATAAACGCTTAGAATCCAAAATGGACGTTCAATTAAACTATGGTGATATGATATGCTTAAACTAAATTACTACTGTCATACTCATTATAAACATTACTTTGTATCTTTTTTGTTCTATTATACTTATGCCATAAATAAAAAATAAATTTTTCTTACGAGAAGTGAAAAATTAACAAAAAAAAAAAAAAAAAAAAAAAAAAAAAAAAAAAAAAAAAAAAAAAAAAGAAAATTAGAAAAAGATAAAAAAAATAAGAAGAAGAAGAATCGTAGAGAAAAGAGATATGACCAATGCGCGAGCGTGCATGCAAACGACTCGGTTAAACGAAGAAGAAAGGTCGGAATTGGAAATTACGGAAGACAGCGTGCATCTGCAGGGCAAGCATCCGTGAGGAACGAGTCTTTGATCTCCAGCTCGATTTACATAAGATCGGTGCCACTGGCCCCATAATGGGAGCCGAGCACAATGCCAATGTGAATGTTGGCGTTTTTTGCATCGAGTCTCTCTCTCTTTCTCTCTCTTTCTCTGCCTCTTTCTCTCTCCATCTCTCTCATTCTCTTTCTCTTTACCCTTAGCCCTTCGCCCGCTTCACAACTCCTTGGATTTGCATACCGTGGGCCAGTTTCCCACACGTCGTTGACGACCTTCATCCTCTCCTCCTTCTTCTTCTTTGCCACGTTCTTCGCTCCCGTTCTCTCTCCCTTTCTTTTTCTTTCTCTCTTTCCCTCTCTCTTTCTCTCTCTCTCTCTCTCTCTCTCTCTCTCTCACTCTCTCTTTCTCTTTCTCTCTTGTCATCTAGCTACCCTTTCACCCGCCGACGACAAAAAGGAACGCGAGACGCAAAAAAAGGATAGACGTTTCCTTCTTCGTCAAGGCGATAGCATTTCCTGGCGAGACTTTTCTCAAGACGGCCGTACCACCTCGTCTTGCTTAGCACGTTCATTGTCGACGGACCGTACGAAGCTCGAAAACGCTGACGGATATATCTTTGTCTTCTCTCTCTTCTTTTTCTTTTTTTTTTCTTTTTTTTTTTTGCGTTGGCCGTTCTGTGAGAACGGAAGCGGATATGAAAGAGTGCGTTGCCTTGTGTCGTACTATTGGATCGCCAGAGCGTTTCCAAGTTCACAACGAAAAAAACTCGTTCTCTTTGAAGCTCGACTTTTGAAGGATTGGACAATCATCAATGTTACACGTTCTATAGCTACGACCTACCGTAGGTATTTCACCGAACTCCCTTTTCAATATTATTCGATCGTAACTTGTTCGTTTGTAAAGAGAAACGATCGGAAATATAGAGCTGAGTCCACGTGTTACAAATCTTTTATTCTTCGTATGGTTAAGGACTTATAATATCGCTCGCATTCTCGAAGGAGATTTCGTTTTAAACGGGTAACAGTAGTATGCGGTTAAACGACGAGCGTACAATTACTTACAATTTTAGGACCGCCCGCTTTTCGCATGCCCCAAGGAGCAAGGCAATACCGAGTACAAATAAATGTTAAAACGAGCAAGGTGAATGCGGAAGTACGCTTGCAAGAGGAAGGGACGAATTTTGAAGGACCGCGAGAAAAGTTTACGAGCTGGCAGCCTCTGGTAATGACTGTCGTTAACCACCGCAAGGCGCACTCCACCGAGAGAGCGAATCTTTTGTATGCTAATGACAGGGTGGTCCAATTTCAGCCCCTTGAGTAAAAAAAAAGAAAAAAAGAAAAATCTTAGAGGTCAACAGACCCATCGTTCGTCCGAGTTTCGAGTCTTGCTCAAGTACCATTGACCTCGTATTAAAACCCTTCGGCTTCGATACCGACAAACCACTACCGACAAAAAATTTATGTAGGGAATCATTGATGAGAAACCTTAGAGTCGATTCCTTCTCAGAAGTACGGCCTTCTTCCCTTTTATTCTTACAATCTTTGCTTCTCTTTCGAAAGAAAGTACTCCTGAGATATTCACTTTCAATGATAAGATGGCTCAACTGCTAACGAGACGTTCACTTATAAAATGAAATCTAAATGGGGAAAAATCAATTGTTAAGATAATATACGTAACGCTTGGCACCATCGAGACCACAAACGAAAGTAAATATCGCTTTTCATCAGCCTTACTCTTCTTCGTTTTCATCGCCCTTACACGACCGTTCGAATTTCACTCACCCAACTAACACCGTTCGAATGGGTCGCAAAAGAATTATTCAAAACCAGGGCTGACTGGCAAAAGCGCAGCCTGCTACCCTGCTACCGTAATCCCATACCCGTATCCGATTTGCATAAAAGAGAAAAATAAAAAAAAAATGCTCGCTCTAGAGAAAAACAATAGTATGCGAGAGAGAGAGAGAGAGAGAGAGAGAAGGAAAGAAAGATGGTCACGCTCGTGATCTCGTTAACCTCGACGAAATTGTAGAAGAAATTGATATTAAATTTTGAATACAATGCGTCACAAGCATCATGTATATCTATGTACACATTATATACATACATATAACCTTAAACCTTTACTCTGAACCCTTTCGAAGCGCGAACTTTAGAATTATGCGCGTGACAAAAAAGATCTTGAAACGACTATGCTAATCAGCGAGACAGAAACGGATAGACGATGCCGTGATACGTCGTTGGTAAAAGCCAATTATAGCGCGAAGACCCATTCGCGGCAGGTATTTCTTTCGGTTCATAGGCCTACCTTGATATACACAGTCCCGTCTCCCTGAGAAAATCGATATCGAGTAAAAAAGTAACGCCGAAAGAACCAGATCGAGGACCCAACGAGATAGACAACGTTATAGGCGGAGACCTCGATGGCCATTGTTCGAAAGCGCTATTTGTATTTATTCGGAGCCTTTGTTCGAAGCACGGTTCGGAAAGCGGGGTTGTGGATGAGAATGAGAAAGAGAGAAAAAGAGAGAGAGAGAGAAAGAGAGAGAGGGAGAGGGAAGAATTACTTCGCCAGCTAAAGGGGTGAGTTCCATTAGTTGTTAGGAAACTGTCACCGAGCTTCGATCACCAAAAAAGAAAAAAAAAAGAAAGAAGAAAGAAAGAAACGTGTGCCTTTCGATATCATGGAAAACCTTTAATCGAACAAGAAAGAAATTTTAAATGGATCGAGTGCATAAAAAAAAAAAAAAAGAAAAGGCAAAAAAAAGAAAAAACACGACGTGTCTTTAATTTTAAAATATTGTTTTTTTCTTTTTCTTTTGTTTTTTTTTTTTTTTTTTTGAAGTTCGAAACGTGCGAAAGAATAATAATCGGTCGGCTTGAAGAGACACGTTCGACCATACATAAAAATCCAATTCCAGAAAGGTGTTCGCGTGCGATTTGGCCCCACCCCGACGGACCGACGATCGTGCACGCGCGCGTGTGTGAATGCACCTCATGCATTGGATGCAACTGCAAGTGGTCAGTAGCTCGCAAAACGACTGACCGCTCGGTACATTGCTTCCGCACATCTCGTCGATCTTCCAACATGAAATTCGCACGACACGCGTCCCGAATTTCTGATTACTTCTGATGTCCTACCGAGACGAGATATACTCGAAGTAACGCTGAAAATAATTTATTCGGTAACTCTGTTAAAATACCAGTGAACATAAAGTGACTTTATTTCAGTGCTTTTAAAAATTAAGTGAACTCGATAAGGTTTTCCTTTCTTTTTTTTTTTTTTTTTGGATTATTTAATTAAAATCGAAAAGAACAGGTGAAATTAAATTGGACATTGTGAATTTCGAATATTTTATAAATATCATAATTTCGTATAACGTATGAATGTAATATAAAACCATACGTATGATAACATTATAGGAAAATCCTGTGAGTGACAATTCTTCGGTGATAAAGTGAGTTTTAATAACGTACGAATAATAAAGAAACCATTGCAAAAAATATTAACGTTCATTCTCGTAAGTTTTAATACATCCTTTCCATCAATCTCAACTTTTTTCTTTCTCTGTCTCTCATCCTTTATTTTTCGAAGGGGAAAAAAAAAGAAAAGAAAAAAGAAAAAAGAAAAAAGAAAAAAGAAAGAAAGAAAACTATTAATGAATGAAATGAAAGAAAAAAAAAAAAAAAAAAAGAAAAAGAAAAGAAAAAATAAAATCCATAAGAAAAAGTTTCTCTGGTGATGTACGGTGAAATAGCACGTTGATAAGAATGAAGATGGAAGAATACAAGGGGGTGGGGTGGGGTGGGAGGGAGGAAGGAAAGGGATGAAAAGGTCCGTGTCCTTATTAGATGCAGGGATACGTGTAATTCGTACGGCCGCGCCATATTTTATCATCGTTCCCAGTTACATTATATTTCAGGAAAATGGTCGGTGCACGCGTGACATTGCCGACGACGGGGAGGATGGTTTATCTCGAATATACAATCCTCGCGGCCCTACCAACGCGTGTTCGAGGGTGGTAGGAGGGATGGCTTGGGGTAGATGGAAAAAGAAGGGGAAGAGAAAAAGGGAGAAACAGAAAGAGAGAGAGAGAGAGAGAGAGAGAGAGAGAAAAAGATAGAGTAGAGGTCGACGAGGAGCCCTCGGTAACCAACGCCCACCGCCAACCACCCCCTACCCTTTAGCTTTTGCGACGTCTATGGAGGGGTGCTCGACTGAGAAGAGGGGTGGAGAAGGGAGAAGAGAGAGGGCTCGAAGGCAACCCTACACGAAGTGCGCGAACTAACGACGTTCTTTCGCTTTTCGCATGGAGCGAGACGGGGAGAAAAAAGCTAGGAGGAGGAGAAGGAGGAGGAGGGAGCCAGGCCTCCCCCCAGCCCACCCCATCCCACTCCATCCCCTCATCACTCCTTCTCCTCTTCTCTTTTTTCATCGCTCCTCTACTATCTCTCTATTTTACTCTCTCGCACATACACTCTTTTTTCCCCTCTCTCGCATAAACGCAAACCCAAAGGCTGCATCTAGTAGGTAATGATGTAGCCCGCTAGATTTCCCGTGGAAAATTACCTACGAACTTGGCCACGGAATCAGGGTAAAAGCGTGCTTTCTCCTTTCTTTTCCTTCCTTTCTTTCTTCCTTTCTTTCTTTCTTTCTTTTTCTCTTTTTTTTTTCTTTCATTTTTTTTCCTTTTCTGTACTCTTTCCTTCCTATCTTTTCTTTATTTCGATGGAAAAAAAATCAACCGTCCGTTTTCGACGCTCTCTACTTTATCTTTCCAAAAAATACGCTCTACTTCAAACTTTTTCGTCACTCCTCATCGTCTCGTCCTTTAACGAACAAAATTCAACGACAATATCGTTATAAGACAAAAAAGAGAAAAATACAGTGTATAGGATAAGAGAAAAAAAAGAATTGTCCTCTTGTACCTCTTCGTTCGCACAAAAAATATTATTCTTTCGATAACGGTGAGAGTTCTGCATAACAAAAGATATGCAACTTTACGTTTCGAACGATTTTAGCACTTAGCCATTTTCTAAAGAAAAATAATTACGAAGAAAGCCCCTTCTGTCTCCTTCCCGAACCATCCCAGTTAAGTGAGTAAACGAGCATCGTTTGTCTAATGATAAAATGTCGACGATTTGATGCGTCTATGAAAATATATACCTTGTATTTTGTTATAACTATATACGATATATTTAATCTTACGAGAAAATAATCGAGAGTTTAACGTCCTCGAAAAAAGCGACTTTTTCTTCGAAGTAAAAGAAGAAGAAAAAGAAAACGAAGAAAAGTTTATCTAATGAATAAGTTTGTAATTAGCGAAGCATGTAAATCGAAATGCAATCAAAAGAGACCTACTCCTTGTTAGAGGAACAACTTGATGTCGATTAAGAAAAAGAAGTTTCCTCTTACAACGAGTAATATACGAAAACTCTACGAATCGTATCGTGAAGAAGGTAGCCGATAACTCGCTCCATTCTCTTCCTTTTTTCTTTTCTTTATCTTCTCCTTTTCTCACTCAAGTGGAAACAGAGATAGCAAGATTAAGAACGAACAAGTAACAGAAAGAGAGAGAGAGAGAGAGAGAGAAAGAGAGAGAAACAGAGTATAGAAGGAGCCAAACTTTGCATTGTTACGGAATCGAGTGTCGCATTCGTCGACTGCGGACAATCTCGAACTTTTAATTTGAATTGGAGAATTCATTAAGGACAATATTCTGCGTCTTGTAAACTTCCATCTGATTCGTGCGAACGAGCGATAATTCAACGATTCCATGTTGCTTTCTTATATGTTTCTTAAGCATTAGAAACACGCGTGAGTCATTTTTTTAACTAGGATATAAAAAAGAATATTTTGAAGAATAATCACTATATACATGTATACATATATACTTATACATAAATATACATGTATATATATATATATATATATATATATATATATATATATATCAAGTCACATACTGGTATGTTGTAAGAAATAACGAAATATCTTTCATTTCTCTCTTCGAGCTTCTCTCTTCGGTTTTCCTCCACTCTTCCTCCGACAGCGTCATAATTCTCCTTTTTGTCCCCCAACGCGCGGAGGTATATCCGGCGGCGGTGCCGAGATCGCGGATGAATCGATACGAGAGAGGTGAACGTGCGGGGTAGGACGGTGGACACGAGGAGAGTGGAGCAAGAGGAGGAGGAGGAGGAGGAGGAGGAGGACGAGGAGGAGGAGGAGGAGGAGGAGGAGAGGAGGTGGTGGAGGAGGGAAAGGGGGACGTGGGGGAAGAGCAGGAGGAGGAGGAGGAGGAGGAGAAGGACTAGGAGTTCGAGGAGGAGGGTGCTTTTTGAGGGAGATGTTTCGTTCGCAGGCAGTAGATTCTCCCCCGGCGGTCGAAAAGTTCCGCAGGATAATCTCCGTCCTTCTGGCCCGTCTCTTTCGCATTCTCTGTCGCACGGCCCGTTCATCCCCCAAGCCACCCCCACCGAGCGTACCAACTCTCCCCTTCTTTCTCTATCTTTCTTTCTCTCATACCCAGCGTGACGCAAATGTCGAGAGGGAAAGAAAGAGGATAGAGATAGAAACACGGTCAGAGAGAGAGAGAGAGAGAGAGAGAGAGAGAGAAAGAGAGAGAAAGAGAGAGAGAGAGAGAGAAGGAGAGAGAGAGAGAGAAAGAGAGAGACAGAGATAGATAGAAACGAGGAGGCAACTGGAGGGGCCGCCAGGATGTGGCGTGGCCAGTGACGCGTGTGCACGCAGGAAAACTCTTCTTATTTATATGCTCCACGCTGCCATGGCGAATCGATATTTCGCGTGAATTCTCCCGGAAAAAAAGCGGTGGAAGGTGGAAGCAACGTTGGAAGAGGAACCCTTCGCGGAATACGCTTTTCCTCTTTTCTTTCTCACCCTCTATGTCTATTCTCTCTTTCTCTCTCTCTCTCTCTCTCTCTCTCTCTCTCTTTCTCTTTCTCTCTTACGCATTCTTTCTTTATTTATTTCTTCTTCTTCTTTTTTTTCCCCCTCTTTCTCCTTTCCCATTTCGCGCGTCAGCTTGGTTGACTCTAGATTTCGACGTGTTACGTCTCGACGTCCCGTGGGATTGATTATGGATAATATTTGTATTTCTCGAAGAAACGTAGGAAACATATTCAGTATGTAACGTTGAACGACAGTTTTCAGTTGTGCCATTTTCCTAGACGATCTTTTTAAAAATCTTTTAAAGAAACTTAGATAATTTTATATATATATATATATGAGACAATATGAGAGAAAGAGAGAGAGAGAGAGAGAGAAAGAAAGAGAAAGATAAGAGAGACATACGCGCAAACTCCGTTTAAATATAATAATTATCCTAAAGTCGTTCCTTTGTCCTTGAAAGAGAGAAAATCAACTCGGGGATCTGAGAGGTGAGAAAAAACGGAAAGGTAAATGGGATATTCTCGGTATAGAAGAGAGGTTGGGAGGATGGATAAGAGAAGTCAGAAGGGTAAGTACGGCGAGAGGAATACGAGGGTGTACCATAGAGGAGAAGAAGCTGGTGGTAGAAGGAATGGTTCGTTCGTATCAGCATAATGTAGATACTCCTTCGCTCTTCTGCGAGCTTCGAGCTCGAATGATGGCGTCGCGGAGGGTGCGGGGGGGGGCGGCGGCAGAGGTGGGGACGGATGAAGGGTGGATGGGGTAGGAGGGGGGATTAGAGGGGGTAGAGGAGGGACGGAATGAAATTGAAATGGAACTACCCGAAGTAGCAGACGGCCCCGCGGCTTTCCAAACTTGAAGAAAGATTGAAACGCGCTACGTTATAGATGCGAAAGAAAGTTCTATCTAAGAGAATTCTATTCTATATTTCTTCGATTCTTCACAAATGGATTTTTCCAAAATTTTTCAAACCAAAGATATCTTCAAAGAATAAAATCAAAATATACGTTCTCGATATTATTTATTAGAGTTAAGTGAATGTAAAATCAGAGTGGCATCGATGAACAGAGGAAAAAAAAAAAAAGAAGAGAAAAAAAATCAAAAAAAAAAAAACGAAAAGAAAAAAAAGAAAAAGAAAGAAACAAACTGTATTCCTTGGAAGTCATTATTTTATGATCCACGAGAAAGACCGCATTTTTCGTTCCTTTGTTCTCTCTTTCTTTTTGTCTATCCTGGATCCAGGAAAGCGAGCGCGTGGCGGTGTGAAATGGAATTAATTATGAGAGCGTCTCAACAGGTGGGTGTAGGCGTCTTTAAACTCTCTTCCTCTCTGTCTCGTCGCTACCGTCTCTTTTCGTCTTTCTCTCATTTCACTCTCTCTCGTTCTCTCTCTCTCTCTCTCTCTCTCTCTCTCTATCTATCTATCTATCTATCTATCTCACTCTCTCTCTCTCTCTCTCTCTCGTTCTCTCTTTCTCTCTCTCTCGCCCCGTGTCGACAATTCACCCTGCCAACCACCCCTTCGTCATGTCCCGGACCGTCCTCAAGTAATTTACTAAGAAAATAAATAGAGGGCGAGGTGTTGGAAAAATGGAAGGTTAAACGAGCGCATTGGCGCACAACCACCGATGTACTTAATTGAGAGAGTTGAAGAAAAAGAGAGAAAAAGAAAGAGAGAGAGAGAGAGAGAGAGAGAGAGCAGAAGAAAGTGAAATGATGCAAAAAAAAAATAAAAAGATAGAACGATGAAATTAATTGAGACAGCACGGAAGTTCGACCAATCGTTGATTCATTTGTATCATCTGCCAAAATGCTATTATAAATATATGAGTTCTATGGATGTCGATGTATAAATAAAAGCTACGTTTTGACAAACCATAAGGACTTCCTTTTGAAAGATAGACCATAATAATTCCCAATCGTATATCGAACTGTCAAACGACTCTCGACCTCCAACCTTCACCTCTGGTTTTGATTAATTGCCTTTTAAGGTATATTTGTACCATAGAGCCATTGTACCGTACCGCCATTGAAAACCACGAGTCTCCCAAGGACGAGGGTAAAATTCTCTGGGATCTTTTGTCGTAAAAATATTCTACTCGATTCTGATTTATTGCTTATGGATGACACGTGTTACAAAATAGGTAACATCTTCGAAAAGTAACCATCTACGATCTGTGAAAAGCTAAAATTAATAAACTTTGATAATGTCAATGATACTTAGTATCTTACTGTAAAAAAAAAAAGTAAATAAAAAAAGAAACTAAAAATTTGCACGAATTCCTAATAAATAAACTATACCTAGGGTATAATCATTATGGATTATTTTTATCTACAAGTGCTATCGTATTTCTAAAGGATTTCTAAAGTTCTTGAAAATGGAAAATCTAAATGGTGAGTTTCCCTTGCTCCTTTCCAGTCTTCGCCAACCTATCATTTCTTCTCTCACCCTTCTCTTTGTCTTTTCGGGAGATCCTTGAAACTTTTTTCACCGGAAGAAAAACAACCCTTCATCTTTGGATAGTAGTAGCGTCGAAATCTTTTTCTATCGACGATGAATGCATGCATGCATATGCTAATTTATGGGATCTTCGGCTAGAACGAAAGGTGCGAAAGGAAAAGAAAAGGGAGAATGGAGAAAAAGGGCTGACTTTTTCCCACGTTTAGAGCAAACACAGGACGAAACGTTCACTCGATTACCTGGTCTTCGATGGATGTCTCGGATATAAAATCAAGAATGACGAATCTACGCGTGACGAATTCGATGTATTAAATCTGAAATATTTAAGATGATCGTATTCTACGTTCCGTTTGTTCTTACGCACATACATATATCTATTTCTTTATATTTTCAGCGTAATGAAAGCTTCGAAAAAAAAGTATGATGTTGTTAATAATAGATCGGTTTCTCGCTCGATGGATATCATTAACGATCATTTGCTCGAACTACGTTAGGTTCGATCAATCATGAGAAAGACAACGTCAAGGACAGGCTTCCCAGTCTTATCGCTAGGCGTCTGTCTCAGACTTCGCGGCGTTCGTGTTGTCGTTTCTTCTTTCACACCCTCGTATAGTTCGCGACGTCTTCGTCTTCGAGTAATTCTTGCACGGACCGGAATACCTATCTTTTTTCCCTCCTCAGCTCCTGGAGGTTCGCCAGGACCCATTCATCACTGACATCCGAGGACGGGAAAGGAGGATGCAAAAAGTTGCTTGTAGAGGAGGAGGAGGAGGAAGAAGAAGAAGATGAAGAAGTAGCAAAGAAAAAGAGACAGAGACAGAGAGAGAGAGAGGGAGAGAGAGAGAGACAAACAGAAAGAGAGAGAGAGAGAGAGAGAGAGAGAGAGGAAGAAAGAGAGCGAAAGAGAGATAAGAATATAGGCGAATCGAGAAAGCTTCGAGATCGTTATGCCAGCGGATAATGTAAAAGACAGTCTGATTGGCGAACGAATTACTTTTCCTGACGAAATAATGAACTCGTAGAAATCCACCGAGGGAAGATTGTCCCGTTACGGGCAACGTTAAAATTTTCTTTAAATTTTCGAACGATTAAATACTAATTCGTTTGCCTAAATGAACTTTCATTACACATGGCAGCAAGATAATATAAATTCAATTTAAATCTTACATATTCCTTGATGGAAAAACTAAATGTATTCGTCTTGGAGCAGTAACTATACGATGTTTTTTTTTCCTCGCTGGTAGAAAGCACGAGTGTGTAAAAGTTCGAAAGCTAGAAAAAGCTTTTCGGTTCCGTGCCAGTCGGATAAAAGTTGTTCTATGGATCCACCCCAGCGATCTTTTCTCTCTCTCTCTCTCTCTCTCTCTCTCTCTTTCTCTCTATCTCTTTTTCTCTCAGTCACTCCGACCTTCCATCCCTTTCTTTGTCCTTCCCTCTCTTTTCTCCCTTTTTCCTATTTCGCGATGGAAGACGAAGATTGAAGCTTATGCGAGTCGTCGCGCTGTTCGCATATTCCGTACTTCCGTCGACTCCTTCGCTACAGCAATGAACGTTCTCGTATAGGTGTATGTCTCTAAGTGTATGTACGCGTGTGCGTGCGCGCGCGCGTACTTGCATCTCTCCTTCTCGCTCTTTCTCTCTCCATGTCTCTCTCTCTCTCTCTCTTTCTCTCTCTCTTTTTCTTTCTTTCTTTCTTTCTCTCTCTCTCTCTCTCTCTCTCTCTCTCTCTCTCTGTCTCTCTATCTCACCCTCTCCCACTAGCACTCTCTCACCCTCGCTCTCTCACTCTGGATACAATGTGTGCGCGTCAAGAATACACGCTATTGATCGCGGGTGGATGCAAGAAAGAGGCAGGAAATACGAGAAACCAGTCCCATAGAATGGGAGATTTCTTCTCCACCTACGTTTTATCAGAGACACGTATCGTCGATAACTTCAACGGTTATATTAATAACGTGAGCTTCGGAATCATTGTCGGTCATTAATAAAATCTATTATTATATTTAAATTATATGTAAAAGAGAAAAATAATTTTAAAACGAATGAAACTTTATCGTTTTGAATAAATTCAAAAGGGAAATAATTCATTGAAAGTCGAATGAAAAAAATCATAAAAATAAAAGGAATGAACTTTCGTACAAATTATTATTGTTAGATATCGTTCGGTAAATGTTGAAAAATTTTAAATAATCATAATCAAAAAGAGAGAGATAAAAAAAGAAAAGAAGAACTTATAAAATGATAATTGGCAAGGAATGAAAAGCTTCCCAAAGTTATTTCGTAAGATTTAAATCTAGATATATAAAGCGATGAGAAAATGTTACCCTATAGGCTAGTTCATACAGATATGAAGATGTTTCCTCGTTCCAGAGATGAGAATGAACGTAACAGGAGGTTGAGTATGACTTTCGTCGGCAGGTTCGAAGGGAAACATATGCCGAGAATCCAAAAAGACCGGCAGGCATCGCAAGGCCTCGGATCGATGCGCGTCGGAGTGCGCGCTCAACCCCGGACCAACATGGACGCAAATTTATAAAGCAGAACTGGACGAGAAAAAAAGAGATTCTATAGAAGATGAAAAAGAGAGAGAGAAAGAGAGAGAAAGAGAGTGAGAGAGAGGTAATCCATCCTTTCTTTTGTAAAGAAAATAAGGATAATCCTTATAAAGAATATACGTACTTAGTGTATATATCTATGACAATTAACAAAAAGTTTAATTATTAATAACGTTGATTATATATTTTTTGTTTTTTTTTCTGAAATTTCTCTCGCATAACATATAAAAGGAAAAGCAAAAAAAAAAGAAAAGAAAAGTAAAGAAAAGAAAAGAGGTAAAAAAGAAAAGAAAAAAAAAAAAAAAAGAAAAAAAAACAGAACAAAACCTGAGTTACAAAAGTCCCGGTAGATTTCATGATGCTACCTTTCCTATATTTGCTTCGTGCATTAATGCGAACTGAAAAGAAAGAGAAGCTCGTAAAAGGGAGTCTGCCGCGAGTTCTTCTTTTGTTTTCGGTCGTGCGAGCATTTTCGATGCAATGGCGCCGAAAAGCAGAGGACCCAACCGAGTAATGGGGTGTCGCTGCCAGTCGCGCATTTATAATTTCTCTCCCCCTTCCCCTTACTCTCTTTTTCTCTCTTTCTCTCATTCTTTCTCTCACTCTGTCTCTGTCTCCCCAACCTTTCGCTCTCAACGATTCTCCATCCTTTATTCTTTCTCTCTTTAAACTGCCAGGTCGAAACAATTGCTTTCCGTCCAGGAAAAAGAAACAAAACTGTCTGCCAGCTCTGGCCGAGGCAAGTAGGGTGAAAGTTGCAAGATGAGTTACTGCAACGACTCGAGGATCCCGATAGAATTGCTTTATTTGTTTTACTCCATACAGAATTTATTTTCTAAGGAGATCCCGCTTTCCTTAATTCAATAATGTCAACCGCTACTAAAACTTTCTACCAACTCCTTTGCGAAACGAGCAAATTAAGAAAATATCATATCATCTCGTTGATAATGAACCTATTTAATTTTTTAACATTAAAATTTATTTACCTTATCATTATATTTCTCGATTGATAACGATATCAAATGTAATTATATTTTTTTATAAATAAAAAATTAAAAAATATAATCCTTTCTAAAAACTATCGTTAGATCGTTATATGTAATCTCGTTAAAGGAGAAAGTTACGAGAAAATTCGTTTATAAAAGAGATTCTATGCTCAAACGTTCTGGAAAATAGCGGAATCCAATCGATGATACAGGATCAGCCTTGATGTTTAAGAAATCGCTGTGTCTTCAATAGGAGCTCGCATTAATTTAATAAACCTGATGAGGATTTATCGCGCCAATTTATAAGGATTATCGGTCTAAGGGGATGGGACATTTCTATCTCGTTTAAGACAGACGTAAGACCAAGAGAAGGGAGAAAAGTGAAGATATTCTAACGTCTTTACATCCCTTAGCATTGGTAGATACGTTTTTCACACTTTCATCGTTCTGTCGATGCAAGTTCTTCGTTTTAATCTTTATCTGATATCTATTTAACGAAGATAACAACATTAAGAAATCACAAAGTCATTCATTAATTTATCCGCGAGTTTCTTGATCTTCATTTTAACGACTTTAAAAATAACAAAAAAAAAGAATACGCGGAACGTTTAAATGAAATGAAATTTATGTGAAAAGAAAAAAAAAAAAGAAAAAAAAAGAAAAAAAAAAGAAAGAATAAAATAAATCGCAAGGTCATCGAGAGTACTCGTGTCATTTTAGTCTTCTCAAAGTACTACATAGAACGAGAACAGTGATTCGAACGACCCTCTAAAGCCGTTGCCTCGCGAAACTCGTTTTGATTTAATTTATGCAACATGTTCCACGTTTCCCACCCCGGTCTTAAGGCCCTTTTGTACAGTTATTAATGCCTTGGGCCACTTCATTTTCACCGTACGCACACCGTCGTACGTAACATCGCTACCTGCCGTCAGTCCGGATGCTGCGATTCGTTCCTGTATATGCAAATTTGAAGGATCGAGAGAGAAAGAAAGAGAAAGAAAGAGAGAGAGAAAGAGAGAGAGAGAAAGAGAGAGGGAGAGAAATAGAGAGAGTATAAGCTAGAAAGAGAAAAAGGTCTTTCGTTAGACATCTGCTTGTGACGAACAATCGTCGGAAAAATAATAACTGTTTTTACAGCCAGAGAATATGTAGCCGTAGCAAAAGCGATTCTTTAGATTCAAAATTGACGAGACATGATCCTCCTTGGTACAGAACGCTTTAATATTACAATTGTATCCATAACTTCATATAAAATTCCATTAAACGTATCGTTTGATCGTATTTGTTATGACTTTTTCAATATATTTTATCTCCGTTAAAGGAATAATAAAATAAAATCTCAATCTTGAATACTCAAACTCATTATCATGTTATATCACGCTGAAAATAATTCGTTCTAAACGTAAATCGTTATGGTGTGTAATTAAGAGCGTAATTTCTTGGAATATCTACTTAAAATACTATCAAAGAATGCAATTAGGCCCTCAAGATACTTAATTTAAATTTATAGAAGCAATTTAATCACTATTGACGATTATTGGTACGAAAAGGTCTGCTTTATCACACGTATAAATCGCTTCGAAGCGACTTAATGTTTCCTCCGAAATACGTGAGCTATTTCTAAACGTTAAAATTAAAAGTACACTAACTGAGAGCCACTGAAAAGGGTGGAACAGGGATCTACTACGTCACCCTTAAATCGTCGGTAACGTAGAGCGCTGTGTTAACAATATACTCTAGTGAATTACAGAGTGCAATTCGGTCGAAAGCATGTATAGCCATCTAACCATTAACGGCTGCAACATTTTCTCCTATGCGGTTGATAATTTTCTGTAGAGGAACTCTAAAGGGGGCTATTATATATATTTTAATGAAATATATTATCATTTTTTTTTTTTTTTTTTTTTTTTTTTTTTTATATAAAATGTGAAACATTTTATATAATTATATATAATTATATAATTACATATAAAAAATAACCTATATTTTTATTAGATAAACAATTTATTTATTTGAATAAATGTGAAATCGAAACAAAAAATATTTTCAAGTCTATTTCTTAATTAATGTAATATGATTTATATAAATAATTAAATCGTTTTTTGCTTCTAAAAATCATATGAAATAATATAATTTAAAGAAAGGCATTTAATGAACAAATTTAAGAATAATTGTCAAAGAATTAACTCAAACCAATTCATAAGTCGAGTCAACAATATTCTTCTCTTATCATTCAAATTAACGAAACACGAATATTATTATTATATATATATTTTCTTTTGGTTTATTAAAAATAATTATAAGTATATTTTATTAAAGACATTTGACGTAATATTTTAATATCCTCGCAAAAATATTTTTAGAGAAAAGAAATTTATGCATCTTTTAAACGCTGGCGATCTTGTAAATTACTAAAGACTCAATCAGGAATAATATGGCTCGTAATAAAGTGCATCAAGCCTTTCAAAGTTCTTCGAGAATGTCCTGTTCGAACGAACAAACTTCCCCTAAAGAAGATCGATCTTCCAAGACGGCGCACTAATTGCGATCCCTTCAACTTTCCCTTCCATTGCTCTTTCTCTCTCTCTCTGTCTCTTACTCTCTCTCTCTCTCTCTCTCTCTCTCTCTCTCTCTCTCTCTCTCTCTCTCTCTCTCTCTCTCTCTCTCTCTCTCTCTCTCTCTCTCTCTCTCTCTCTTTCTGCCTCTCTTGTTCGGACGAAACGTAAGCCGCGGATTACCTTACACGTTAATTATGCCGTAATTAACTCTCGTCGTTGTCACCGAACGAAGGGAAGCTGTAGAAAGTCGACGAAGCGATTTTGTACCGTTTACCATGAAAATCCTTCGTAACTTCCTATCGCCATCGACATAGAATAAAACTTGACAATGGTGCCTATCGACTATCGTAAAAAAGAAATAATAAAATGAAAACGAACTCGACGTCATTAAAACTTTTTTTTAAAACCATTTGCAACGGCCATCTCGATAATATAGTTGACAATGCGCGAAAAAAAAGGAGACTAACAACGTAAAATCGTCAAATTTCAAATGGTTCAAACTTACCATTAGAAATGTCCAATATTTTTAAATTATTTCTACATTTACATATATCATATATTCGTGATATAGTTTTATATTATCAAATAAATTTGTTAAATTTGTAAATAAAAGGATATTGAAATTATTTAAATATACATTAGAATATTTCATGGGAATAATTTTAATATTTAAATTAATATATTAAACGAAATTCATTATGAAATTATTAGGCTCAATTTCTTGATAGACTTTGTATTCATTAAAAATATAATACATTGAGAATATCAAATTATTATTATTATTATTATCACATCTAATAATCAATTATTATCTAAACGATCAAAATATCACTTGTGCCAATGATTTATATATTCGATAGCCCGATGCAGCGAATCAAATTACCTGTCACTACGGAAAAGGGAGCATCGTGCCAGGTAACAGATCGTGCTTCCACGCAACAGGTATCGATACCCTCTATTACTTTCACACCATCGATTTTATGCTTAATATAATCGATCTCAATTCTGTTCCTCGCATAACAGGTACCGAGCACGCGTTCAGGTCAAATTCGAGCAGGTAGGAATCGATTACTATTCGGTATTGAATACAACCCTTTAAGAAAATGTGACTTTGTCACGAGCCACTTAAATTAAAATCAAAGGAACGTTTCAAAATCGTCGCTAAGTTTTAATTAAGATATCTATATTTATTGGTATAAAAGATTAAATTTAAAAAATGAAACACTTCGATTTTTCCTATATCCCACTTTTTATCCTAATTTATATCCAATTGAAAAAGTAAATTAATACAAGTATATATATATATATATATTAATTAGATATCTTCGATAAATATAATAATATAAGAAAAATCTCTAAAGAAAAATAAAAGATTCGTAAAGAAATATGGCAGACGCCATTGCGCAAAAGGGAGGCTCGAATTGTATCGCTAGAGGAGAGCCCACCCTCTAATCCCCCACTCTAACCACCCCTGCTCAATGTGCGCCAAGTTATACGGTGTAAGCTCCATTGCTCGACGGCCAAAAAACGATGCTTTATATTCGCAATAATTCACTGAATATTGCATATCATATGAACTAAGCGCACGTAGGGAACAATAAAAAAATATATATATATATATAAACATACGTATATACTTAATTATAAATCCACAAATCTCAGAGTAATAAAATTTATTAATATAAAATAGAAAATTAATTTGTTCGTTAAATTTTAATATTTGTTAGAAGTATAAATAGAAAATATATGAAGAATATCGAAACATAATTGGGAGAAAAATCGGAACAATACAATTAACGAATAAAATATCTATTGATATTCGTTGGAATAATCAAAAGCAATTTAATAAAAAGAAATAAATAAATAAATAAAAAATAAAAAGAATTGACAATTACCATTTACGATAATATATAAGAGCTCACGTGGGAGCCGCAATCATCGTGATTTCTTGGCGTTGATACCACACCGTCCAATTAAAAACATTTGAAAATTTCCCGAGGCAGCTTCCCAGGGATTTCCTCGGGAATAAGCAGAGAACGAAGGAGAAATCGCTCGGGCGCAATAAGTCAAATCTTGTTTGCGAGTCGGTACCTAGTTAAGAACGACTGGCCGGGTCTTCCCTGAGAGGGGTTGATGAGGAAAGCTCGAAGATGGAGGCTGTGGCGGAACGAAGAGGGCGGCTGGCTGGCTGGCTAGCCGACCGACCGACCGACCAGCCGTCCGGGAGGGATTCGAGCACGAGCCTGGAGGAGTTCCAGAGAAGGAAGGAGGGAGTGAGCACCTTCCTCATCGACCGTATAATTAAACCGGGCGCTGATTAAAAAAGTTACCACGGCCGTAAGATCATTACAGGGACCTCCATTCACCCACCCTCACCCGTGGCTTCCCATCCTTCCTTTCCTTTCCTTTCCGCCTTCCTGCGTTTTCAGAACCCCTTAAGGGTGCAAATTCTTTCCGCGTACTACTCTTACAAGCAAGATTGTGAATTTTAGGCATATGAGTTACTTGATATGTCGTTTTAAAAAAATAATTTTTACGTCGGTTAATTCCGTTGAAATCATTGTCAACACGTCAAATGATACATATCAATTCTATACGATTAATTTCTCATGAATTTTTATATTTAATATCTCTTTAAATAGGAACAAACGATATGTATTATGTTATAGGTGAAAAATGTTTCATGTTTAACAATGATTTTCGTCTCTTCGTATCGAAATTATCGCAGATAAGAAAAAAAGAGAACACGTGTCTTTTATTATCATATCATGTTCTATCAACTTGTAAGATTTCATCAAAATCAAAAACAACAATTTTAAAGATATTCTCTGTGAACATACCTTTCCTTTGAGAGAGTAAGGAAAAGAATACTTAATCCTTTTCTTCAAAGCAATATTATTGAACGTATTACGTAATCTTTATTTGACCCTCTTGTATCTTCTGAAAACGCGTCGATGAAATGAGACTCGCGGAAACTTTGTGACCTTTACGAAAAAGAAATGATGACATCGGAATAAAGAAAGATACTTCGGTGACAAAGCGAATCCGACGTTTCTGTAGAAAAGAGATTGTTATGTACAAAGAGATAATTCAGACTCAGCGAAATGTTTCAAATATATCGTAGAATTAATAGACCACACTAAATCAATCCATCTTCTTATTGCGACGAATGAACAAAGACTGATTCAACGTTACAGAAGATCTAATTAAATTAATATAAGAAAATAAATAACAAGATCGCATCAATGACAGCGTAAACTATCTTTAATTGTAGAAAAATCAAAACATACTTGTATACAAATCTCCGATAACATTGAAAGTCGCTGTTCCGTATCGTAAACATTATTCAAAATCCAATTTCTTCTTCATTAAACGAAATAGTTTACATAGAGTATTAGAAAGAAGTCTCGTTCGACATCTTAGCAAATCCTCTTTTCGAATGGGGTCTCGGAGTTCTTGGACAGCCGATTATGCCGATCTTATTCCGATGGTAGAAACTTTCTTAAAATTCAATGTAAGCTCCGTGAGTATCTCTGAAAGATCCGGTCGACAACCCCCGTCGAACGAGCAGCCCCTTCAGCCGATGGCGACGGTGCCTGGTTTCCTGGTTACCATGGCGATTCTTTTGCTTGACAGGTGGCTCCAAACCCCACCCCACCCACCTCCACCTCCACCTCCACTTCCTCCTCCTCCTTCTTCTCCTCCGTCACGCTGTACTACCCCTCTAGACTCGTTCGTTCTGCCTGCCACGACTACGACGAACCAATCGCGCACAGCGAAAAAATATTCAATCACGCGTCAAGAACTGGAGGGTGGTAGTGGTGGTGGTAGTGGTGGCGTCGGTTCCGACGGTGGTAGTTGCCGAGGAGAATCAACTCTGTTCTCTCTCTCCCTCTCTCTTTTTCTCTTTTTCTCTCTCTCTTTCTCTCTCTCTCTCTTTCTCTCTCTCTCTATCTATCTATCTATCTATCTATCTATCTATCTTTCTCTTTCCCGCTTGCTTGCTCGCTTGCTCACCCCACTCTCTGTTCACGGACGAGAAACGAAGGTCGATGGCGGTAGTATGGTGATCGAACCACCCCCCGTCCGATGCGGCGGAGGAACACCAAACCCCTACCCCGATCAAAGTACGATGGAATAATAAAATGCCTCGGATTACATATTCAAAATCAATGGCTCCGTACCTTCTACATACAAAGGGGTGGGTGGGGTTTACCTCCTCCACCATCAACTTTACGAAGGGAGCAGGCAAGCGGAATATGGTCGCACGTACTCTAAGGTCCGACATTTTAAGCAACCACACCCTCTTTCGCTAAGTTCACCCCCTCCTCTTATTTTACACATTTTTATTACAATTCTTGAAATATTCGTATCTGATTTCCAATGCGTCTTAATGGATACATTTTTATATTGATAATTAAGTAATTATTAATTATGTGATAAAGCTTTACGCTGAATCAATTTGAAAAAAAAAATAAGAAAAAGAAAAGAACAAAAAAAAATAATAATAATAATGATTATAATAATACATCGTTCGATCGTACGAATTGAGTTGAAAAGATTTTAATTGTATCTTTACTTAATTAATAGTAATTACGCACAAACGAGAGAAGTCGGCAACTTTATAAAAGTTGACGGAGTGGAAACCCGTCCAGACCATTACGAGAACTGAATTACGTGCGATAATTTCACAGACAATCGAAGAGGAAACGGACGAGAGAATGCTGCGCGAGGATTAATCAGTGACTAATTGATCCTCCTGAGATTAAGGTCAACCTTTCAAGGCGATGCGTTGAGAAAAATCTGTCGTTAATGGAATTAAATCAAAATGATGAAAAATGATTAAATTTCCCAAAATTATAATCTTCGAAATGAATTTCAACTTATACATATTTGTTCGCTCTACCAACTGTTATAATATTATATTTACTCGATATTAGATATCATTATAACATTTCTTTTTTCGTCTATCTTTCACTATACTATCACAAAAATTTATAATCAAATACTACATGTATAATAATCTAAAAACATGCAATTCCACAATCGTATTTTCAATTGTCACTCTGAAAAAGCTTAACATTTTGAAAACAAGTCAATCCGGCTACACTATCATCTCTCCTTTTAATTTTTAATGACACTTTCGATTTCAATTAGTTTTTATGATTTTTCGATCTAAACATTGTAACATCATTCGTGATTCTGTCACATCGATCACGATCAATATTTTTCCCGTATCGTCACTTCGAACGGAAATTTCTCGGAAAAAACATTATATCAAATTTAACGTGACAAACAGAAATCATTCGGACACATCGCGAAAGAATTTTTATTCGGAAATAGTAACAGCGTGGATATTTGATGGCCGGCCGTTTCGAAACTGGCCTCTTGCATTTTGCATGAACGAAGGACGGGTTCTAGTGCCAAGGGCCACCCTTTTGCCGGCCACGTAGTGGGGTGAGCCACGGATCTGGTCAGGTTTCGCTTAACCCCTTGTGACTCGTCTTTGAATCGTACGACGTACGTTGCTTAAATATTATCGGTAATTCGAGAAATCGATTTTACAAAATAATTTTCATATAGTGCACCATACTTGAAGATATAAATAATAGGAGATGATGATGATGTCAACGAAAAAACGAAGATCAATTATATTAAATCAATAGAAATAATGACGATTATTATGAGTCTTTCATTTTCACGTATAATTGTTACGTTTGTATTAATTGATTTTTTTCTATACACAATAATTACACTCACTTCATTTTTATGATTTTTAAAATCAATAAGTTTTTTGAAGTTTATCTTAGCTATCTGATATTACGAGTAATTTATCGTTACAATGTAATATTAAATATATAGAATCATAATCATGATTGTAAAATGTTTTTCATCAATCCGTCTGATTCTATTCAATCATAAGTATATTAAATTTAATTGAGCCAATTTCTTGTTATAATATATAAAAATTTTTTAAACATTCACACAGAAAAGATCACCGACTATATGATATTTAAAATAAAATAATTTTATTATATTATTGAATGAATTGTCGTGACGTGTGCCTGGAAACATATTTGTCGATATCTTAGAAAGACAATAAAAATCGTTCGGCCTTTTAATTAGGTAACAGAAAAATCTCAACGTTCGATGTCGCGGACATTCGATCTTACGACTTTCCTAACGATTGAATTAGAAATCGTTAGGAAAGCATCGTTGGACCGCGAGAAACGATAGACAAAAGCAACAGTGCTTTTTTTGCTCGGCCAGCTGCGAAACGAAAAGCAAAGGGGGACATTACTTAATAAACGTGCGCATCCGGGGTGCGGTCCGGTCGGTATTGTTTCAGAATCGGTAAATGGGCGTCTGCAGGCGGATGCGTGCGGCCAAAGGGTTAAGGATTAAGGGTTGAGAATCGTAGCTCGGACCCACAATGGACACCTGGACGGGTCCACGGGAGTTCTTGCTAAAAAAAAAAAAAAAAAAGAAAAAAAAAGTAAAAAAGAAAAAGAAAATCTTTTTCGTTTGCTTCTGGACATCTGCCGTCCATTGGCGTTGCATCATTCCAGCAATGAATCAAGGAATCTTATACGATCATTAGATAATTGGTTGTTAAAAAAAGAAAAAAAAAAAAAAAACAGAAAAAAGAAATGTCACATTTATCATCTTAATCGATCCATGGGAATATTGTCGGAGAAGCATTTGAGAAAAGTAAAAAATTTCAAAAGAGACATCTTGCATGGAATATGATCTTTAAGTCTATACAATAAAAAATCTTTTATCTACTCCTCTATATATCCTTCGTAAAGGATCCTTTCTAATCCAAATATCACAATGTCATCTACCGGTTAAAAAAGAGCGGTCCGTCGAAATGACAAAAATCTAACGCTATGATAATTCGTTATGAGAAATGAAAGTATGAGAACGCAAAGCCGTAGAACGAGTCACTCGAAGACTCGTTTTTTTTTCGCCTGATTCAGGACCACTCGGAGAGACCCTTGTGTCTCGGCGAAAACAATAAGTTGCATAATAAGCGGGCCGAATAAAGAGGAACCTGTTTCTCGGTCGATGGGGAAGAAGAGAAAGAAGAGTGAGAAAGGATAGGGAATGAAAGGTACCAAAGAAAATGTGGGGTAAAGAGACTCGGCCGAAAAGAAGGAGGCGAAGAGTCTCGGTATATTAACGCGTTACACCGTCTCATTGGAATTATGATCTTTGGTACTCTCTCTTTCTCTCTTTCTATTTCTTTCTTTCTCGAGTAAAGATGTCGATGAGGAAGGACAAAACGACACATTAATAACGTATGCACCGTGCAGCTGGCAGCAACGTTTTGTTCTTCTTCGCGCTACAGGTTCTTGAATTTCACACACGTCGTGCCATAGCTCTACGACTCTACGGGGTTGTACGGTACTCTTCTCTCTCTTTCTCTCTGTCTGCCCTTCCGAAGGAACCCCCTATTGTTTTACCTCGCGAGACCAGTTTTTGTTTCATTCTGTCTCTCTCTCTCTCTCTCTCTCTCTCTCTCTCTCTCTCTCACTCTTTTTCTTTCTCATTCTCGTTTGCTCGCTTTCTGCACAGCTTATTATGTACGCTAACATACCGTTCGTGCACGCGATTGTTCGCACGGACAAACTTCGAATCTCCTCGCCCGTTCCTAACACGAAACGCGCGAGAAAGGGTTTACGAATGGAGCCGGTGAAATGCCAAGAAAGGATCGATAGAAAAAAAGCGAAACAATGAAAGGGTTAAAGTTGATACAATTGAGAAACGCGAGAAACGCAGTACCGATGTGCACACGTGACTTATTTTTATAACCATACCCCTATACGCAACGAGGGGTAACGACAGTCTTATCGTTTTGTGAGCCGATCTAACGGCAACGTGACAAGCAAACGAAATTATAACAAAAAAGAGAGAGAGAAAGAGAGAGAGAGATAAAAAATTCTTCAATAGAACTGTAGAGTACTTATACCTATGTATATAAGTAAATGCGATTATGTTTATATCTCGAGATCGAATAAATTATTATCCATGGAAAGAAAGTTAAAAGAACAATAACAACGCCGATACCGATTTTTCTATCGAACGCGTAAAAGAACAATTTCATCCCTCTTCCCGATTTCCAAGTAAATTTCCATTCGAAGCGGTACGTCTTCGATAATAATCCGTCGTTACCGGAGGGTAGACACGTCCGACGGATCGGTCCGCGGGCATAAATTGAAATGCTAAAAGCGGAATTGGGTAGGAATTAGGAAAAACGCCGCGAAATGGAACGGTGATTACGCGATGGTAGGAGAACGAAAGGAGGAAGAAAAAGGGAGAGAATGAGAGAGGAAAAGAGAGAAAGACTGCAAAGGGCGGACGGAGGGTTGGCCCGTTGGTGAAGTCGAAGGAATTCTTTCCGTCGTTCTTAAAGGGTCAGAAAAGGAAGGCAATGGCGGACATGATGGCCAGCCAAGGCCGCCGGCAGTGACGGCAACAGAGGGGATGGCAACCGATGAGAGGGGTTATGCGAAGGGAAACCAGGAGAAAAAGAGAAAAAGAGGGAGAGGGAGAGAGAGAGAGAGAGAGAGAGAGAGAGAAAGTTCGCGATGGTGGAGGGTGTTCCGAGTGGCGCGTAAATAACTTCCATCTTCGAGGGTCCAACCACCCCCGGTATGCAACCAGGCACCAGGGGGACGGACCTCGAACGTAAAGACGGGAGTGAGGGCAAAGGGGACAGAGAAAGAGAAAGCAAAAGAAAGCTTCTTCTCTCTTCGAAGATGAGCGAAGCGAGCGCGGCTTCGGAACGAACAGTGGAAGGGAAAGAGGAATTAGAGACTCGGCGGTGCTGCCGGAGGAGCCAGATGTAAAATATTCTTAATGAGCAAAGACTTTCAAGTATTGACTCAACATGGCGGCCGTCCTTTCAAGTCGGCTTGTTAAGCATTATTCCGCACCTCTCTCTCTCTCTCTCTCTCTCTCTCTCTCTCTCTCTCTTTATCTTTCTCTCTCTTTTTTTCTCCATGTACACCTCGGCCTCCCGCCTGCGTTTTTTTCTTTGTGCGGTCCATCCTCTTTTTCTTCCCTCTTTTCGTTTTATTCCTCCTTTCCTTGTCTTTCTCTAATAAATCGTGTTCCCTCGTTCCTCACTATATCCTACACACTCGAATCTTCTCTTGACTTTCACGATTCCCCCAAGTAAAAAGAACGACCTCCTCTCTTTCTTTGTAAAGAGGCGAGAGACACGAATGGAGGACGTTACGAGAAAGAACGAGATATCTATGCAAGGACTTTGTCTGTAATTCTACAAATAAAAATTATGTCTATGATAGGTCAGGCACTAAAAAAAAAAAAAAAAAAAAAAAAAAAAGAAAAAAAAAGAAAGAAAGGAAAAGAAAATAAAAAATAAATAAATAAATAAAAAAACATAAAAAATAAAATCTTACTTTTCTTCATTGAATGTACGGATGAACGAATATAAAGCGAAGTAGATTCTTCGTCAGTGCATTCACAGAAGGACAAGAAAATTTGACCTCGGAAGGATAATGATGAAGCTGTCATTTCAAAGATTATTCTCAATGAATTATAAATTACCTGGAATTTTTCTTAAAGGACGGTGATAAAATTTTTTGGAGAATCGTCCGCATAACTTTTACCAAAGAAATTTTATCTTGATAATTGAGACGGACATCGAAAAAATTTTTCAATGGTGCTTGAACGATCCTAAAAGAAGAATTTAATGCGTTATAAAGTGCCGTAATACTTCGTGATCTCGATAATGTATATCTTTTAAAATACAAATTTCTGACTTAACCTACGATGTCTTGAAAGAGAACAAAAAAAAAAGAGAAAAGAAAGAAAGAAAGAAAAAAAAAAAAAAGAATTCCATGAAAGATGACGGCCTTGATAGAACCTCAGTATATTTGTAGTCGAAGATTCGAAATTCTTTGAAACCACTCTAGGCTACTTTAGAAGGTTGAAGACTATTAAGCCTTTCGCAGAGAAACGCTACCTTCGTACGAATGGATCGTCCGGTGGATTATTTAAAGGAGACATCCAGGGGCCAGGGGCACGAAGCCTGAGGCTTGTTAAAACTTGGCTCTCGCTTTGAACCCTTGTAGAGGCGTACGACGTCCTCGCGAGGGACTGAAATAAGGGTTAAAAATGTATAAGATAAGATAGAGAACGATGGAAGCAGAGAAAGAAAGAAAGACAGAAAGAAAGAAAGAAAGAAAGAAAGAAAGAAAGAAAGACAGACAGAGAAAGGAAAAGCAGGGTTACAAGAGAGGAGGGTGGATGGCAACCAAGGGAGGTGGATAGGAAAGAACGGGAGAAAGAGAGAGACAGAGAAAAGTTTCATTATTGATCAAAGAAACTGAGTGTCGGTACCCACCCCAAAAGCTCGTTCTATTCAACTCGCCTTCGGCTTCCCATTAAAAATACCGGCGTCATTCCTTTTTTGCTATGTAGGCACTGTAGCTCTCCTTCCGATACCTCCTCTCGCCTCACTATCCGATTTTCTTTTTCACCTTTTTATTTTCTACCTCCTTCGTATTCTCTTCATCATCTCGAACCTTTGCCACTATCGCGGTTTAGAACGTTCTCGAAAATAAAAATCCACATTTCCTTCAAATATTATATCGATTCATTCATTATTAATTTCATTTATCGTTAATCGATAATTCATTGAATTATTAACTCGAAATCAAATTTTTTCCATTTATTTACGAAGAAAAGAAAAGAAAAGAAAAACCTATGTGAAATCGATCACTTCTTTTTTTTCTTTTTTTGTTCTTATCGATAATATATACGTGTCTACTGGTACGTACGTATCTAAAAAAGGAAATTATGTGATTTGAATAATTAATAAATTTTTTAATAAATACAAGATACTTTTAAAAATGATCTTTTCAAAACGATAAATATATCGAAGTAATCTCGAAATATATCTATCTATAGTAATAGTAACTTCCAATAGCCACATTAGTTGGTACTCGTGCAATACGTGCTATTATGCGTACGCAGCTGTTAAATATTAATTTATTTGTAAAAATCTACAAATTTTTGTCATGACAAACGAAGATATTGTATGGGAAGAGTTATCAAAGATATCTGCAGATCCTCCTGAAGCAAGAGACAAATGTATACAATGCAAGTATGTCATTTTGTAAATTCTTAGGTTATGTTTGTGACTCGATTGTATTTTTTTTTTTTATATATATTATATTCATAATTAAATTATCATATTAGGTTAGGTTATATATATATATATATATATATATATATATATATATATATATATATATATATATGTTTTTACATTGAAGTATTTTAACCAATATTATTGAAAAAATTCTGTAGCTATAAAAGAGATCATTAAAAAATTCAGTTTTATTAATCATTATATTTTTTTCCTATAGAAGACCGGTAGCAGTATGTTGGTGTCCTGGACTTCCAAAACAACGATTACGTCCTGAATCTAGGATTATCATTTTACAGCATCCAGCAGAAGTAAAACGTTGTTTACGTACAGCTCCTATGCTAGCACTTGGTTTAGAAGATGGAAAGTGTATGACTTTTAGGTAGGATAATAATTGTAAAGTAAAGAAACACAAATTGAAATTGATATTTCAATTTATAGAGGGAAAAAATTTCCGTTGCCTAAACACGAAGGTTTAGCAGAAATTTTAAATGACAAAGATACAATTTTATTGTATCCATCACCCGGTGCTATGGCTCTGAATAAATTGGATCCAGTAGGTACAAATGGACAAAGACCATATAATTTAGTATTATTGGATGGTACTTGGCCACAGGCAAAGGTATAATATTACCTAACATTATATGTGCATAAAAATGTTAGAACAAATGTGCAAAATAAAATTTACGCTATAGGCCATATATCATGCAAGTCCAGCATTATATTTACTTCGAGCCTATAAACTAGTAGGAGTACCAGCAAGCGAGTATGTCATTCGAACACAACCAACCGAAGGGTGCTTATCCACTCTTGAAACAGGTGCATTGGCACTTTCAATTTTAGAAGGAAATCAACAGTTAAGAAATATTATGCTTGGGCCTTTACATTACCTCTGCAGGTAATTAATGTTTTTTTTTTTTTTTTTTTTTTTTTTCATCAATCTCTGTATTTTTGTATATTATATATTATACTTTACTATAATATATTGCAGTATAATTATAAAATAAAATGCATTTTAGATTTCAACTTGAAAATGGGGCAGTAACACATCAGAGTAAAGAGTTTTTAATCAAGCAGAAGACTTACCCTAAACTTATAGGCAGACGATTAGCTAAACAATTGCGAATGTTACCGGAGGAATCCTAGCAGAGTAATGCATAAAATAAATTATTAAAATAAGTTTTTACAACGAATGAGTATAAAAATAGTATAAAGTAACATTTATTTTTTTTTATTTAATATTTTCAGTTAAGATAATCACCATTAATGTTAATCATTCTTATTTTCTTTTCTTGTATTTATCTTAAATTGAAACTCCACAGTTCCATGTTGTGGTACAAAAACAAAGGACCACGACAATATGTCTGTACATGAAACATTCTTAATGTTTCGAAAGATATGTACACCTTGCCTAGTAAATCTGTCCCATGATATTCTTTTACCAGGTACTATTTCTTGAGTGGGGCCACAAGATACACTTATCTCAGAATCTAATTGCCAATCCACCCACAATGCAACTCCATTGCATAAGCCACTCCTAAATATAAAAAAAATTAATTTAGAAAAAATTCATCAAAAATAATATCTTAAATATACATATATTAACAAAAGTCTTACTGCAAAATAGGAACGTCATCCGATATTTGAATACGTTTTTGATCATGAACATTTGTAGATAGGTCAAATGTTTTAACAGTGAAAGGCAATGTCAAAGCTCGAGCTGGATATTCCCAAAGAGGTTGTGCATCTACAGGACTATCACTTTTGTCACTGGATTCCTATGAAATTTTATAAAAATTAATAAGACATTTTGAACTTTTATAACAGAGTGCCTTACCTGAACAAGCTTATCAAAACTAGATAAATCAAAACCTTCACACACACCAAGAGGTGCTCGGATTTTATGTAGATCTTTAAATTCAACAGCAACAGCTTTTATTGTAGCTGCTATAGGTAATTTTTGAACTTGTGATGAATATTGTGAAGCAAGATACCAAAAACGAAGATTTTCCCATGGTACAATAGAACTGATGAAATATGGCTCACCAAAAATTAAATCTATCATACTAGCTGGTGGCAACTTATCCGTACTTATAATTTCTATTTTGTCTTCAAGGTTATTTGTCTTTATAAACATTTCAATAGTTTTTTGAGACAAAAAATTTGTTTCTAATATATATACTTTTTTTGCACCTAGTTGTGCAGCAGCTAAGCCTAAGAAACATCCATCTGAGAAACAAAGACAAGTAGTATTTGGTTTAACCTTCTTAGACAATGCTTCTATATATTTGTTATTCCGTTCTTTGTCATTTAATTGACCTATACGTGTTCTGGAGTAAGCAATGTGTGTACAGCAACTACATATTGGTCTATCATAATTCGGTATATCTATTCTAAAAATTAAACAGAGTTAAAACGTTAGAAGTATAATAAGAAGTAAAATAATGGATAATATAGAAAGTATGTATAACAAGATGGAAAAAAAATTGCAATAAAAAAAAAAATAAACCTTACATTGGACCATTTTTTATATCAAACCAAAAAGAATATTCGTCATGATAACCAACAAGGCTAACATTGTTATTAACACTTATTTGTACTTCTGATGGAAGATAATAAATAGTTTGCATCCAATGATCTCTCCATGGTATTACATCTGCTAATTCATTAAAATTTACATTATTATGTGGCAACTTTTTAATCTCAGGATGTTCCCATACAGGTGCGCAGCTTAACAAAACCTATGAAATATCTATTAGCAAGAATCTTATTTATAATATAATTATTTTAAATAATATATATTATTATAATTACTACCTTCTTTTCTGTATCCATATTTAAATCCCACCACAAGAAGATTGCATGAGCGGTACCACTGTCAATTGGTGAAACGTCTAAACACATCCTATCATTATATTTCAAAGGTGTATTTCCAGACCAGTCAAATCTAAAATACAAATTATATAAATATTTTATATAAACACAAATGCAGACAAATATATATTTTTACCTAAACATAGGCTGTGGTGGTAATAATGGTTTGAATTCGTCACGAGGAAGACGTGACAATTGAATATCGTGTACAGCTGCAGCCCCAGAACATGATTTTATACATAATGGAGCATTTATAAGAATTTTTTGTGTCTCAGTATCACTGATCGATTCTATTCTATTCCATGCACAAACGGACTTGCTTTCAACAACTTGTGCCCACATAGTACCACTATTTGGTATTACTATACTATCTTTCTAGAAGAAAATTATTTGTAAATATATGTAAGTAAATGAAATATTTATTAATTTAAAAAAAAAAAAACAATTGTTAATAGTACTTCAAGTAATGTTTCATGAGCATGATGAAAGGTGGATAATGCTCCTTCTCCAATAAGTTCGGTATCGAATACTTCTGTCACCAAAATATTTGCTCTTTTTGGCATATCACCATTTTTACCCACTGTCATTTCCGTGGAACGTTTATGTATTAATTTTATTTTATCAGCAAAGCCATTTTCTTTTATAATCGTTACAGCACACATAGCCATTGGACTGAATGCCTAAAAATTAGAAAAAAATTAAACATCATAGATATTTTACAATATTTCAAGAATAATAATTTCTTATTTAAACATATAATATATAATAAAATACCTCGCATGCTGTTATACTATCTGCTCCACATTTTGCTGCCATCATAGACAACAAACCTGTACCAGTACCTATATCAAGTACATTAGCTTCTTGTCCAGCATCATGTTTGTTTTTAATGGCAGCCTCAAGAGCAATATAATACTTTTGATTCTATATCAACAAAAAAAGAAATTATTTTTTTTTTTTTTTTATCATCTTATATCAAATTTTAATATTTATATTTGGAATACCAACTCTTTCATGATCGTGCAACATATCAGCAAATGCCGATCTTGCCACTTCTTGATGATAATCATAATCTTGATCTTTCTCTTCCCAAGTTGCAGTACCCGTAATGGGATTTAAACATTGAGTAAATATACTCATATTACGAATAGTTATACAGCGTATAGATAATGATCTAAACATATAATCTTCGAACTACTATTAACTTATATGATCACTATTATTAATTAAATAAATAAAAATTTGTTTGATTGTTGAACAAAAGTTTGAACAGGCAAATAAAAACAATTTAACAAATGTGAATTATGTATTAAATTATAATTCTATGAGGAATTGTAATTAATTATTTAATATCAGAACTAAAAAAAAAAAAAAATATTTTAAAAAAAATCCTCAGTCTATTCGATATACTATTTTATTTAAAAAAAAAAAAAATTATATCAAGAAGAATAATATTTAAATTATACAAATTTATACTATGTTTGGAACATAAAGATATGCTTGTTTGAAAGTATAAAAGAAATTCTAAATAGCTGATATAAATAATTCATAATATTATAAAAAATTTAAAGTTTGTATACATCGTAAAAATATAAACAGTTCTTGATAAAATCATAACCACAACGACTCACACGAGGTTTTCACTCATTTCGTCCACAAAAGACTAAAACTGACTAGAAGAGAAATTGAACGAGGTGTCGTGTTTGTGAACTAAAAACAAGTCTAACCATCAGTTGTTAAGGAAGTTCTCTGTTACATTTATAGTCATTTAAAAAAGTAGAACGATATTTTATCGGCACGGTATTTATTTCAACATTTAACTGACAACAATATATATATGTACAATTTTACGTATATCCAATATTAACGTGTAAGTTATGTGTTTATATATATATATATATATACACACACACACGTATGTTCATACATATGTGCTCATATATATATATATATATATATTCTTCTATTTATTTATTATATATATATATATAATAATTATATATATATATATATATAATTAATATATATATATATATTTATTATATTTATCATAATGATAACTACCATCCGCTTTAATAATATATCCTATTAATTATTGCACAAGCTACGTCTTATATTAATCGTATCTCGTATAATATATCAATAATAAAATTTCAATCACACGATATCAATTATGATATAAATGCTTCGTAGCACAATAAACTAATTTACAGTCACTTTATTTCGTGCTTAATTTCATCCTTAATTTCACGCTTAATTTCACGCTTAATTGAAATTTTACAGATACATGGATTACAGTAGAATGTGTTTTCTTCAAAATAATAATCGAGAACGTATACATTTAAGATAAGAAATTAAACATATTTTAATTCGTAAAATTTTTTTTTATCATATTCATTCGTAAAACATGATATGATTTCATATACGTAATCTCATTTTTATTTATCGATCTTTCCATAACATATTTTCCTATTGTTAATGATATGAGAAATTAAAACGATATGAGACGTTTTATTGTCCGTAATATTTGTACGTTTAGTGCAAATATATGATTGATATTGTATTCTCTAATCTAACAAATACATAAATAGTATGAAGAAAAAATTCGATATAAATACATATATCATGATTAGAATTTCAGGGACATGAATCTTTTCTTTTTAAAGATGTTCATGCGTCGATATATTGTCGATAAAATTCTTATAGCCAATATCAATAACTATTTACATTATATCAATCAGAATAAACTCAATATAAATATATATGTATATACGTAAATTGCTATACCATTCAAGGCAACGGAATTATTGTCAAAGCAATCAACAGATTCTTATGGATCTCTTAACAAGTATATGTTAATAACTATACGTATGTATATATAGAATTATTGTTATTAATTTTTATTTAATCGTCCTTATATTATAGTTTAGCACCTTAGTAATAAAGCAAACATGAGCTATTTTAGAATACATTGTATGAAGGAAAACACAATCATAATAAATGTAAATTTTCTATTAATTATATATATATATATATATATATATATATATATATATATTTCGTGTTATAACAAACTCTATTAATTTTGTTCTATTATCTGAAAAAGATTGCACGTGCATTGATTAACTAATTGTTTTACTCAATAGCCTATAGCATATAGCTTTCTCTTTTGTTTCTTAATATAATAATTAAAAAAACATGCTAAAATAATTAATCTCAATGAGTTTTTTCTCTATCTTGATTAATAAAAAAAAAAAAAAAAAAAAAAAAAAGGAAAAGAAAAAAAAAGAAATCGTTGCTATATGTTTCTTTTTCGCTCTATATAATCTCAATTGGAACAGTCTTTATATTTTTAACATTTCTAATATTGAATATTGTATTAAAAATAACATGCAACATACGTAACGAAACTACGGTCAAAATTATTTTGACGTTAATGTCACGTTATGTTTATGTATTGTCGTCACATTTTCATCGATTATAATTCGATTGAATTTTGTTATTGTCATTATAAATCCCTCGAAACGAGGCATTTACATAATTTTGTATTGTCCTTAAGCCTTAAAATTACGACTGACGAATTACGTTAAAATAATGAATAAATTTTATCATAAGTACATAGAGCAGATTTATATGTATCATCACGATATGCCAGTTGTTTCCATTTTCATTTCTATCACTATTGATATACTTTCAACGCGATAAAGCTACCAATTCTGCCGATCAATTCTTTCTGCCATCCAGACTTAATATTAATGAAACTTTTCCTTATCTTTTATTATAAACGATAAGTTTATTATATCGTGTTTTTATTATAAACTCAGAGTAAGCACGTATCGCGATCATTGAAGAACGTAGATAATTCTAACCATCGTTTCAAAAGTAAACGACAGTAATTTGTACCTTTTGATTTTCCTCTCCTTATAATATGAGAACATGTAAATTTTTTTATCTGATATACGAATAATAAAACTTACTTCACACATTTAACAAGATTAATATTTCCTTAATATGAGAACGTTAAATAGTATCGTTAAAACTTTATATAAAAATTTACTAGAAATAGTCGGGACAGGCAGAATAAAGAATCGGCTAAGTAGCGTTTTTTAAAATTTTATGAAAACAAAAAGAAAAAACGAAGAAATAAAACTTGGGAGACGTCCCATTTCTGACTTATTGAATGGACGGCTCCTATTCTAATCTTAAATCTCACATTAATTGCAATTGCTAAACAATAAAAGTGCAATCGCTGATATTATTGATAAGATGTATTCTTATTGTCGATATGCCACAAATTTCCGGGGTTTACCTTTTTTAATATATTTAAATATATAATGGATTCTCTAAAAACGACAGATCAGTACATACTAATATGTTTATGTTTTTTCCCACTAGCATCTGTATTTTCGATTAATTTCGAACGTTCTTTTTTCGAAATACGATGCTTTTAAAAAATATAAAGCAACTTTAGTATATGAAAGTATTGACGTTTGTCAGACAGAAACACATGAAAATATTATAGTATTTAACAAGTTTTTATCGATAATTTAGAATATAGAATACTGTGTCATTAATAGACATTGTTTGATACAAGCAATAATAAATATGAGTATGAGAGAGTAAAATATTAAAAAAAAAAAACTTATAAATTGCATCGCATTTCGAATATAATACGTTATTTTCCTAATATGTAAATAGAAAGTTACACGTCGAAGACAATGCTAAGCGTAATAGCAATACATTCGACGTACGAAAAATACAGTCGCGATATTTTCTCATGAAATTCAAATTTTCATTCATTTATCTGTATATGTTTACGAATACAGCAAAACGACGATTTGTATCCATTTTTAGCTTCTAGTAATATTAGTACTGTATATTTCCTTACCTAATATCTAATATGTTTGTAAACTTCCAAAACTTTGAACAGATTTCAGTATTTCTCTTGACTAATATTGACACATGATGTTGTTTAAAATCACGAAAAACAGTAACAATATAATAATGTCCTCATAAATCCTCATCAATTTTCATATATCGGATAAATGTTATATCTCACGTAATCCAAGAATTCATATTATTTTCAGATTAATTGACTCGATGAATCCTATAATTAAACACGATTAATAATGAAAATAAATCAATAAAGACTCTGATATCATTGAATCAATCAAACGTAAATACTGATTATGTCAATTATTTCTTTAAAAGAAACATCTGTTTCTCGAGTTAAAAAGCAATTAAACGAATATCAATATAGAATAAATAAGACCATTCCTAGGAGAGATCCTCGTCATCATCGCTAGGACCACCTGTTGGACAACATAGTCCTTCTGTACCATCGGTTCTTATGCAGAATAATAAAGTTTCAGCAGCAGTAACTTCATGGGGTACGATTCCATGAAATTCTTTCAAATCTGCTGCTGGGAACCAGGCTTTTTCATTGTCATCAATTATGAGAATACCAAAACATCTATAATATACAAGTCGAATAAACAATCAATCAAATTTTAGAAGATAATTAATTGAGATACATCGTAGATATTAAATATTACCTGCAAATAGCAACTGCAGGTATCCAAAGAACGGATGCAAGAATAAGAATACCAATAAGGATGAGTGCCCATATTGGCCATTCGTGTTTTTCCGTTGTACCTAAACTTGATACCCATGCTGGATAACCACTCCCTTCCATAATAATTTCGACGAATGAAGCAATCAAGATACTTAACATCGCCAAAGGACTGAGATATTTCCAACAAATCAACCAATAAAGTCCAGGACGATTACCCGTCATTAACTCTATGTCATCGGCAAATCTAAGCGCAATGAATTATCTTTATTATCCTTATTATAATATAACAATCGATTTGTAATAACTGATTAATATAGGTACCTTTTTAATCCATACACATAAGATACTCCAATGCATTCGAAGAATGCGATGATCAATAAAGGAAAGTTTCCACTGAAATTGTCAAAAAGTACGAAGACATAGCTGCCAGCACCATGAGCGAAAGCCATTGAAATTATACAACACACCAAACAAATTGCACCTGATAAAGATTGAAAAATGTTAAATCGCTTCAAAATATTATTTCATTAATAATGATATCTTACGCTGATCGTACGTCATTTTTAACAATACAACGAACCTGTTAAGATTTCTTTTCGTAAATTGGGAAAAAGCTTCAAATCAACAATACTCGTAACGACGCCTTCTAATGTACCAAATTGAGAATCGATACCCAAGGTAAATAACATTAAGAAAAATAAAATCGACCAAAATTGGGCACCAGGGAATTGATTAATGGCTTCTGTGAAGATGATAAATGCTAAACCAGTACCTGATGCTGACTGTATAAAGAAATATAACGTATAGATACGTGACAGGACAGAATATAATATTTGAAATAAATAAATATAATACTCACATTATCTAATTCCTTTTCCAGATCGCATACCGGCAATTTTGGCATAATTAAATTGTCCAAAGAACCATTTCCGGTAGTAACATTAAGTAACGTATTTGCATCGGGTATGACATCGGGTATTTTGTCTTCGGTACCGAAAATATTAATTAACAATGTATTTCGTTCTGTCAAACATTCCTCGTAAACCATAGTCGCTTTAAATCCTGTTATTACAATAGGAAAACGTATATTGTACAAACGTACATTTGTGATACGTTTATCGATCATTCATATAAACTTCATTTAATTATTACCTATAATCGAGAAAACAACAATTCCGGCGAACATAGATGTGAAGCAATTCGTAAAGCTAACCATGATCGCGTCACGATAACAATTATTATTTACTGGATTATAGGAAGAAAAGGCTATCAAACCTCCAAATGCCAAGCCAAGAGAAAAGAATATTTGAGTACCAGCTTCCAACCATACTACTGGATCTGTAAGTGTCCACCACTGACAAAAATGGATAAAAATTTCATTATCATTTTCTAACATGTCGATATTATCAAAAGTTATAGTATATTTTAATGTACCTTTGGTGTAAAAAGATGCCGTAATCCATCTGACATTCCCGGTAAAGTGACGCCTCGGAAGAAGAAAATAATTAACACGATATATGGAAAAGTAGCGGTCACGTAAACGACCTGTTAAACACAACAAACAGATAAGTAAAACGAGTTTACTTGATAATATATATAAACGAATTATATATATATATATATATATATATATATATATATATATATATACATATTGTATAAAGTGAATCAATAGATTTTAATCGAATACCTTGCCTGACGATGCGATTCCCTTGATCATACACATATAAACCAAAATCCAAGCAATAACTAGAGCCAGTGCAATCTTCCAATTAAATACTTCCGGAGTATTAATATCTTTAGAGATCATCAGAGTCGTCCGATACCAAAAATATTGAGTTGGGCTACTTTGCTATAGATTGACATATATTAGGATCTAATTTTCTCATTCCTATAAAAATTATACCCACAGACTTCATAGAAATCTGTGATTTCTTCGATAGATACGCGTGATACTTACCAAACATTCTAGTTCCGGTGCATAAGATCCATTTTGAAAATATCTATTCGGACATTCGGCCCATGGTAATTGTGATTGAAAACTCTTTAAAAAGAAATGATTTTGTTTGATTTAAAAACGCAAACAAAATGCGAAATAACATCGTGACTTACCTGGACAAAATAGAAGAGGCACCAAGCGATAATAGTATTGTAATAAAGGGCCACGTTAAAAGATACGACAGCACTGCTAACACCTATACCACCCATGTATGGCGAAACCTTAATAAAAAACTCGTATAAGTCAACTTATGTCAAATAAATAATATTACCAAATGAATAGAATTTCTTTTGACACCTGTTGAATGTTCGAGTAAATATTATATTATATTTTAAAATCACCTGATTCCAAACACCGATGGCTCCTTTTCTTAATCTTTGGCCGATAGCCAATTCAAGGTAAAATATAGGAATACCCTCGATCGCCAGCATAACAAAATAGGGTATCAGAAATGCTCCTATAAATAAATAAATCGGTTAAAATATTTATTATATTCATTGAACATATATATATATATATATATATATATATATATATATATATACATGATGTTAAATACTACCACGTTTCTCTAATAAATATTCATATAAAATATATGCCTCTCGATATGACCTAGATCATAGCTAATTGAAACACTTGTCCTCGTTGTATAAAATTTTCTTCGAGAAAAGAGATATAAATATAAATGTTCTATCTGTATATTTCCTATTAAAATCGATACAATATAATGATAATATGAAATTATTCGATGAACGTACCTCCACCATTTTTTTGTGCCAAATAAGGAAATCTCCATACATTTCCAAGGCCAACGGCATAACCGACAGTAGCCAAAAGAAACGTGAGCTTGCTATCCCAATTTTCACGTTCATCCTCGCCAGCTTCTGGTCGAAAAATTCCTTTACCTTCGTTACTCCCTAATTTACTACTTTCACCTTCGTTCATCGGTTTACTCTATAATTAATGGATCGAATAGCGAGTATGTATAATGTAAAAGAATTAACATATATATGTTTAGTATGCATAAAATATTAATTAATATGCGTTAAATATATATTTAAATGCGATAAAATATTCGTAAATTAGATAAAGGAAATTTATGTACCTTTTTATTTGGACTGGAATCATCAAAGGCTGCGTTCGTAGCTCCGTAATTGACACTGGTAATATTTTTACGATTGTCCACGACTAATCTACCCCTCATCTCTTTCATTTCCAATTTATCGACGCTCTTTTGTGGCTTTAAATCTCGGGAACTTTGACGACGGACTAAATGCGCCGTGTTTGCCATTTTTTATTCTCTTCAGTCTTCTTTGATTTCTTTCGATATATCCTATTATCCCTTTAGAGTTATTGTTTATTATGAGGATCAATCGGATATTCCATGTATATCTATGTACTCCATCCTATCATGAAAAGATTAATTAAAATATTTTGATTGATCAAAATAATGTATATGATTTTTTATTTAATTTTTGTGAAAAAAAAAAATGTATATGATATTATGCTTTACTTTTTTTTTTTCTTACTTCTTTTTTATGCTAGAATTTTATTTCAATTTATAAAAATGCACAAATTCTTGCGAGAAATTATTAATGGACTAATCAAATTCAATAATTCTATTTGCTAAATTTTATTCGATTCTAAAATTATAGAAATATTATTAATTATATCAATGTGTGAAATATACGAAGCTATTTTTTGAATTTCATTCTTGTCAAGCGACGCAAACATGAAAGATTAATAAGATATCCCCTAAAGCATTATATACATATATATATATATATATATATATATATATATATATATATATATACATACATACATACATACATATATATATATATATATGTATTATTACAAAGCGAAGAAAACACATATATCACATATATATATATATATATGTTACGTCTTACTAATGAAAATTACTGACAGGTTCTTTTGTGTAGATACTATCAAAGAAAAGTTATCACATTTTTCGTTAAAAAAATACGAAATAATACTGTACGATTAAATTTTTGTTTTATTTAATTTTGAACTTTCTACATTTATGTATATATATATATATATATATATATATATATATATATATATATATATTATATATTATATATAATAAATCACGATAAGGCGTAAAAATAAATCAAAGAATGACAATAAAATTTGTATTAACAGAAACGTTTAGAAACATTATTTAATTTTCAACATACCATATGTTGACACTCGTATGGAGAAGAGCGAACTTTTAACTTAAAAGTTGAAATATATCAAATAAATGCTTATCAAATAATCAGAATATGGATCGTAGAACTATTGCTCTTTGCGCGAACATATGTTTATGTGACATTTTTGAAAGAAATAAAATTTTCGGTAAACCGCTCGCAATTTCCGAGGCGCCAATCCTTTACAGGTGATACAAGTTTTAGTATCGGTACACCGCTGACGTCACTAATGTAAGAAGCAATCAGTAAATTGTTTCACATTTACATTTACTATGTTTCATTGATTTTAATCCTTTTTAACCGGTCTGTCTACGACTCTATAAATTTTTCATTCGATAAAATCATGCCTTTGTTCTATTGAAAAGTGTTCTCACTATAATACATTGCTTTAAAATATTTAACGAAGGAATATACTCTCATGTTGCGAAAACAAATGATCAATGTAAAAAAAAAAATGGATCAATCGGTATTCCGACGAAAAGTATCGTCGCAAGCTCACCACTGACCTGTTAGGGTGAAACGAAGAAAAGCGCGAGGGTCTCCTTCCAGTACAAGGAGAAGTTGGCTACTGTGGCACCCTCTACCACGATGGTAACTTTTGAAATTACGATATACACCGGAATCAATAGCAGGCGCCGGCGCCCCGACGCTTCCGAAAGACATTTCGATCAAAAATATGTCTAATTCATATCCGTAAGCTGATTGGTCGATCATTAGAGAACGTGACACCCTTTCATTGAGCTTATCGACAAAATTCTAAAAAACAAAAACTAATGATTTTATGCAATTCTAAAGCAAAGGAAATTAATGTAATACTTTTGAGCGATCAATCTCTGTATGTAAATATGAAAATCTATTTATATTATTGTACAAATTAAAATTAACATTTCTCTTAACAAATATATAAAAAAAATTTGTATTTTTATATAAAAATCGTAAATTATATTTTGTTAGGACGATCTATTTTGTAGAGGCTAATTTGAGAAATATTTTGAATAACCATCGGTTCTATGGCGCCATTTATAATAATTTCGATTATTTCATAAAATCTTCTTAGGAAGGAATTAAAAAATAGATAGGTAACAAAGATGTAGTAGAAATTGTTTAATAATATTTATTGAATCTTTTCCATTATTAAAAATTGAGTAAAAGCTAGTATCCCTGAAATATATGTCATAAATTAATCTTATAATATAAATGTTAGATTATTAGATAAAATTATATTGAAAGTCTTACTATTTAATTTGATTCTTTTGTAACGATCTTCTACAAAAGAATCTGCAAAATTATCAATTGATTCTTCATTTTTATAATCCATCGCTTTCATGCTTTTATTAATAGAAAGATATCTAGAATTTGGGAATAAGAAATGATAACGTAACGATCTGCATAAAATAAAAATCTTTTTAAAAAAATGATTCTTCTTTTCACATATAAAACATTGTCTAAATATTTATAATGACTCTAAATTATAATAATAATCTGTTAAAAAAACATTATTTCAAAGGATACAACTCGTGATAATATTGAAAGCCTTCGATAGCCCATTCTAAAAGTAAATTTAATTTTGGCCTATAAGGTGTTCCATTTACAATATCTTTCATATCTTCGTCATGTAACGAAACATTACTCCGAGATTTTTCTAAATTTGTTAGTCGATTTTTTAAATCCTGAAAAAAAAAAAAGATATATACTATTTACCTTTCAACTATTTCACACACAGCGTTCAATCATCCGTCGATAAATTTTTAGAAAAGATATTTTTTGAATGATTACCTGAATAGCGTCATTTAAACGCTGTAATATATCTTGTAAAAGGGAAATTTCATTTTCTATTCCGATGAAAATTTTAAAAATAAGTTTTTCTCGTGCGTAATCGATCATACAGATTTCTTCGTTATCGACATCTTCACTGTAAAAAAAAGCGACATCTTGAAAAACATTACTGAATTAACTCCACACTACAGAAACCGTAGTTTTCTACTACGGAACTCTGGTTAAATATTTTTCTATATCGGATATGTAATATGTAAACGAAAGAAATATGAAGAAATATACCTCGAGACAAAATGTAATTGTTCGCATTGATTTTTTAAAGCTTGCAACGGTCTTTCCGCAGATGTGAATAATTCCAACCATTTTTCGTCTAATTTCTTTAAATGCGTAAAATAATTTATAAGACTTTTATGCAATTCTTTCGTCATACTGTTTAGAGGTTAAGTCGACTACTTCGCTAATCGACCGATACTGATGGAACTGCAATTGAAATATATTGCATGCGTGAAAGGACCCTTACGTAAAGCTTACTTTTATAATTAATATTTTTCTTTTTTTTAAATATATATATATATATATATATACATATATATAAAACGAAAAGTATACGCAACTCACATTTTTATTAAAACGTTCGATTTACTCGTTATCGAGAGAATTTCAAACGAACAAGTTTATTCACTCCACATACATATCGATTGTTAGTTCAGTAATTATTGACTGTACCGTCTGTGATTGATACAAAAGACAGACTAAACGGTATATATGCCATTGTATTCTTAAAGGTCGATTCACACATTTCAGTTCATTCTCCGTTACTTTTTCGTTCCATCTCGGTTTTGTCACAATTCAGTTTTAATAATTTATATTCACACGTATTGATTCAATATGCGTAGATTTTACTTTGTGTACGTTGAAAATATAAAAGGTGAAAATGGACGAAGTGATCGAAAATTTCCTTTATCCCCGGCCAAAGGTTGCAAGTTAAAAAATATTAATTCACACATTTCAGTTCATTCAATGTTTCGTCTACGTTTCGCTCGGTTACGGTGATCAATTACGATCATAAAAATCGTAGTCAACGAAATTTTTTTTTTTAATAACTGAAGGAATTTTAATAAATTGCAATGTTTTGTCTGCTTATTAGCAAAACATCGCTATTCTGTACCATTAATAACAATTTCACACACGTAAATATTTTTTTTCATTTGATAAAATATATTATTTCAGATAACATTTTAATAAGAGTTTGTTATGATCAATTTAATTGTAACATTTTTTGGACACGTCAAAATTTTAAACACGTCAGAAAATAGAAAACATTTTCGTCATATGTATATGTGTGTTTTTTTTTCTTTTTCTTTCTTTCTTTTTTTTTTTTTTTTTTTTTTTTTTTTTTTTTACTATCGAAAAGGCAAAAATTCGTAGCGAACACGTGAAAAAAATTTCTGCATAAAGAGAATACTATAATTGATTCAATGTGTAGAAAATGATTTACGAGATTTAGAGAAGAAAATTTCGATTTCAAAGATCTATTTCACAAAATATCCTAGTATTATAACTGACCGAAAGATAATTTTATTAAAATGACAACTGAAATATCAATGTAAACGAATGATAATAATTGCGCATGTGATATTGATAACGGTATAAAATTGATATTTCTAAAAATGCTACTCTATAAACGTCAAGAGTATAAAAGATAGAAATAGTTGGAGCAATCAAAAATCTCTTGGATCTACAGATAATAGATATTATTAGAATTTCATCAATCATTTAAAAAAAGAAACGTTGTTAATGATGATCTCGGATTTTGCATCGATGTATTACGCATCGATGACTGAACTGAGATTGAACGGAAATGTGTGAACGGTACATTTAAATTACATGCAATAATGTCAAAATCACTCTGGCTGAACAATCGAAACGAAGACGAAACGAAGATCAAACTGGAATATGTGAATTGATTTTTAAAAAGAATTCCTTTTAACGATTTATAATAAATGTGATGACGGTGCGATTTTAATGAAAAAATATAATTTATTGTAAGAATTAAACGAATAGTATCATTATGGTCAATTATATTTTGTGTTTGATACAGTAGAGTATCTTTTTCGAACAATGCAGTATTGAAGTGCATCGTGCATACTGTGAGTCATAATAGTTAAGACGTTACTAATGAACTAACTAATGTACGAAAGCTCAAAGATTACATCATTTTCAATTTCTAGAATTATTGTTATCTAACAAATTTAACATACATAACATTTTGATGTAATTTAGTTATTAATGAATTTCTTAAATCGACAGAATCGATGCACAATAAAAAGAATTATGATCATAGTAAAGTATAAATACATTCCTGTGTTTCGAAACTTTTCGCAAATAGTATCAAGATAATTTTAAATATTTTATCGATCAAGGAAATAATTTCATTTCGTTCATTTGAAACAAAAAAAACTATTATTATGTAAAGTATATAAAGTATATAAAAACTATGTGATGTAAAGTATATTTTACTAAAGTGGAATGATGATAAGTTTTTGTATTTTCACATTATTATAAATAATTTACCGACAATTAAACGTGAAGATAAAAAAAAGAAAAAAAAGAAAAAAAAAAGATGCTAATACCATATTTCTATACATATGTGAAGATTTCTACACAAAGGAAAAAACTGATAAAAATAATATTGCATAATGTAAGATAACAAATGTTGCTACAAATAATTTGTCTCTATGCCTATCTTTTCACGCTGTATAGTACACATCGTTGATGCAACGTTTTACTTGAAAATGCAAGGTATTTCATTTAAAACTTCGTAAATTTATTCGAAATAATATTATGCTTTTCAGTAATTCTCAAATAAATTTTTATTCTATTTTCACGTGCGATTTTGAGTAGTAATTTTGGATTCACTAAAACAATATGTCAAGGACAAATTTAGAAGAACGATGCGCACGATTCCTTCTCGAGAACACTATTGATCTTTAACGTGCATAGATATATGCTAGTCTACATTCTATTAGTTATATCGCCATTGTATAACGATAGGTATATATTATTTCTAATTCTTCGCATTCCGATAAAGGAATCATTATCCCCATATCCTGAAAAGATATCATCGAAAGAAACTTACAATTCGTATCTTCCTCCCTTACTATATATCATATTCTCATTCGTATGAAAAAAAAAAAAGAAAAAAAAATAAGGAAAGGGAAAAAGTCTATACTCTTATCTTAGTAATATAATCATTGAAAAAAAAAATAATCCCGCGTCATGTTCCTAATATACCATCAAAATCTTTATTCTTATTCTCGTTGAACATAAGCGTAAATAGGAAATCGTGTAAATTCACCCTTATTATTAGAAGAAAAATGGCGCATCCAAAGATCTCATTCGTATGTTTTCGTGTTCCAAAAGGATATCTACCGAAAACGAGCGAAAGCATTTCTCTTACACCGACATGCGCGCGCACACGATGCTTCGGGAAGATTCGTCGGAATTCGCTAGTAATCGGACGAGGAAACGTGCACGATGATTGGTCGTTCGCTTCACGATATTAAACGGGTGGCGAGGCACAGTACGTTGTAGACCGACAACCCTTACGCGTGTGTAGCGATGCTTCGTCGTAACTGATCATCGACTTTTCATTCTCTCTTCCTCTCTCTTTTTCTATATCTATCTTTCTCCCTTTCTCCTTTGTTCCTCTTTCTCTCTTTCTCTCTTTTTCTCTATTTTCTCTCTCTCTTTCTCTCTCTCTCTCTTTATATATATATATATATATATACACACATATATATATATATATATATATATATATATATCCCGTCTTTCTCCGTTTTAATCTTTTTTCGACCTTCTCCCACTTCCTACGAGCTACGTTACCTCTCAGTCTGTTTCTTCGTCGATGAGAATCGTTATTGACGAAGAGTGACGACGCGTCGTCGTTTCCCCTCGTCGTGTTAGACAATATTTAAGGACGCGTGCTGGACAAAAAAAAAACGAAACGTTAGCTCTCTACATTCGGGAAAAGTAAGGTTCACGTGGAAAAAGAAAAATGGAGGAAATTAACGGGAGGGTAGGAAAGAAGCACGAAGAGGTGGATGCTGCAACCCTCAGCGCCGATCTCCTCAATCCTTTCGTTCATCGACTCGAACTCGACACGACCTACGATAAACTCAAGGTCAGTATTTCTCTCTCTGTCTCTCTCTCTCTCTCTCTCTCTCTCTCTTTCTCTCTATCTATCTATCTATCTATCTCTCTTTCTCTTTCGTGAGCCCTTCTACGTGTACACTCCTTTCGCACGCGGAAACCCTCCCTTGGGATCGATGCTCGCGCGTCTGTCCGAAGTCGGGCGAGTCATGAGGGGTGAGTTTAAGAAGCAGGTCTTAACCTCTCCCCTTGTAAATTATATACTGTGTATCCCTTCGTAAATAATTACCGGCAATTATTATTATATTTTTATTATAATAATTATTATATTCTTTAAGACATGGCTTTTCGTTTTTCTAGTTATTTTTTAAATTCTAGTTTGGTATATATATATAGACATAGATATAGATATGTTTATAATATATATATGTATATGTGTATATATATATAAATATATATAGAATCACTAAATAAGATCACGTCTCGATAACAATTATAGATCCTAGTTGAATTCTATATTTTAAACAATTCTTTCGCAAGAGAACGAAATAATATTCACCTTGATAAGGACATCAACTGTTCGTTGTCGGAATGATTCATGATCGATTCTAAAACATAATTTTATATATTCAACGACGCTGTCAGTCGTCACTTTCACCTGATGCTTGTCGAACTAAGGATAGCTGAAAGATCGTCATCACGAAATCAGCCAACTTTTCTCGTTGTAATACTTTAATACTAATATCAACATTCTTTACCGTCTGCCAGCGGCTATATAGAAAGAAGTAGAGCGCTCATGACATTCAACGATTTAATATGTAGGTTGTACGTTGAAGAAAGGAAAGAGAAAAGAAAATTATAATTTTACTGAGGAAAGAAAAAAAGAGAAATAGATATCTTTTGATGTAATGACCTAATTATATTATCCGATCTAATATCGATATTCTTTTACAATTTTAATATTGACTGAAAATCAGATAAAAGAGTGACATATAGACGAATTAAATACCTCTCTTCAAATCGCTGCTTTCACTCGTACAAACGTTGCACCTTGTCGATCGTAGAAAGTCTTCCAAACATTATAATTTCCGTACAGTATATAGTTGCCTTTATACAGTACAAAATATATTTTGTTATAGTTATCTGCAAATACATTTTGTTTGCATTTAAAAAAACATTTTAATTTTTTCGTTCGCTTATTAAAATAGGATAATCCTTCGGAAAAAATTCCTAAATCATTTTTAACATTATACTTTAAGATGTATTTAAATAGAACTATTCACGTCTTAAGTATTGATTATTATAATAAATAATAAGGTTCCTTAAAAAAATGTCTTCTTTATGACGGTAATATATAATGACGACGCTTAAATTATTATTTTCGATGTCTAGAAAGTATTTTTAAAAAATACTAATGAAAAAAATATCTATCATTTCAAAACAAAAATATTACAATGTATATAATTTTCTGTTACTTATACTTATTAAAGATAATTTACGTACGCACTTAAAGAGAAAAAAAGAAAAAAAATAATCTATCTGAATAATGTCTTAGTCCTTATTATATCTGCTTACTAGAACGGAAATACACCTTTTAAAAGGTCAACACAGTTGTTTGTAAGCCAATAACCAATGCGGTTTCATTATGTAACAATAAATTGTGTTTTTTTTCAATAGAGAGAGGGGAGGGGGAGAGGAAATATCGATCGTTGAACTATCGACCGAGAAAAAGGAAAACAAATTGTTACAACTAATTTATATGACGAAAAGAAATAATAAAACGAAATGAATTAAAATTTGAATACTTGATGATATTGTTTTATCAATATATTATAGATCAAATCATTATAATTCATTTTTCTATAAAATTAATTTCGATTCATGATGAATTAAATACGTAAACCATCCAATGTAAAGTCTTATACTATAATAACCAATTATCATTAAAAACTTCATATTTCATAGTAATTTTTTTAAGATTCGAAAAGTCGAGAGATTATTAAAACGGAAGAAAGGGGATAGCAAAGGTATCGATGAATGATATTGGTATTCGAAACCTCGAAACATCTTGGAGAAAGAAATCTCTTTAACAATTATGTGTGCGCGCGCGATGTATACTTTCAAGTGTGTGTGCATATGAAAAGAAAGACGGTGAGAAAGAGAGACAGACGGAGAAAGTTGTGGTACATGTCATATTGTCGTACGTAATGCGGATCTTTTCTTTACAGTTACATTCGCGGATATTATTCTTTTTTCTTTATTTATTTTTCTTTTTTTTTTTTCCATAAAAATTAGTGCGTGACTGATTACCATGTGTGATAAGTTTTAAGTAAATATTGGTTGTATGATTGTACTTTGTATTCGCTATATACGTGCTTATCTGTATAACGGAATAATGAGGAAATGAACAATTTGTAAACATCTCGTTAACGATTAGTTAATTGATAATTTATAAGCTTATCATTACATTCTTATCAATAATTTCACTTCATTTATTTAATCTGTACTAATTTAAATTAATTTAAAAATTTATTTAATTTCCTCATACATAAGACTATTATTCGGACACGTATCTATAACTATAATATATTCGTATTACTTTTAGTAGTCAGTATTACCTGATCGATTACATTAACGTAAGAGTTAAACGAAAAATATAATTGGATTCAAATAAATATTTAATATTGTTGCTATCAAATGAACATTAATATTTTCTTAAGAATTCAAATTTCTTAATATTCTTTTCGAAAAACTTTTGTCACGATTTTTCTCATTGACAAATATTCAAAGTACAGTATATATTTAGATCTCCATTATATTTAAATCTGCAATAGAAAGGATGGTAAGTGGAGAATGAAACGTCTTTCGTAAAACATTATTAAGCGTAATACATTTCTCAACTAGAAAATTAAAATTTCAAACCGCTTCGCGCCGGATGATACTTCTCGATTCTATGTCGCTAATCAGTGAAAGCGATTTTCAATGCGAGTCTCGGATATAAAGCGAGCGAAAGTCGATCAACGGAAAATAATTATTATTCATTAAGAATCTAGGCAAATCGAGGATAAAACTATTAAATGAAATTTATAATATATTTTTGCAATACTTCAATACATGTCGCATACATATACAATCGAACAAATTAATAATACAGATATTGATATGTATTTTATCCAAAAAAAAAAAAAAAGAAAAGAAAAAAAAATCCACTTCATAAATCTACAAGCCATTTCATTCTTTGTATCCATCTATTCTTTTATATTTAAAAAAAATATATATATATGTATATATATTTATGCAACTAAACATATAAAATTTATTAAAACAAATGCTAATGAGAACACACGTGTAAAATTTCATAAATGTTTCAAGTGTTTAAAAAGAGGCTCAAACATCATTAGCAAACGAAGAGAAAAAAGTAGGTCATATCAAATAAGGTTCGACTTAAAGAAAAATAATGTCATTCTTTACCAAAGTCCTCCAAAACTCACATACACACAAAGATATATTTACCTACTTATATATAAATATATATGTAAATTTTGTTGTCCTATATAAAATAAATTATATTCAAACATCGACTATATTACTCATACAATAATCTATCCTAATGGCGGTTTGAAATTTCGAAATGTTATACTCACAAAGAAAAAGCTACCATAAATGAATCGGAAAGTTAAACTCGTAAAGCAAGAAAAGCTATAAAGACGGACCGTCGACGCCTTTTATCTTTATTCTTCGACACTTTCCGGCTCTCACTGCAAATATCCCGACATGCAATATAAACCTTATGTAGCGCATGCTCTTTTTTTTCCTCTGACAACGTTTTAAAAATATGCTTTAAAATAAAGCCTTTGTCCGTTTGTAATATACGGAATATACAGACGATGATATTAAAAACGATTTAAAAATCCACGACAAATAAAATTCTACGTTCGTTTAATTATTATTTCTTAATTTTAAGATTATTTATTTCTATAAAAAAAAAGACACTTGTATAGTAATCAGTAGAATAAGAAGTTTAACATACATTTATAATGTAATTATATACAATACACGTTATATATCTTATTTACATAAAACAAAGATGCATCTAATTAATTTAATAAGATCAAACGAGATACATTTATTGACAAGAATGAAAGATAAAATATAATGCACGAAGTAATCAAAATTTAGTTCTTTCTTTCGTTGTTTCTTAGGATAAAAGAGACAAAAAAAAAAAAAGAAGAATAAGTTGAACGTCTCCCACTTCTTTGACTAACTTTGCCTTGCCAGATGTGGGTCACAAAATACGAGGATCTACTCCGGTGAAATGTGTTCCGTGTGAATAACAAAAAAAAGAAAATAAAAAGAATGAATGACAGAATAATTGACCCTTCGCCTACGTCATTCTTGCCCTTTGCTTACTTATCTTTATAAGATATTATTATAATATGTCTCTTTCTCTCTCTCTCTCTCTCTTTCTCTCTCTCTCTCTCTCTCTCTCTCTCTCTCTCTCTCTCTCTCTCTCTCTCTCTCTCTCTCGATATAATAAATTACTAATAATGATACTGCTTTCGAAAAATTTTATAATATGAACTCCTTTTGTCAGAAATAGTCTCTTCTCATCTTTCTGGAACACCTTGACACAATTCTTGGTCATGATCACAGTACGCGTGAGGTTGATCTTAAGACTCGACATCCGAGCAAATTACGAGAAAAGTATTCCGTTCGGATTAGACAGGTTGAAACAAGAAATATAATGTTTGATGTAACATAACAATTTGTCTATTTCTTCTTGTTGTGTCTATGTGACATAATAAGAAGGTTAACAACATACTTCATGAGTCCTTGAATAAGTAGGTAAACGACATTGTAAGGCTCATTAAAAATGTTCATCAGAAAACTCGCCTGCACCTTGCTTTGAATGCTAATATTAGCAACCTCATTATCATGTAGGTGATTAAAGAAATTTCGTAATATCATTGAATCATTATTTACAAATGTTTTTATATCTTTTGAACATTCGAATCCAAATCAATTTCCATTTTGTTCTTAATAGTAAGTTCTAGGTCAATTACGATGAATTTACTAATAGAACGATAATTCCTCATTTCGATAAATTTAATCAGACGTAAGACATAACAGACACGTTAATTTTATATTAAATAAAAATATAAAAGAAAAGAAAATCCATCAAACTTGTACTTTTAATAAACTATATCTATAATATTGGTACGTGATCAAATAAAGTGATAAAATTCTTTACAATAAATTATAGCCTGCCTAGAATTCGAACGAAAGTAATTGCTATGAATGACGCGTGTTTTAGAACGAGATTATCTACTGCAGGTATATACCTACTTTCTTCGAATACTTTCAATGTTCTAATATATCTGTTAGAAGTTGAATTTAACTAATCGAAGAAATCGCGATATGTTTTTCAAAGAAATTATCTTTAATAAAGAAATTACAATAAGAAATTATCTTTAATAAAGAGATTACAATAAGAAATTATCTTTAATAAAGAGATAACAATAAGAAAGAAGATGAAAGAAGAGGAAGAAGGTATCATTAAAATTTTTAATGAGGAAAAAGTTCTAACATGAATTCTAAAGGCTTCGACACAGTTTCTTACGAACTACCGTTATATTCTTTTTTATCACGTGTATCACACATTTCGGATATCAAGATCCACATGGATCCACATAATCAAAGTCAACATCTTAATTAATAATAGACTATAAATTTGAAAACTCGTTTTAGAACACGGAAGTACTACTTAAAAAAATGATCTTGGTTCACATGATGATTCAGAAAAAAAAAGCTGTACTACTTTCTCTCGTATAAATTTTTCGTGACACGAAAAGATGCCGAAGAAGCGAACGAAGAATAAAGACAGTAGCGAATGCAACCTTGTACCGTTGAATCCACGAAAGCATCTTTGGTGCATCAAAAATAATCTTTCGGCCGTAACCTCGATCTTGAAAGATCGAGTGAGAGAAATACACGTGAAACGATAACTTGCAACGCAAGCCAGGCTAACGGAACGATCAAACGGTACTCGTTCTCTTTCTTTAACTCTCTCTATCTCTTTCGCTTCGTCTTCTTCTTTTTCTTCTTCTTCTTCTTCTTCTACTGCATCCATCATATCATTTCAACAGATGGTAAAACATTCTATCTGTAAGATATAAGATCTGTTTTTTTCTCTGAAGATAAAAAAAAATCGATTAAATCGACAAAAAGAAAGTTCGTCAAAGACAAAATCACAAATAATTATTTTATTTTATTTATATTAAATTAATGATATAATCTATATCTCAATACATAAATTTGATCTGACGTGTAAACATTTCGTTTTACAGACGGCATTCCTGACGGTAGCTCTGTTACCATTAAGGCTAGCTGCGATTACTGTTTTAGTAATAATGGCCTGGCTTTTAGCTTGTTTGGGTCTCTATGGACTTTCTGAGGAAGATTTACGTCAAGCGCCTCTTAAAGGATGGAGACGGTAAGTCGTGACAAAATTTTTAAAAATGTCTATATTTTTCTCAAAATAGACTTTTCTAAATATTATTATTATGCATTTCGTTATCTTTTATTTATACATAAAAGACGAATAGAATAGAATTCTCATAGAATTCTCATAGATAGAAACATTGATAATTTTAAACTCTCAAGATAAATATTATTGAAATTATATTTAAATAATTCAGCTTGTTTGTACAGCTTGAGAGAGTTCTTTGTTGTTGACACAAAGAAAAATTATTTTTATTAAAAAAGATTATTTTATTCTCGAAGATTCCGCGAATAAAAATCTATTTGTGGCCATGTTCCGTGTCCGAAATGATGACGCCATTGTTTCGTGTCCGAAACATTGTCCGAACATTCATGCATTCATATATAATCGTGTCATGATCATTCCGAATATTTATATACGATTGACGAAGACCGTCCGTAAATGTGTCCGATTTAAAGTCATAGACTAATAAAATACTTTTAAACACGTTTACATAATTATCTCAGTGTTGTAACCGTGTCTCTCCATGGTGAAACTAGGAAATAAGAGAAATATTGGAGGCTATCAAATGTAACCGGAGATTATCAGGGCCACGGATGATGATGGATATGACACGAATGATATATAAACTGTTATATACAAAACTATAGTAACCAATTCGAGTCCGATGCATAGCCGGGATACGGTATGACCACGGCACGATTCTATATAAATGAACCTTTATGCCTTCCCTTTCGGCTGATCCTGCACGGCATATCACCACTTGCTTCTTCCATGTTTAATTCTTTCGTTATCAATGATGACTGTAGTCGCTCATCATCGCACAGTCGTTATATCCAACCTGTGCCTTTCGCATACATTTACAGCTTTGGCTATATTTTAGTTCCATGAAATTTGAATGTTGAAACAAATTATTTATATAACGTGACAAAGTATCAAATGCCATACTCTGTCAGCGATAAAGTATACGTTTGGTTCGCGGTAAAGTGCATACGTGTTTTTTGATTACTCGTATAGCAGCAACGTACTTATTCGATGATGATGATGCTATAGTGAAAGCGCTAACATGACAGTAGTCGATAATAAACAACAAATTAGTTAGACTAAATTGCCTAACGCAATAATTTTGTAATTCTATTCGCTTTACATTATAATTAAACTGTATCCTGCAAAATTCACAGCATTAGTAACACAATCAATGTTTTGATGCATTCAATTATGTATTTAGTCATATCTACATTAATATAAAGTAATAGCTGAGTAAATTATATATTAAATATTTTTATAAAATGTCATTTCGTCCTGAAAGATTACCTATTGAGAAACCATTATAGTAATAATAACATAAGTTTAGTAGGTAGGTAAATAAAATAATATAATGATAAATAGTATGCTAAAGGATTAAATTAAGTTCTAAATTTATTTATGATATTGTTACTATGACCAAAGAAATTATCAGAAATAATTAAGTTATTTATAAATATTGATAGTACAATATTTAAAATTGTTTCAAGATGTATTAGGTGAAATTTGAAAAAAATTAAACAACTAATACGAAATTTAGAAAATGATTATAACTAAGTGTATATTGAAGATTAAGATATATAATAGACTTTTATTATATTCAATTAATTAGAAGTATTATTTCAATATGTTTAATATTCTAAATAGATCGTTGATGCATCAGCAAAACATTTGTGAGACTAGAAATTTCTGCTATGTTATATATCATCCGGCTCACTTTTACATGAATTTTTCATTACATCTCACAAATCGTTAACCATTTAAGACGCCAATTGGGATCACACACTTAATTTAACACATCTATTATGTGTTAAATTTCAGATACTAATAAATTACATTTTACATTTAATCGCTTTTAAATGATTACTAAATCTATAAAATTAATGTAAAATTTAAAAAAGGTTGCATGAAATCAAATCGGATATTGCACAATAATATGTAAATAACAATTCGAAATACAGATTTTCTATTTCATATCGAACAGCTTTCACCTTCGTACACCTGTTATGACTCCACGTTCTATAAATGACATCCAAAGTACACGCTTGAGACATCTGTTAAATTTTCAATGCGAACTATTATATTGAAATGCGAAAAGAAGGACGGTCTTTCCTGTGAAAAGTCAATTGTTTTAATTAGAAAAAAAAAATCTTCAATTGAAATACTAATAATACCGATATTCATTCATTTAATTGATTTCCCTTGATTCTAATTTAATTTGTTTTCAAAAAAAAAAGAACAAAAGAATGATTAGTACGTTCGGTTTGTGTTATAAATATCCTTGACCTTCTTGTCGTTCGCACTCGCTATATAAATTTTCTATCAGAGTATATATTGCCGATGGTAATGAATTTCCGACTTGGAACACCTTCTGAAATAATAAAAAAATCTATACCTAGTCTAGAGGCTTCGATGGAAACGCGTAAGTTCAAGTTCAAGATAATTTCGAAGCGATAAATACTAGCAATAATTTTAATAATTGTCTTTGTTCGCTGTAGATATAGAAAAATAATAATTAATAAATATTAGATCGTTAAATCCAAATGTGTCATGTAATTCTTATTATCGAATTTCTTAGTGATACATGTTACTTGACATGATGGAAGTCAAAGATTTTGAAAACATCGGTTCAATTAAATTTAATTAAAACAATATTTATTGATGCAACGAAATAGAAAACGCTTAGCTCAAAGGAGTAACGTTCGCATGTGAATTTACCAATATTACATAGAAACGAAAGTAGGTACTTAGTTGCATTCTGTTTGCCTCCCTTTCTCTTTCATCGAAAGCCGTTAAAAAGACTCGAGTATGCTTTTCTAACATCGAATGAAATTATCATCACATATATGAAACGTGTGACGAAACAGAGACATGCGCATCGTGATCTGCTGGATGATGCGAGCATTATTCGTCTGTGGCGGATTTCATCAGCTGAAGGTGAAAGGTCAAAAAGCGGAAACAAAGGATGCTCCGGTGCTAGCCCTTGCACCACACTCGAGCTTCTTCGATGCACTTCCGGTCGTTTACCTTGGTGGACCGAGCATAGTCGCCAAAGGAGAGACGGGCCGCATTCCATTCTTCGGAAGTAGGTCACAATTCTCATAATCTCATCGTTTTTTTTTCCTTTTTATTCACCAGTGGTGAAAACGTACAATGGTTGAACATCTGTACGAACCATTTTTTGCAATACACGAAAAAATTATCCAAAAATTATTTCCCTTTAATAAATGAATAAATAAAGGAAATAAATCATTGTTCTGTGTGAACAATTTTTCCAGCTTTTTAATTTTTATTTTAAATTATATATAAATAAATATTGAAATCGGTTCGTTCGTAAGATATAAAGAAAAGTTAATAAATCTATTTAAATTCATTCTAAAAAAAAAAAATATGCGATGTTTGGATAAGTATAAATATAATGTTAAATAATTAAATGTTTATCTATCTTTTATATATAAATATATGCACGCATGTATATACATATGGTGGATGGGATTATATATCTGGGAACATATATTTTAACTAACAATACAATTAATATAATTATTAACAATTTCAATGGATTGCGCCATAGGTGTAAAATAAATATTTTAAAATGAGATAACATTAAGTAATTACACACATCAGCTTATGAACTGACAAAATTTATATCTTAAATTTATATTAGCCAGAGGGATTATTCTATTCGGCTATATCTATTCATTATAGACTACTGGCTTTATCTTTCCTCTTACTTTCCTGTTTCATGTTGCCACATTGAAAGAAAAAGAGGAAGATCTTAACGTCATTAAGATCTTCCTGTCTAGGAAGATCACTGAACTCTACAAATTACTTCGTCGACTTTTTCTACGTACAAAACTTGCGATGGATATTTCTTTTTTTTTTCTTATCTTATTTTTATAATGCATATTAATTTGCTAAAAATGATTGAGAAAGAGACACGAATTTAACTTCAATGATGAGAAAGTGCAATTCGATTGTTGATAAAGAAAAAAATAAAAAAAGAAGTAAAATTTTGTTTGAAGCAATTAAATTGATTAAATTCGAATCGAGTCCTCGTCGAATGAAATTTAAATAAGTATAGCATTGTGTGGATTACAACCTGCAGCAAAATAGTTCCCTGGTTGTGCTTTCTGGGACGACTGACATACCAGGCAGGAGGAATGAGAATCATCGTACGCGGCAAACAAGCTTCAAGAGCAGAGGCACCGATTCTGGTGGTCGCACCGCATTCAACGTTCATCGACGGTGGTATCGTCTACGTAACTGGATTTCCCTCAATCATCGTAAGACGAGAGTCAGGATTGAATCCGTTTACCGGAAGTATGTGAATGCAGAATATATTTCACAATTCTCCAAAAACAACAAATATAAGAAAACAAGTGATTGATGAAAAACAAGTTTTTCTAACTATAACAAAAAAAAAAGAAAAGAATAATCTAATATACAATTTAATAATTATACTTTTTATTTTCAAACTTTTACTAAGATTGCGTTCGTCGATATGCATCCCATTCGCCATATAAAAGAAAAAGTTACGATTTCAAATGTACGTTTTTTTTTTAATAATAATTTAGATTACATTCATGTTAATTACGTATTTATGTATATGCACATGTAAACTCATGCATCTTCGTTTAACTGTCTGAAAATAATTGCGTTCGAATAAAAATTCATTTATTAATCGAACGAAGCTCAGATGATACATGATTATAATTTCTCGCAATCATAAGAAATCTGTTTCATTCGAGCTCTTCGATTTAACATATTCTTCCTTCGGGTTCAGAGCTCATCAATTACACGCAACCGGTCTATGTATGGAGAGAAGATCCTAATTCACGACAGAAGACGATAAAGGAAATAATCGAACGTGCTACTTCGAAAGAAGATTGGCCACAGGTAATTTGTATTTATTATAGATAAGTTATTAAATGTAGATTTAAATGACTATATAAAGAAAACATTAATTTTGTTGTCAGGTAATGATTTTCCCAGAGGGTACCTGCACAAATCGTTCGTGTCTGATAACTTTTAAGTCAGGTGCTTTCTACCCAGGCGTACCTGTACAACCAGTGTGTATAAGATATCCTAATAAACTAGATACAGTTACATGGACATGGGAAGGTCCCGGAGCGTAAGTAGAACATTAACAAATCTACGATAAAAAATATTCGATATTGATATAAATATTTTTTATCGTTGAAAAATAAAAATTTAGGTACTATTAAGAACTAACGACTTAATTCGATTCGAATCATGATTTTAATCAATCGATTACAGTTTAAAATTATTATGGCTCACGTTAACCCAGCTGAATAGTAGTTGCGAAATTGAATTCCTTCCTGTCTACAAGCCAAGCGAAGCAGAGAAAACAGATCCCAAACTTTATGCAAATAACGTTCGCCGTGTTATGGCAGAGTAAGTAATACTTGTACTATTAAATCGTAATTTATAAATCGATATTCATATGTAAAAGACTTACTCTCTTGCGATATTATTTTGATTAGCAATTTTTTCTTGATTTTTAGAGCATTAAAAATCCCTGTATCAGATTATACTTATGATGATTGTCGAATTATCAGCAAGGCTCATCAGTTACATATACCTCATGCATCCACCATAATAGAAGCTCACAAACTTCGAAATAAACTTGGGTTAGTCCTTCAATATTAATCGCAATATTACATTATATTTATATCTCTAATTGGCAAACACTTTTACAAATTAAGCATCGCTTGTTTATAGTTTGGCAGCATCGAAAACCGAAGAAGAGCTTCTAGGGAAAAAAGCAGAAAAATTCGGCGAGGAAGTAAATTTGCAAGAATTCGCACGGATTCTTAGACTCGATGAAAAAGAACCGACTACTCAGCAACTCTTTCGAATTCACGATCGAGTATGTTCATTATAAAAAAAGCTGATTCTATTGTTTCAATTTTATTTTCTTCCCAATGACATATATTCGCTACGTATATTTTCATTTTTAGAATGGCAAGGGCACGATAGATCTTGAAGAATATATATTCACGATACTGGCAACGACAAATGCTAATTGTGAATTGGATATGGTTGAAATCGCGTTAGACGTAAGTATATATTGAATACATGCATATACATATGCGCACGTGTATATATATATATATATTGATAATTCTAGAAGAAATAAGTATTTGATGTTTTTCATTAATCTATAAATAGTAGAAGTAAAAAAAAAAATTACGAAATACTTCTTTCTAAATATATAAATATTCTTAATTATATTTTCATTTAGGTTTGCGGTTCTAAAACATTGGAGTGTGTTAATCTAGCGGAACTTAGAAAAGCTTTGAGGTTGTCATTGCACTTACAATCGGAGGATGTTGATAAAATTTTCCAACAAGCTTGCAATAAACCTGGTGACAACGTAGTAACTTACGGTAAATTACAATGATTTATATAAATTTTCAACAGTTGGTACAAATTCTCATCAATTTTGTCACAAATATTTCATTATATTCATAACAGTTAAATTGTAATTATATGTAATTACGTCATAATAATTTTTTACAGAGGCCGCGCTTGGTGTATTAGCTACACGAGCAGAATTTTCGCATCTATTCACTGGGAATTCTGAGACAAGAAAAAAGAAGACCATTTGAGAGTGTGTCTTGGCCGCGTCTCGTATTCCTCGAAGAATTAGGGAGCAACGTGACTCCAATAGGCCACTTCTCAGCCAAATTTGTTCTAGCCCTGTATAACTAGGTAATTTCTTATGCGGTCGTTGAGACTATTTCCTCTCTACATATATGCTTAGCAGATTTTTTAAATAACATCTATATCTTCGATGAAATAATAACGTCTTCAAAAAATTCTATGGTGATTGATAAATTGAGCTTGGATAATAAGCATACTACTGATCTAATCGGATTATGAATTGTTATTAAAAAAATGGGCGGAAATCTTTTTTTAAACCGTATGAAAATAAAATACAGATATATATATATATATATATATATATATATATATATATATATATATATATATATATAATATAAATTAATTCGAATAAAATATTCGAATTTGAAAAACATTAAAGCAGTTCAATATTTATTAGATTTATTAACAATTTGAATGATCATTTTTCTTTTTTATTTAAATTCCGTTATAATGACGCTATGAAATAAAATATATAAAATCGAATAGATTTTACTTATAAAGAAAATGATACAAGTCATTTAACAATATAATTTAATAATTATTGTCTTTGTATTGTCTTAAAGTATTTTTTTGTTCGACTGACAATTCATTTCAACAATTAAAAGTAGAAATTATTTAGAATAGGCCTTATTGTATTAGTTAAATAGGTATTACAATGAATTTTTCACCTTTATGAGGTTTCACACTCGGAAACAAAATTAAGTATGCAATACATGTTAAAACTTTTGTTATATAAAGGCATGCAGAATCCTTGCTGTGAGACTGGAAGATAAGTCGGACGTATCGTCCATAGGAAACATTATTTAGTCCTATAATCGCTTTAGATTGCTCAGGGTTTGTAAAATGCGAAAATTATTGAATGAGTGCTCAATTATTTTATGTTTGTGGAAATTAATCACAAAGATCTGCTCGATCACTTGATCGAGTTTCTAGTAAATTAAAGTATACTAATTATGAGTACCTAGAAGTTGAACATGCATTTAGAATAAATATGTTATAAAATTTATTCTTTGCTCGATAACAATACATACTACAGTATTTAATATTTAATATACACACATATATAATATAATGATACATTGGTCGTGAAATACAATAAAATGTTACTTATTGTATATTGTATATACGCATATATGTGAATATATATATATATATATGCGGTGACGTGTGTGTGTGTGTCACGTACGCGATGCGTGTAATGTATATACACAAAATATATACTTGTACATATAGATACAATAAAATATTCTTACAAGGTATGAATTAACTTGATAAGTAGTCTAGATATATTTTGTCTTTGCTTATAAATTAGCAAAAATTATTTATTTACATTATGAATTTATTTTAAGTACGAAACAAGACTGAAAAAATATATATATATATAAAGAATATAGATCTCTAAACTATCACATCAAATTCTAGATATCATAAAGTTCCAATTGTTAAGAAAATAATGAAATGTGTATATATATATATATACACTCTCAGAGATTCTGAAAGAGTTATTGATAGAACCTGATTATCACAACTAATTTCTTAGATCACTGATGTAATTCGGTAAAGTATTACTATATTATAACTTTAAATATTATTTTAAATAAATATTAACTATAATAACATTTACAACTCAATTCTGAGATTACATATTTTCATGTATTGAAAACAATATTAATGATAAATCTTAATTATTGACTTTTTGAGCAAATGCATTATACATAGTGATAATCACGATTGTGTTATGCAATGGGTATAGTGTATTAATACTGTTGCCTCATATTTAATATATACAGGCTCAAAATGATATTATTCTCAACAAATATAGAAAAAAAGATGTAAAAATTATACGCAAGCATAAAAAATATATATTGAAAAAAGTTCTATAGTGAAAAAAGAAACGAATTTTTAGGTATTTCTAATCTGCATTTATATAAAAAAAAAAACATAATATCTGAATTCGTCATAAATATATAAAAAAGAAAAGAAAGAACAGAAAACAAATGAAAACTGAATCACTTACATATTGTTTACGAACTCGCAATACGAATATCTATTCTCGCACGTACATTATTATCTATTTGTTCTCATGCATTACAATTACATTTTAAAAGGCACACCACAATTTCAATAATATTTATGAGAAAATCACAGTAAACATAATCTCTTATTAAAAATAATATTCTACTTTATAATTTCTTTAAATATTAAATTTTATCAATTTGTGCGAGCATAAAATTATGCATGTATTTATACGTAATATTTATTCTATATGATTGACTGAAAAAAAAAAAGAGAAAATCTGGATAAAGTTAAAAAAAATCAAATAATGAGATTCATATATATATATATATAAAAAAAAAAAAAGAAAAAAAAACGAAATTATATACATTGCGCGAAGAATAGAAAAATATTATAAACGATATAACTATTTTTTCTTGAAAATACTCGTCACTGTCGAGGAACCAGGTCTTTGTTGAAATATCTTGCTCATTCTTTGTCGCATATCCTCTACGCCCTGTCCTACATTTACTGTCGCCATTGATAAGGAAAGTCCAGAACTCATTGAGCTTGATCTAAAATCATAGAAAAGCCACATAAATATTTCTACTAATATACAGAAATATATTATTAAAAATTCATTACCTTTCGATTGGTTTAACAATATCCTGATGAGATTCCGCTTCTCGTAATAAAGATTTTACAGTTTCCCTTTGTTGCGGCAAATTTTGATTAATCAAAGTTTCCAAATGCCTTAAGCCAGGTAATATAATTCCAGAGATACATTGATTGCTTAGCGGACAATAAACTAGAACTGAGTAGGCTTCAACCAAAGCATTGCAAAGATCTACTTTACGATTCTGTTGCATCGCTGTTGCAGTTATTCCAGTCAATTGTGTGGCAATCACTGTAAATTTAAATAAAAATTAACCGTTATATTCGGTTGCAAGTTTTTGCAATATAATTAAATTAACATAAAATTTTGTTGTTACAAATAGAATTATAAAAAAAAGTTGCACGAAGAGCACAAACGAAGAGTATAACTTTAAAAATCTTACCATCCTCTATATAACTTTGAGGACAACTTGGAGCGATATAAGCTAAAGTTGAAACAAGAGGTGTAGCTAATACAGACAAAATATTTTGCGATTCTCTAGCAATAGTTTCTAAAGTTAACCGTGCCTTATCACGTGCTTCTCTAACTTTACATTCAGTGATAAGACGACCTAAAGGAGGTATAACTGCTGCTTTCACAGTTCTAAAAATAAAAATATTACTTATTTTTTTTTTTTTTTTTTTTTTTTTTTTTTTTTTTTTTAAGTAAAAATATTGCTTACATATCTGGATCGCTAGCTAATGTTACAATAGCTGGAACTATTCTTCCACTTATCAGTCGATCTGAAGTGTGAGCTATGATAGAACCAAATAATGTTGCAACTGCACATCTTACACTAGATCTTTGATGCACCACACCTGTAATATATAGCCATAATAAATAGTTAAAAAAAAATAACATTACAGTAATAAGTTAATAAGAATTATATAAATTACCATCCCATAATCCTGTTAGTACATGCTCTTGCATTTCTTCTTTAGCACATAATTTTATAATCGCAATCTGAAGACTTGTAATATTGATACCGCTCATAGACAGAACAACTAAAAATTGTTTTATAGATTTTGAGACTTCAACGCCATTTAAAGTGCTTAGCATAATTAAATAAGCCGGGATCAATGTCAAGCTGAGATTTTTATTATCCATTGATAATGTTGACAATTGTTTTTCTAATTCCGTTATTTCCGGCAGGAATATTGGTTGAATCTGCAGTATAAAAAAAAATTTTATAAATAAAATTTACGATACTACCATATTCAAGTACTATTATATAGTATTATAAATTTTAATTTACCCTTGTCTGAGTAATATATCTTCCAAAACCATTGCACAACGATTGTATATACGTGAGCAATGAATTTAAAACACTCTCTTGTATTATTTCTGTAGATTTTACTATTTCAAGAATATCTATAATTCTGAAAGTAAGCATTATAATTTTGTATAAAAAGTAAATTAGTACAAAAATATAAAATTTATAATACTTACAATTTATTAGTGAACCATTCTAATTCTGGCCATAAATCATTCTCCCAGGTATTTGAAAAAAATGTATTTAAAAGTGCACCTACGTCTGTGTCGCCGTCATAAAATACTTTTGGATTGATTATATCACAATGACATATACTCAAAAATTCGGCAGCTAAAATGAAAAATTAATTTTTGTTAATATAAAAAGATCTACTGTAATGTTTACATTTGTATTTTTTATAATTTACTTACGTAATTCTTGAGAAATTGAAGATTCTACAGAAGTTCTAACAGTATCAGTATCAGCAACACACACAATAGTATGAGGAAGTAAATATTGTAAAACGCCAATTAATGATTCTATTCTCTCTTCGTCGATATTTTCTTTAACAGGTGAATTTTGAGGATTCGCTGGTTTTATATGATTTTTTACTTTAGAAATTAAACGTGGCAAAAGATGTGATCTTAATCTTTTTAAAGATAATGCCCATTGTGCTAAGATCGGTAAAAATATAGAAGATGCTGTATTTACTACTATAGAAGAAGAATCATTCAAGGCTGTTAGGGCAAGTTCTTCACACTACAAATACACAAAAAAATATTAATAGATATATATATATATATAGCATCTAGAAATAATATAGAATACTACCTGAAAATATTTATCTGGATCATCCATTAATGCTACAAGTAGAGCCAAACTTCTTACTACACTAGCTCTGACTGAAGGATCTTTATCTTCTAAAAGCATTTGTTGTAACATAGAGAGCATTAAGGAATTTCTAATAGAAACTGACGTATATGGAGCCAATGCAGAACAACATTCAACAGCTAATAATCTTCTTTCTGGATATTTATGTTGACTTTGTTCCCAACAAAGAGTTAAAATTTCTTCTCCTCCAATAGATTCATCTTCAAGTTTTGCCATTGCCACCAAACCTAATGAATGAAATAAATATATATGTATAAATATTCCCTTGTTCTAATTAAATAATTACATTTTTAAGAATAAATACTAACCAGCTAATATCATTTGTCGTTCTTCTTCTTGTGGTCTTTTTTTTAAATTAAAAAGAAGTTGTAGTAATTTTTCTCTCTCTCCAGAATCGGAATGTAAACGAACTGTGCTTAATATTAAAGGTATAACTTCTTCTCGTTTGTTCAATATAATATTAGGTACTATTCGAGGTAATGTTTGTGCCAAAATTTTAACAAGTGTATCGCGAGAAACTCCATATTTAAATGGTTCTTCTGCCACTGATATTATGGAACTTGAAATATTCACCAAACAAAGACCAATAACTTCTAACTTAAATTTTATTGGTAAAAGTCTGAAACACATATATATATACATGCAAATATTATTTTTGATATATCTTTTATTTAATTATGCATTAATTTATATATCTGTATACCTGGATGGTGCATTTGATAAAATAGTTGAACCTTCTGTAACATCAGTCCTTGGTAACTGTATTCTTGTCCATTCTTTATCTCCTGGATCAGTTTCACCTAAGCTCACTACTACAGAAACACTATCATCTTCTTCTGGATCTTGAGTTGCGTTTGAAGCATCGCGTGGAGGAGACTCAAGAATTTCGAATTTATCTGGTGTTGTAGAATTCGAATTTATAGATTGGTTGGTACCATTACTACGTTGCTAAATTGAACATACATATAGATTTATAAAAATCAAGTTTTTAAAAAGCAACACTAACAGATAATAACATTTCGTTTTACCTTATTATCTTGTACCAAATTTTCATTGGTAGTATCAATATAATGCTGGAGATCCATCTTTTCTTTTTCTAATAATGCAGTTTGCTGTTTTAATTGTTCTATTTGTTCTATCTATAATAAAATAATAATTTAAAAATTGAAAAATTATAAGTTGCACATACAAAATACAAACCATTTCTTTCAACTCATTCTCCTTTCTTTCTACTTCAGTATTTCCAAATTCAGTTTGAACAGAAATATTTACAGAAGGTGGTTTGTCATGACCATTAGCTCTCATGTATTCTCTATAAATCTGTAATAATCCAGAAGGTTTTGGAATGTTCAAGCCAACATCTTGCCAATCTTCAAGTTCTTGGTTTTCATTTTCATCACTAAATGTTATTGATGTTAATTTATAAGAATGTGTAAGCAAATATTCATGAACTAAAAAATTTAAAGCTCTTTGTTCGTGAGGTTTTATAGGATTATCATTAATAACTTGCTTATCCGAACGTTTATCAGGTGTCGCACTATCAAATTCTGAAATATTAAAACAAAGAAATTTTATTATATTATAAAAATGCAAAGAAATGTTTGAAAAAGAAAAACAAACCTGTAACAACAGTAAGATTTGCACGTAGAGCAGAAATACTTTCTCTTGCATTTCTAAGTTCAAATTCCAAAATTGCAACTCTTTCATCAATTCCAGTACCATCTTCTGAGTACCTTGTCATATCAAGCGAATCCAAAGTAGCTTGACTAGAAGACCTAGCTAGTATTTTGTTTCAAATATATATATATATATATATATATATATAATGATAATTTTCAAATTTCTTCTATTCATATTATTTATATATATATATCATTTTGAATATTATTAAAAAATATATTTAATACTTTAATTTATTCAAAAAAAATAGGTAATAAATAGATATAAATATAAAGAAATCACATTATAATACCTGAAAAATATACTTACGCATAGGTGTATATGGTTCTGGTTTGATATTTTGATTTTCGAAATTACATGGATTAGAAAAGTATTCTTTGAGAATTGACAATTCTCTTCCTGCTTCGCATAATTCTGCATGTAATTCCAAAGCTGTTAATAAAAATTTTTCGTTTAAAAGTTTCGTAGCAATTTCTTCGTAAGATACTGTCGTCCGTATGGCGGGAAATCCTAATAAATGATTTTATACATGAAATTGTTCATGATATTAAAAAATAATAAATTATAAAAAAACGACGAAAAAAATCTTCAATATACATATAGATGACGTATACAAATGTAAAGTTTCATGTATATACAGACATACACAAACTTATTAAGTAAAGGAACTTATTATAAATTAATTCATAAATTAGTATATGAAATAAAACAATTTAAATCCATTGTGAAAAAATCACATTAAAATCGCTAGAAAGAAATCTAAAAAAAAAAAAAGAAAAACATTAAAATTACCTTTGTTTGTAGACAAGGAATTTCTAACCTCTTCTATAGAACCAGCCATCGTTTTAATATTTATTTATATCTTAAGGCAAAGTGACATGTTTTGTATTACTTATCAATGGCATCAGTATACCATATTATTTCCTTATTAATATTAGGCCGAATAATTAAAATTATCTTATTCGTAATACACAAAGTTACTTCACATCTGTGACGATCAAGGTAACATCACACGTACATATAGTCTGATGCAACTGTTGATATATAGGTATGTACAAATGTCATCACATACGTAGATGCATATATACAAATGTTTTTACAACTCAATATGTTTTTCAGTATAACAGAATTAATTTATGGTAGAAGATATGTTTTTAATTAAATAGATAAATTATATCTCTATAATAGTGTAAAATATAAAATAATAAAGAAAAAAAAAAATTATATATATATAAGATAATGCACTATTAAATATACTTTATTAATTTGTACACAAGTTATAATTTATAAATTAACTCTTTATTTTTTATATTAAAAAAATTATGTTTTCTGACATTTTACAGATCCTTTGATACTATTTATTTTTTATTTCATTGTCTTTACTTACTTGAAATAAATATAAATTTGATTATATTATATAAATTTTATCATATAAATATTTTTTAATACATACCTTTATTATAGCACACATACACATACACACACATCGCGAGTACAGTTATAATGGCCAATTAAATTACGGATATTATGACAGTCATCATTTACATGCTGAGTAACTATAATTATACTATCACTTAAACGTTATAATTTTGTAAAGTTTTTACAGAAACACATTTACGATAGCAGATAACTTAGTCCGCTAAAAAATTTTATTGAGTATCTATATAATTAAACAGTTTTCATTGAAATACATATAATATGGCTAAAACGCCAATTTGAAAAATTCACTGATACACTGTATCATAACATTAATACAAAATAGTCATACAATGTCTTACAAATACAAAAGTTGATACAGATAATTACATATATAATTTATAAAAATAATAATAATATCACTAATCTGTGTCACTGACAATAAGATATTATTTCTTCTTTGAAAAACTTACAAGTCCTAGAGTAGGCTTTGCTGCAGCAGTTTTACGTTTTGAAGCTGCTTTTCCTTTTTGTGTGCTAAAATTATATTAAAAAATATTTGACAATATAATAAATATCCTATACTAATATCATCTATATTGCAAAATTAATATTTCTTCTAACAAGTAAATAAATAGATCACCTTGAATTTGTATATCTAGCTTTTTTAGTGCTTGAACGATAATTATTATAACCTTTACGTTTTCTTCCTTGTGTATTTCCATATCTACCTCTTGTACTTCCAGAATAAGAGGAATTTGTAGCAGTGTTCCATGAACTTGTATCTTCATCAGTACTGTTAGCTGAATTCTCATCAGCTTCACTCAATAAAACTGATAATTTAAAGCAAATTATAAAGTTTTACTTAGTTACTTAATCGTTCATTTATATATTAAATACATGAACTTATATAGTCCAATTTACTATTACCATATTTTTCTGCTGCATATTTTTGTGTAATATCTAATAAAGCTTTGCCATATTTGTCAAAATTCGCCTTTGTAACATGGGGAATTTTTAACATGGCCTCTTCACTATCAGGTAACTGTTGACTCATGGCTCTTATAGCTATCATATTCATGATTGACGATGCAGATACATCGAGTGCACCCGCTATTCCTCTAATAATTCCTATTAATTCTGAATAACAACGTTCTTGCAATTCTTGTAGAACTTTGTTAACTTTAGTTGTAACTGTAGAAACAGTTGCTACGGCATTTGAACTACTATTTGCAGCACGTATTGGAATAATCACCTAAAATATAAATACGGCAATATTTATATTTTATTTTTAATAATGCGATTTAAAATTATTTATTACCTTTGTGTCTTTTTTGGTCATTAATTCTGCCGCTTTATGACCAAGTTTTAAATATGCGCACGCGATTTCATTGTTTATATACATTTCCTCTCTTAAATATTCTTTAAGTACCATTTCATGTAAAAGACGTTCTATATCACCTCTGTTCCACGATTTACCTTGACCATACAATGGATGATTTGTAAGACCTACAAAATAATAAATATTAGTTTAACAACAGAATTTTTTTAATTTATTAAATACAAATTATAAAAATTATTTATCCCTTATTATTTCTACCTGATTCTCTAATTTTTTTTAAATCGCTTCCCTTAAAAATATCCGTAAGAAATACTAAAGTTAATTTAGAATTCTTTTTCTGATTAATTTCTCGTACCGCTTTCATGATTTGTCGTGCATGATTTGTTGCATCCAACATAGTAAACTCCGCCTGAAAAATACATACACAAAATAATTTCGATTACAGGTTTTCACCTTATATATGCAATTATAATTACAATATATAATGTCTCTTACCTTACACCTACAATTATCACATGCAGATGATTTATTTTCAATACATTTTTCCCGATTAAAAATTTCACCGAAATAATTAAGTTGTAATGCTCTACGACAATCGGTTTTATTTTCACAAAAGGATACCATTTTAAATAAATTATCCATATGTGTTTTTATAACGTCTGGATTCGAATTATCAATTTCAATCATTTTTCTGATTCTATGCATATCAGCATAATTATAAAATAATATACATTCAGCATTTTCTCCGTCACGACCAGCACGTCCACTTTCTTGATAATAACCTTCTATTGACTTTGGTAGAGCAGCATGTATTACAAAGCGTACATTAGGCTTATCAATACCCATACCAAATGCTATAGTTGCACAGACAATCCTCATCTAAAATAATATTATTAAATATAAATAAATGAATGGCATTAACTTATATTATATACATGATGTATTTCCATGTACTTCTTCTGAAATCCAACGTCCTTGAATATCACTCCTCTGATTATCTGTCAATCCAGCATGATAACTTTGAGCTTGAATATTATTTTTTCTCATTTGTAAAGCATAATCGTCACAATCTTTACGCGATAAACAATAAACAATGCCGCATTGATTTTTGAATTTTGTCTTTATCATAGCTATAACTTCATCAGAACAATTTTTGCCTTTTTTTGCAATTATACTATATCGCAAATTCGGTCTGTTGAAACTTGACATAAACCTGAAAATAAAATTATTTATATCTTAATATATACATTGTTATGATAATTAATAATAATAAATAATATACAAATGTCGTATATCATACCATTTTGGTTTTGTCATACCCAATTGATACAATATATCTGTTCTAACTCTTGGAGTAGCTGTAGCTGTTAAAGCAATTGTTGATACTGTAGGATAATTTTCTCTAAGACATTTTAATTTCTTATAATCTGGTCTAAAATCATGTCCCCATTGACTTACACAATGTGCTTCATCGATAACAAATCGTGCTAATAAATTTCTTTGAAATAAAGTTGTTAAAATACTGCTTAATTTTTGGGAAGCAGATATTTTTTCAGGTGTTACGTATAATAATTTTAAGCCCGGTTCTTTCTTTGATAATTCTCTATATATTCCAGCTGATTGATTTTCAGTTATATTGCCAGACATGTGTGCTGCAGGAATCTGAATGATAATAAATTATCACGAGTATTATGATTAATTTATTTATTCAAAATTTACTATACAAACAAAACTCTAATAAAATTATATAACTTACATCAAGTGAAGTCAATTTCTGTACTTGATCAAGAATAAGACTTTTTAAAGGAGATATAACAATTGTAACTCCTGGTACAAGAAGAGCTGGCATTTGATAACAAAGTGATTTTCCTCCACCTGTAGGCATCAAAACAAAACAGTCAAATCCAAGGAGCGCTGCATTAATCGCTTGCAATTGATTCGGCCTGAAAGAGTATAAACCAAACTTCTGCCTGAAGATCTGAAACAATGATTCTCTGTATCAACAAATAATATATTAATTTTTCTAACTACAAATATTTTAACAATTCAATAATAATAACAATCGATTTGTAAGTTAATTTTAAATATATTTTTATACATTTGTACATATTAAGTTAATATAAGAATATATATTTGTACATACTTTTAACATTTCACGAGAATGAGGATAATTTAAACCATCGAATTCTCCGCTAATACCATCATTTTTATAATTTCCTGTAAAGATTCCTTCAGAAACGGATGTATTTAAATTTATATTTATTTTATTATTTGTAGTAGTACTCTTCTTTTTTTCTGGGCTACTCGTTGCTAAAAATGTAAATATAAATTTTTCATACACATAAAACATAAATGCTTCAAAAAATCAAAATAAATTATAGAATAAATTATAAAATAAATTATAAAATTTACCTTTCATACTTAAACTTAAATCTAAATTAGAACTATCATTTAAAGATACAGAAGGCTTATACTCTTTTTTAAATGTTTCAGTAATACTTTTGCTCTTATTTTCCATTAGATCATCCTCTGTAACAATGTTTACAAATGAATAGTGATTATTGTTAATTAAATAGAATAGTATCTTACCAAAATCTTTACTATTATTAATCCAATCATCCATTTGATTAAACGTAGGTTGTGCATCTTGTTGAAATTCTTTTGTTTTAGAATAATCATAATCAACCTTTTTATTTTGATATACAAATTCATTTTGCTCTGACTTAAAGCTAACATTATCACATTCAGAATCAGATTTTATTTTTAATAGTCTTGATTGTTGCTGTTCTTTCTCCCATAATTCGCCTATTTTTTTTGTAACTTCTGTGCATATTGTAGCTCTGACAGGTCTTTTTAATTGAAAAGTACTTTTTCTCATTGTAGCTGTAGTAGTATTTGTACTTACTACAGGTGAATTAGTATTGGCAGAAGTTTTCACATTTACTTTTTCAGTATCATCTGTTTGGCATGGACTTAGAGAAGATCTAGTAATACTTAATGATCCATCTAAAGTTTCACTAGGACCTACTATTTCTTTGTTAGAAGAGTTAAAACTAAGGTTAATACTACTATCCTTTGAATTGTGCAAGTTTATTGGGCTACTTTTGACTACGTTATGTTGCTTAAAAACAGGACTATGACTTTCTGGTTCATTTAAAAGTTGATTATCAATTGTAGATCTTAATTCTTTCTCCATCTTTTGCATATTTTCTAGCTTTTTATTTACCAAACGTAATTTTGCTTTAACATGCTGATTAAATATTTTTAATTTATGAAATGCGTCTGCATTAAATTTGGGAAATTTTTCTAATATAGGCAATGGAATTTCACTCATAGCCACAAAAAATTTTTCTAGAATTTCTATTTGTAGATCTTGTAGACCTTGACGTCTATCTTCCAATTCATTTTCTGTTCCCTAAAATTGAAATGAATATTATTTATTGGTTTAATGTTTATACGGACATTAATAAAATAATTATAATATTATGTATCTTTGATAATTACTTACGGGCAAAGATGACATAATTGGTTTTTCTTTTATTGATTGAATCCAAGAAATTAATTGTTTATCTATACCTAAAGGCTTTAAATTCAATTTATAGTCAGGACCTATCCATTTCTTTCTTGGTGTCATCTGAACAGTTTCTTTTGAATCAGAATTATCATTGTCAGAATCAGATATGATAATATTTGTAGCTTTTTTAATATTTCTTTTGTTATAGTCTTTAATGTCTTGGTTTACAACGTTTTCCATTATTAAATTTTCATTTGTATTATCTTTTATTTCCTCAGGATTATTATAGCTATCAAATGAATTATGTTTATTTATTTCAGGTGACATTGTAGCAGTCTTGTTATTAACAGCTAATAGTGACATATCTGTATTACTAATGGGATTTTCTTGTATTTCTGGGCTTTCTTTTTTATCTTCTGTTTGTTTTAACCCATTATTTAAACGTAAACATATTTTTAATTTTGAACATTCGTCCTCACTTTCTGATAATTGTTCAAAGAAAATTTTTTTCTTACATGAATCTTTTATATCAGAAGTAGTTGATTTTTGAATATTTTCCAACCTTTCTTTTTCTTCTACAGAATCTTCCACATACTGTACAACTGAAGAATTACTTTCTTGAGATTGTGCTTTAAATGTACTTTGATTTGGTAAATCATTTGAGCTTTCCTATATATCAAAATGAGATTATATCAAATTTTATGATATAATAAAAAAGAATATAAAATTAATATAAAAAAAATATAAAATAAAATAAAATAAAATTAATTCTTACAAGATTTATATTATCTATCACTTTAAGCTCTTTTTTTATATTTGAAGAAATAAAACTATCGCTGTCATCGTCAGAATCAATTGAAATATCATATTTCACATTTGAACTTTTTGTAATATTTTGTTCAATAGGTGTACTAGAAATAAAATTACACAAAAATTATTTACACTTTAATATTTTAAAACGTAATATTTTTAATGATTAAATGAATACCTAGAGGTTAGATTATCCTGGTTTTGCAATCGTTTAAAAAATGTTGTCAACTTTGGAACTCCTGTACTTTGACTAATAGGAAGCTTTTTTGACATTTTAACAATTTAATGTTACACATATAAATACAATTTACTAACAAAGCTTTGTTCAGAGAAACAATAGATAAAAAAGGATTTTTTGTAATAGTCTTTTTCTTGACTTCATTATTAGAAAACTACAATATTAAATACAACTTAATTAAGTTAAATGAGTCTTCATATCTATACATTTAAATATTATAGTACGTATTTTTTATAAGAGCTTCTTATTACCAGCTATGCCATTAGTTTAGGCGGGAAACAATGTAACAAAGGACCACGTGTATATTTTGAATATATTAAATTGTCAAAGAATTTATCAAATTCTCTATTTGACAATTATATTTCTTATAACAATTCACTATATATATATATATTCATCAAATGTACAAATATTTTATGTACAATCAATTTCATCTCACATAAAAAAAGGAACAAACTTTACCAAATTTACAAATGCCTAATTTTATTCAAAGCTCGAAGCATCCACTATGAAGTTAGTAGAAAGTTGTAGTTAATATTGATATACAACGATTTCACTTCGAGATTGTTTTTGTAGATTTCGTCGTAGTTCAGATCATTCTCCGCTTTGATCAATGACAACTATTTCATAAGACTGTCATATACTACTTTATCAAATGACATACTATATTGTATTGAAATATCAACTAACTTTGAAAAATCTTATAAAATAATGTATTGGCATACATAAAAAATCAAGGTAATTTTTTTACAATATTGATCTAAGTATATATTATTTAAGCCTTTTATAAAGTAGATCTTTTATCGATCGAATATATTCAAATGTAATAAATGTAATGTATATCATGACTTATCAAATAAACATTATAATTATTTTATAGTAGTAAATAAAAATTAAAGAATTAAAATAAAAAATAAAATTGATATTGATATTAATGTTAATTATATTAATTATATTGAACAGTTCTTTTTTTCCATAATATGTGTATAATCAGCGACAGCTGTCAAGGCTCGAAAAACTATTTAAAAAATATACGATGTTATTAAGAAATATAATTATATTTCATTTCGAAATAATTTTACTCTGTTATTTGCCAATAAGACATATATCTATTAATTGGTAATTTTATCTTAATTAATTAATTAATTAAAAATAGTTGTGTAAATTTATCTTATTAATTAATAAGATATCTTTTTAATTTTTAATAAGGAATTATTTATAATATTTCAATGTCAAATGTTTATTCTTTAAAATGGTTACTTATTCCTTAAATTGAATGATTAACGAATAAAATTGTCAATGAATTCAAGGTTCTTATATTGCTATAGTTCTACCTTACTGATTATGTTGTCACTTACTGTTATCAGTAGATACATTAGTGTGCATAGAGAACATACTACTTTTAGAGACATACTAGTTTTATTACAGCATTTAGAAAGGAACTTATATATACTTGATATATACTTGATTTATTTTAAGTTTTTTATATTTATATATATATATAATTTGAAATAATAAAAAATTATATTGTAATATTTATATTTTTTATTCTTTACATAATTTTTTATTCTTTTTTTTTGGTCTTTTATTTGTTCTATTTACATATCTGAACTTTGACCTATTAGAAACTTAATCCACATTAATGATGGAAGAAAACTGTAAAGAATTACATCTCGATATCACAGTAGATCAAAATGAAATCGAAAAGGGAGCCATAGAAATCATAAAGCGAATAAGACCATCTTGGCCATTGGATCAACTACAATTCAAGGTAATATCAGCAAGGTAAAATATCATTATATAATTGAAAAATATATGTTATTACTTTATTTGCTTATATCATATCGATTTTATAATATCTTTAAAATTAAACTTTTATATTATCTGTTAATTTATTGATATAATTATTATATCAAAAAGTAATGTATAATTTTTATAAATTTAATTGAATATTTTACAGTTGTTTACTCATGGAATAACCAATAAACTTGTAGGAGTATGGTATCCAGATAATTATAATAATATGGTTTTAATTAGAATTTATGGGCATAAAACGGATTTGCTTATTAATCGGAAAGATGAAACAAGAAGTATTAAAGTAGGTAAAAAATATAATTTTGCAATTATGAAATGTTTTTGTTAGTTATATATAATTATATTTATAAAATAAAAATATAAATAATATATTACAGATATTACATAAAGCTGGTTTTACACATTCCATTTATGCAACATTTAATAATGGTTTTGCCTATCAATTTCTTGAAGGTGATATACTTACCACTGAAACTGTTAGACAACCAGAAATTTATAGACTAGTAGCTAAACGAATGGCAGAGATGCATTTACTCGAACCTAATCATTGTGAAATATCTAAGGATCCAATTATTTGGAATAAAACTGAAAAATTTATGGAGCTTATGCCCAAAAAATTTTCTGATCCTTGTAAACAGTTAAGGTAATAAATATTATGAAATTATTTATATATATATATATATATATTTTTTAATATACATATAATAATGTTAGATAATTTAAATCATTATTCAGATTTATAAAATTAATAAAGCCTTATGACATATTGGAAAAAGAATATCAGTTTTTAAAAGAACAGTTGTCAAATTTAAGTAATTCTGTAGTATATTCACATAATGATCTTTTATTGGCAAATGTAATTTATAATCAAAAGGAACATAGTGTAACTTTCATTGATTACGAATATACTGCATATAACTATCAAGCCTTTGACATAGCCAACCATTTTGTAGAGTTTGCAGGTAATTAAAGCATATTTTAATGCACTTTGTATTTATTTACATAAAAATAAGATAGAATCAATTTAATTTATATTTCTAGGTATTGATTCTCCTGACTATACATTATATCCTGAGGAAAGTTTACAAAAAGCATGGATAAAAATATATTTACAATCATATTATAACATGAATAATGTACTTGAAAGTGAAATTAACCGATTGTATAATCAAGTGAATAAATTTGTTCTTTTAACACACTTCTTTTGGGGTTGTTGGGCTCTTATACAAAGCCAAAATTCATATATTGATTTTGACTTTTTGGGGTAAGTGAAATTACTAAACATTTACTATTTCTATTGTATTTATTTACTATGAATGAAAATATTTTTACAATTGTTAAGAAGATGAAGCAAGATTTATTGTTCAAAATACAAATAGACTTTTTTTTTTTTTTTTTTTTTTTTTGAAATCTTTACATTTAATCATATAACTTTTTCAGATATGCAGCAATAAGATTCGATGAATATTTCAAAAAAAAAACTGAAATGTTTAATTTATGATGAGAAGAAATCAATTGAATCAACTACTGATGTCATTTATAGAAACATTCCATATAATTCACATGTTACAAAACTTTTTCTCGATTCACAAATTTGTATATAAGTATGAAGTAAATAAGTAGTAATAATATTTCGTAAAATTGTTCATAACGATATTATGTATGTTGTCTTATACATGTTATGTGTAAATACATAAAAGTTTCAACAATATATTGTATAGTTTTGTTATATAAATAAAAGTTGTTTCAAAATCTGTGCATTTTCTTTTTATAAATACACATTGCATAGATTATGCAGTTTGAAATTTGTGGAAATGTATAAATAGTGAAAAATTTGATAAATTAATTTGAGCGAAGCTCAAGCGAGTAAAATTTAAATAATGCTTCAAATCGTGAGTTATATCGATAATTATTTTTCGAATAAATTTTAATAATTTAATTGTGACATATGCACAGTTGATATGAATTTTTTAAATATATATATATATATATATATATATATATATATATATATATAAATATATATATCTTACTGTTTCAATATTTAATATACTATATTTAAAGATACATAATAAAATTTAATAACTCATTTTGTTTTTTAATGGATATTTAAACTGTCACGTATTACAATCGATCAATTGACTAGCGAGTATGTTTTTGTCTAGTGCGATCACGTACGCATTTACATATGTATGCATGTATGTACGTACGTATTCATAAATCAGTGTATATTTTTAGTGAGTACTTTTGGTATTTCTTTCAAAGATCCGTAAATACATATGATATGTATTCCTATTATTCTTGCATCGCTTAATCTAATTATATTTTAAACATTTTGTAGAACTATTAATGTTTGAATAAACATAGAAAAAAATTAATAGATATTTATATAAAAGCAAAGTAGAATTACCTAAAACAGATAGATAAACACTTTTGATAAAATCAAATCTTATGATATACTTGCCACTATATCTCTTAAAATAAATCCTATCATAAAAACTGATATGATAGGTAAATAAAATGGATAACACGAAAGTTTCTTTCGAAATAGAATGAAAATTGTATTTAATTTGAAAATATTGTTGAAATAGAATTAGCTTATCTTCATTTGATTTTCTATCTCAATTTTTCTCTCTCTCTCTCTCTCTCTCTCTCTCTTGCTCCCACCTCTCTCACTCTTCCCTCTCTCTTTTCCGTTTTCTCACTCTTTCTCTCTTTCTCCTTTCTCTCCCACACTATTCTCGTTGCTCTTTTACTGTAAACCCGTATGGAAAATGTTAAGAAAACAACACGCATGAAAGAAGACACTCATTTATACACACATGTACGTACGTCAGTCGTTTACACATGTATAAGAGTTAGTGAAGAGCGGGGTAGAGAGGAAGAACGAATCGTGTATTCTCACACGTGTGTGAAAAGCTTTGCATTGCTCCGGCAACTCGCACACTGTGCGTTGACCTACTGTTTCGCTGTTCGAACACGTATATATATATATATATATATATATACAGATATATATATATATCTGTCTCTGTTCTGTGTAAACTACTGGCAATTTTTCAATAACCAAATACCGGAATATCGATAGAAATCAGTGGAATCGTTCGTCGAATGACATTGTATGAGAATAATCGTAAAAAATTAAAGGAAAACCGGTAGGAGGTATAAACGAAGAGTATATATTTTATTCGGTAAAGAAGTTTCTTTGTTAGCACTGATCATCGCACTTGAGGGGGATACATCGAAACGGTGGAAATTCCTTTTTTTTTTTCCCCAAAGGAAAAGTTAACCGTTTTAAACGGAAAGGTATTTGTATAAGATGCACGCCACTTGTAAGTGCTTGAATATTTCTATAAGATCTAAGGGAAATGAATTAAAAAAACTTCCAATCGACGAAATTGAACTGACCGATCACGAAAGAGCCGACGCTTTCTTTCGAGAGGTAAGAGATTACATTTTTATTTTCTCATAGATTCATTGTAGAATTTATCGTAAAATTAATTTATATCCTTTACATATTTATATATTGTTATTACGATATCAATTAAATCGCAACCACATGGATTTTACATTGTTTGCATTTTATTATTCTGATTTATTATAATTTAATTTGTATTATATTATTGTTTATGTAACGTTATTAATTATTTGATTTATTTCTATCGCCCGTTTTTTTTTTCAATATTAATTCTTAATATTAAATTTATTAATAAGAATAAAAAGAAAAAAAAAAATGATATATAAGCGAATGGAATATTAAATAATGCTTTGTATGTTATTCCTTTGTTTATACATGTAATATTGTACAAATCTTTTAATAACATTAGACAATTATTATTGATTATTGTATTATCAATATAATAATATACTTTTTAATATATTTTTATTTCAAATACTTATTTCATTATACTTTTCTCAATATACTTTTGCTTCAAATACTTTTTTATTTCAGGAACTTGCAACAATTAAAGATTTAGAAGTTATTACTAAAGAACAGCAAGGCTTAGTGGAAATAAGAAATGTTGGAACTTGGATTATTCATCGTTGTCTCAACTGTTCAATATATACTCATGCCGTACACAGGGAATATGGTGCTGCCTTAGTTCTCATTAATATTAATATGATTGTAAGTACATGTATATTTCATAAGATGTTCTGTGTATTTGAATTCTATTATTTTTTTTTTTTTTTTTTTTCTTTTTTTTTTTTTTATGATTGCTATAGTACAAATTGTTAAAATAATATTTTTATCTTTTAACTCTATTTTTAATAAAACTATAAATATATATATAAATAGATAGATTTTTTTTCGTATTTTATCACATTATTTCATGATACATAATATTATTAGAAATGAAGTATCTGATAAGTAAATAGGACAATTATATCAAGTGAGATTATCTTTGAAATAAGAGGAGTTATCTATTATATTATATTATCTCTTATGCAATTTATTAACTGTATTTACCTAATTAAGTATAACGATAATAAATGATTAAAAAAATGATGAATTAATATATAAATCTATATTTTATAAATTTATTACTTTTGTACATATAATTCTTATTTTACTCATGGTCTTAAATTATTATTATTATATATGTGATTTATTGTATTATTACAGACCTCACCAGAAGAAATAAAACGAATGAAATCTAATATTGATTATAGTAATGTCTTTAGAATAGTAATTGATCGAAGTACTTTTGATGATCTTGATTATTTGCAACCACCTAATAAATTTTCTGGTAAACTTTAAAATTTACATTTTAATGCTTATACAAAATGATTTATATTTTTAAAGCTAAACATTATTTCTATTCCATTAGTATCACAATTATTAAGTGCTACACAAGTGGCATTGGGCTGTCTTCATCAACAACTTGAGGAAGCTGTACAAAGGCAGACTGCAGATATTGAAGAAAAAATACGTAATTTTACTGCAGAACAGTATCAATTGTTAGAACAGTTTCGTGAGAAAGCACATAATGAATATCGTCTATTGACAAGGTAAAATACTAATATTATATATTTCAATTGCATACATACAGAGCTATTAATAGTAACATGTAACCATTATTTCAATATTTTTAGCTTATTACTCAATGGTGAAGAATTAAAAAGATTGACTAATAACACAAAAAATCCACAGCAGACATCTGATGATATTAAAGAAGATATAACAGCTTCAAGAACTAATGAAAAAAATATAAAATCACATAGAACAACGAATGATGCAGCATACGTTATTCAAACTAATATTAAATGTGAACCAACTTTAATGTCTTCTAGTGTACACATTGTAAGAAATTATTTATTTATTTCTTATACATATGGTAATTCATATTTGTGTAAAATCATTAAATAGTTTTTATGAATGGTTTATAGAATAATAGCATAGAAAAGAGAGATGTCTATGTAAAAGAACCGAACAGTTTTGATACGGAAGCTTTGTTTCCACTTGAAGGAATGGAAGATACATTAACTCCTGATCATCTTCGATCATCCGAAGAAGAATCAGATACTGATGGTGACTATTATTAATAATTTATTAATTTTTTTTTCTTTCTTATATATTACAATTTTTTTAAATATTTTATTTATTGACTTTTATTATATCATTATATAAGTAAAAACCTTAACAGATTCGGGCCAAGATGAAGGTATCCATATGCATAGAGGTCAAAGAGGTGGACATCCTACATTAGCCAAATCCTTGCCCGTTAGCGTACCAACTTTCCCTGCGTTTATTCGAAAAGCAATTCCAGATCAAGATGATGATCAGGTAAAAAATAACATTTTATGTTCAAATTTTAATATATCAATTAATAAATTGTCTTACATTATATAAAATCTTAAATACAGTATAATTATTATATAAAATTTTTAATGTATTTTCAGCTATCAAGAGATCCACTTGATCCACATAATATTCGAGCTTCTATTAAAGCATTAGCTAAGAGCGTTCATGGTGATACAGTCTTTGGAGATTTACCACGTCCACGATTTTCTACTCAGATCTGATTTGCAAAGAATTAAAGAATAGAAAACAAAAAGAAAGAAAAAAAAAATATAAAAAACAAAAAGAAAAAAAAAAAAGAAAAAAGGAGTGGTATTATATCATCACATACAATTAAAAAAAAAAATTCATATATAATTGACAATTATTATGTCATACAGTACTCACTTAATCTTTGCTTTCTTTTCAATGAATGTTATACAGAAATTGTGTATAAATTCAAAATATAAAACGATATTAGATATTCGTATATGTATTATGAAGAAAAAATCAATAATATCTTGAATTTCAAGATATGTTAGATTATTTAGAAAATATATTATTGTGAAAGTGTCTCCACTTAATGGATAAAAGAAAAAAATTGAATATATGTTACATATTTCTAAGATGATTCGTAAAATGGATTACTAAATCATTGAGATTAAAAAGGTGGCTTAAAGTGAATTGAGATTTTATGATACCACATTAAAATAAATATTACAAATATTAATAGGATATTATATAGAAAAGTTAAAGATTTTTGCATTATGATTGCATTATTGAGTGTTATAATCATGTTGATGAAAGTAGACGTTTTTCTTACAATAGTTTAAGAAAAAGAGTATATGGTCAAAGTTTTCTGTCATTAATTGATGAAAGTGAAATAATTTCTATTCATAATATTCGATTCAAGAAAGAGATTTTTATTTAACAAAAACATTCTGTATGTTTCGTATAACGATATTATAAAAATCTATTTTAAAATGAAACCAAAATATTAAAATAATAGAAATTTAATAAAGTATTTTTTTCATTATGATATATTACAAAAACAAGTAGAAAGGAATAAAAAACCAATATCAGCATATATTACATAATTCAATACAAATTATTTGAATAGAATGTTTCAATAAAATTAATGATAAATGTTAATTAATAATTGCTTATGTAAGATAAAAAAAATAATCATAAATTATTTTACTGAAATTGCTATATTGTAATAAGTAATTCTAAATAATATATGTGAGTAAATTAATATATAACTTGTGACTGAACTTTTGTAAAAATATAGTGCAGATTTTTTTACATATATAATGAACTATATAAAATTTACGTAAAAAAAAAGAATTAATGCAGCTTTTTAGACTTATATCATGTATACATATACATACAGACTGTTCTTACAAACAATATTTTTTTATTAATTTTATTATGCTTTAAAATTGAATTTTTTATTACAAAAAAATGTTTTTTGTAACATATAAAAACATTCTAATAGAAAAATTTCACTTTGATAAAATTATAACTAATAAATAATATATGTATGACCATTAGATATCATAGTTCCATTGTTAAAAATTATTTACAATTACATTTATTTGATAAATAATTGTAATGTTGCTATCATAATATGATATATGAAGCATTCACCTCATTTAGAAAGCTTTATTTCTTATGAAGTTTTTCAATATAATGTCTTTCATTAAATTTTATAAACATATTTTTATTAATCAATGAAAATACTAAATAGAATGTGCACCCATGGTGCATCTTAAATAAATAGTTTGTTTATATTAAACATATGATTTATAATAACTGCAAGAATATTTTGCATTAATATTATTATTAAAAGAAAAACAAATTTAAAATAGGAATAGGACTTAAATTAGAAAAATGCAGTTTGTAAGCAGGACATATGAATTCAAAGATATAAAACAAATTTTTATATATGTACACATATTTTATCTTTATTATTACCAACATCAAATGTTTATATTTAAGTCAATGCAATGTGTCATTCTCATAATAATATTAGTACTATTGACATAGTTTATATAGATTAAATACCATAAAATATTAAAATTATTAAATTCGTAATTTTAAAAATATTTTGATTATATAACGCAATGAAAATTATATGCTATGTTTTATAGTGAACTTTATGATAAATAAGCACATGTAAGTCATTCCAATGACAAACTGCATTCTATCATTTGTACTGAACTTAATTTATATCAAGGCATCAATAATGGTAAATGGTTACATACAAAATGAAAACTCCTGTAGTGCCTTCGAAAAATTATACACCTTTGTTAAAATAATACTTTTATATTGATGACAGTTAAACGGTGACAGAGAGAAACAAGATAGACACTTATTATTAAGGTACTGAAATATGCAATGACACACATTAGATAAGTTAAATAATTATTTGTTTTCTATTAAAAGGAGTGTATGTGCTATCTATTGTTTTATTAATTTAGTTTACATATGTTGAGGTTTTTTGTTTGTGTTATAAATTTTTAATAAAGTATTATATCTGCTGCATATACAATTGTACAAATGATATTTTGTATCATTACCATGTGATAATAAAAAGTACGAATATTCACAATAATAATATTGTTTCCTCTGTATTTCACATACGTAATATTTATTCTTTTCAAATTATTAGTAAATTATTTTATTCAATTGTCTCACGAGTGTGGCGTGGTATACTTCGTATACAATTTTCTGCTGGAAAAAAAAAAAAAAAAAAAAAAAAAAACAGAAACTGGAATTTTAATATATAACCCGAAAGTAATAATAAATTATAACTGAAAATAATAATATATATTTCATTTAAATATTTTCATTTATTCTATATAAGGCAAGTGCCAATTCTTAATTATGGCAAAAAATGTGTGTAGAGGATAGTAGGTACTACCACTGTGAAGACCAAGTATACTTATACATCGCCCTCTTTCCTAAAAAATCAATATTATCTTTTTTAATTAGAATATAATAAAATACGATTAAAATATATAAATAAAATATGCAATTGCGATAAAATAAAAAAATGCGCTTTATGATGCAACTGAAAAAGAAGATATTAGACACATTTCATAAGTTTAATTAAAAAATATACTAATCAGTGTTATTACCATAGTTATGGTTGTACATGAAATTTATGGATTGCATATAAAATATTACTATGTAATGTTAAATTCATATGAATCATTACACTATTATTTTATACAAAATTTTTTAATGAAAAAGTATAAAAACATTAATTTTATATGAATAATGAAAATTCATGTTTAAAAGTATAGTGCACATTTACTGAATAACATAGTAGTGTCCTTAGTAATACTTCACAATAATTAATATGGTATTTTTCGCACAATTCTATAAATTTTAATGTGATTAACTAGAGACAATGGCAGTTGTAATATTAAAAATAATATTTTTAGATTTAATGCCATTATTAAAAATTAATTGAAAATTTACTTTTTTGTTGCAAGTTCCATTTGTGCAGCAGCTACGGATTTCATAGCATCTTGAACAGCGGACAAATTGGCCTTCCAAGCAACAAGTAAGTCTCGTAATTGCATCCATTGTGGCCTTCCAAAGGTTCTATGCATTGTACTTGAAATAAGTACTTTACGACCAGCTTGATCCATACGTGCTCTTACAAGTTTCGTTTTCAAGACTAAATTATAAAGTATATTTTCAGTATAAAAATTAATAGATCTTTTTGGTAATATATTTGATTGTTCAAAAAGAGGAAAGATTAAAAAACATGTAGAATGTTTCGATAACTTAATAAAAGTAAATTTTTACTAAGCCAGTACTAATTCTTTTTATATTCCCTGTGTATTTAAAATTCATTTGATTAATTCCAAATGAAAATGTTTATACAGGAAAAATAATAACATAAAAGTAAATTATAATTACTTATTAAATATAATGATTACCATCAATAATGAAGTTTTCTACTTCATCTTCATTAATTTGTAATTCTTCTTGGATGGTATCAAATGACATTTCTGGATTTGTTTCTGCCAATTGCATGAATGTTAATAACCTCATTTTTTTCATATTTTGCTCATGGTTTAACCCTATGTAATGTTTATGGAAAAATTTATTAAATACTTCATATTTAAATATACTTGTTCATATATATCAATATAAAATGTATGTATGTACCAAGTTGATGCTCAACAAATTCTTTATGATGTTGATAAAAATGTAGATATGCTGGTAATTTTTCTTGTACAAATACAAGTAATAAATCATGAATCAGTTCTCCTTCTAAAAACCGTACAGGCTTTAAGGCTAATAATGGATCGAGTAAAAATGTATTTGGATCTGCAAGAGCAGCTAAAATGCAACGTTGGGCATCTTCTCTTGCAGCAGAAGCATTTTCTGCTGTATATGTTCCAAGAAGTTCTACCATTACAGCAGCTGCCTGTTCTCTGTATAATTTTAAATAAAAGATAAAGTAAATATAAACAAAAAATCAATATATAAAATTGTTATATACAATCTTTTTACCCTTGTTTACAACTGAGAAGTACTTCATGTAACAAACGCAATAATTTTTGCATTTGTTCATTGGATGGTGGAAATGATGCAAATTGTTGTTTCAATTGATCTATTCCTCCGTAAACTGCTTTCACTTGGTCTACATTACGAGCTATTTGAACTAGATGATAATAGACATGGTATCTCATTGGCGAATCATCGGAAAGAGATTGAAATAATAACCATAAACTATAAAAAAACAATATATATATATGTATAATTAATTAAGTTTGAATATCTAATGAAATTATAAAAAAAAATATTCTATAACATCTTACGCTTTCAAACACACCAAGCCTAATTTATAACCTGGTGCTTTTGTAAGCTTCTCACAAAATGCTAATATTAAATTTTCTGCTCTTTCAGTAGGTATCTAAAAATATATAATATAACTATACAAGTTATTAATTATTATGAATAATATTCTCTAATAAATTTTAATAATACTTACTAATATCATGAGAGAAACAATATCATTTAATACAGTTTCAATTTCATTTTCATTTCCTTCTTTAAAACAAGCCTCACAAACTCCAATGATTTTATGTAAATCATCCTCTATTCCTTTGGGAGATTTTTCTTCACTGATCTCAGCTCCAAGACTTTTAAAATATGCTCGCAATTCCTGTGCCTAATGATATAAAATAACAATGAAATATAATATATATGAATTTTTATTATTTTAATTATTTTTTAATGTTTTATATTTATATTAAATAGAAACTTTATAACCTACAATATTATGAATATTTATATTAAAGATCTTTCGTTTATTTAATTGTAACTAATGAAATATTTATCATATAAATGGAGAATCTATTTTCATTTATATCACATATTTACCTGATCATCTAAGGGTAATTCCATAAAAATCGGTGGAATCTGCATCTTGACGGATTTGACCACGTTTTGATATTAAATGATAAAGAATTACCGATAGTTCTGCTATCGAAAGCAGTTTATTAAGCAGTACGGTAATTCCCTAGAGACTTTCAGAAAATCACTAGTACCTGTAAAAGATAGCGTCTGGAGCGTAATTGGAGAATCTTGCAAACAGAATTTGTAAATATAAATTATAGTCAATTTATAGTTAAGCGTAAGTGTGAATTGTAGAAAAAATGCAATAAAGTTTATTGTATTGTTATCCTTTGCGAAATTTACTGAACCAGTTTACAACTATAATAATTGTACTACAGTAATTTAACCAAAGAGCAGTAAAAACAATTTTGTCCAGAGTATGATTGAATAATTTTCTTGTTACTATATTTCTTCCTAACATTTCATAGTTTTTTTCCCCTAGTATTATCAGATAGTTCAATGAAGGATTGCCAACTATGCAATATAACCTAATAAAAAATTTAGATAAATTGTACCAAGAACATATATATTAATATAAAAGATATAGTTTTGTTTTCATTTTTTAATGATATCTCATATAAATATGATTATATATTCTTTAATTACATATTTATCGAATTATGTTTAATTTATATAAATATAATAATTTACCAAAGATATAAAATCATAGTTATGGGTATGTTTATATATAAAAACAAAAGTGGACATTAGACCTATGATCCAAATACACTATATTAAATATAAATAAATTCTATTTGCATTCGCGCTCGCATAATTTGAATTTTTCTTTTTTTTTTTTTCATTTCGAAAATGCACCTGAGAATTTTTGAATTGGATAATAAAAAAGTATTCGTGAACACCAATATATGAAGAAATCACTAAGAATTTACTATCAGATTAAAGATTATTTCACGATTATTACAGGTATGAAATGATGCATAGTTATACCCGTATAACGTCATCTGCAAGAAATTTTACGACACGTGTTTAACGTGTTGATAATATAATCGAAAATTTATTGAACTTTTATTTTATTAGTGAATTAATAGTGTTTTTAAAAGTTATTATATATAATAATACAGGTATTTTTATATTACAAAAATATATAACAATATTGAAATTAATAATAAGTTTTATTCTGATTTTGAATTATTGCATTTTATTCCTTTATACTTGCATAGGAAAAAATAATTGTGAATTTATATGTAGATTATACATGGCGAAAAGAATACAACCATCTTGGAGTCCTCCAGAAAGGAAGGCTTCTACTAAATTACACCTATATAATAGTTTAACTCGAGAAAAGGAAGAATTTATTCCTCAGTTTGGAAATAGAATTTTGTGGTATAGTTGTGGTCCAACAGTTTATGATGCTTCGCACATGGGTCATGCCAGGTATTAATAGAATAAAATATTGAATATTTAATATAATGAAAAAAATTATAAAAGTAATATTATAGTAATGTATATATTAATTGTGTTTGTATTTTATTATTACAGATCATATATATCATTTGATATTTTACGAAGAATATTGTCAAATTATTTTGGATATGATGTCTTGTATGTAATGAATATAACTGATATAGATGACAAAATTATAAAACGAGCCAGACAAAATTATTTATTTCAAAATTATATAAAAGAAAATCATAGCTTAGATAAAATATTAGATCATACAAAAGTTGTAATGTCCAATTTTGAAAACGTAGTAAAAATAACAACTGATCCTGATAAAAAATGTATGTTGGAAAAGATGTTAAATCGAGTTGAAAAGGCTATAGAAAATCTGGAAGAAGCTGTCAAAAGTAAAGATGAAAATGAAATCATGAAATGTCAAGAGGTATTTGGTATACCATTTCTTTTATACTTTTTTTTTTTCGAGTTTGAGATTTATAAACAATCATATCGAATACACCGAAATATATATTTTTATAGATATTATTGGAAGAAGCACGAGATCCTTTGGCCAATTGGTTAGATAATCAAAAGGGAGCTACTGTTGAGGAACATTCAATATTTACCAAATTGTCACAACACTGGGAATCAGAATTTCATAAAGATATGGATGCTTTAAATGTGAGATATTATTGTTAATGTATAACATAACATTTATATATATATATTTTTTTTTTGTTAGTATTTAAATTTTATTTTTATTTCTATAAGTAGGTATTAAGGCCTAATGTTTTAACAAGAGTTAGTGAATATGTCCCTGAGATCATTAAATTTATTCAAGGAATTATAGATAATGGTTTTGCTTATGAAAGCAATGGTTCTGTTTATTTTGATGTGGGAGGTTTTGATAAAAATGATAAGCATTATTATGCTAAACTGGTTCCAGAAGCATATGGCGATACATCAAGTTTAGAGGAAGGAGAAGGTAATACAATAATGTTAAATTTTTGTGAAGTAGTAACATAACATAATTATTAATTATATTTTTAATAGGGGATTTAAGTATGTCGATAGAAACATTGTCAGAAAAGAGATCAGTAACTGATTTCGCTCTTTGGAAATGTTCAAAGGCAGGTGAACCTTGGTGGGATAGTCCTTGGGGTAAGGGTAGACCAGGTTGGCATATAGAGTGTTCTGTCATGGCATCAGAAATTTGTGGAGAAAGTTTAGATATTCATACTGGAGGTGTAGATCTTAAATTTCCTCATCATGACAATGAACTTGCTCAGGCAGAAGCACATTTTAATAATTCACACTGGGTTAAATATTTTCTTCATTCTGGTCACTTAACAATTGCTGGTTGCAAAATGTCCAAATCCTTAAAGAATTTTATTACTATACAAGATGCATTAAAAAAATATTCAGCAAGACAATTAAGACTTGCATTTCTTCTTCATTCCTGGAAAGATACTCTAGACTATAGTGAAAATACTATGAATATGGCTATTCAATATGAGAAGTTCCTCAATGTAAGAATTATTTAATATAACTTATATAATATTTTTTAAGATGTTCTTCGAAGAAACGTTAATTTATAATTATATCTATTGTAGGAATTCTTTTTAAATGTAAAATGCAGAATCAGATGTTCAGGTAATGCAAGTAATATAAATATTTTTAGTAAATGGACTGATGCGGAAATAGATCTTAATTCGAAATTTTTTGCTTCTAAGGATTCCGTTCATAATTCATTGTGTGGTAAGTTTTATATATAATTTAAAAACATTGTTAAATCTGATATTAACATATGTAATACTAAAGTCCTATATTTACTACTTTATTTGGTTGTTTATAGACAATATTGATACAAAAAGTGCTTTGGATGCAATCAGAGATATTGTAACTCATTGCAATATTTATATCAAGCAAAATAAAAATCCAAATACTTTATTACTTAGAGATGTTGCAGTTTACATCACAAAAATATTCACTATCTTTGGTACTATAAATTCATTTCATGATAGCATTGGTTTTCCAATTGATAATGAGACAACAAACACAAATGTAAGTGACACACGCGTGCATGTGCGTACGCGTGATTATAATTAATTGGAAAAAATTATTTATTACATTTATGATTCTATCTAGATGGAAGAAACCGTTATGCCGTATCTTGAAATTCTTTCTAACTTTCGAGAAAAAGTAAGGGATCATGCGAAACTTATTAAAGCAGATAGTATTCTTCGTGAATGTGATAAGTTGCGAGACGATATTTTGCCAACTATCGGCGTTCGCTTAGAGGATGATAGCGGGGATCATTGCAAAGTAAAATTAGTAAATAAGGATGAGCTTTTAAAGGAGAGAGAAGCTAAAAAAAAAGCAGAATTGGACAAAATATTAGAAAGGGAAAAAAGAAAAGTTGATGCAGCCGCTGCAGCTGTTTTGAAAGAAGCGCAAAGGAGAATTCCACCGGCGGAGATGTTTAAGTTAGAGAAGGACAAGTATTCTCAATTTGACGAAAAAGTGTGTTAATTAGATGTAATTATTTCCAATCGTGTATTTCTCTGTTTAATCAATAATATGATATTATTCCAATTTAGGGATTACCGACGCACGATGCAAAAGGTAAAGAGATAAGTAAAGGACAATTGAAGAAGTTACAAAAATTACAGCAAGTTCAAGAAAAAAAATATAACGATTATTTAATGTCTAAACTAAATAGTATTAAGTAATCTTGTTGCAATGAATGTACTTACATTATTTTTTTTTTTCATGAATTGACAATTTTATTGATAAGAAAAAATTCTGTATATTAAAAAATATGAACGATAGGTTTTTTTTTTCTTTTTAATCGTGAAAAAGTTTTTTGATGAAAGTATTGATATTTTTTTTTTTTTACTAACTTCTGCATTAATATGTATGGCATACGATATTGGTATGCAATCAAATACATTAAGCTTTGTTATAGAAGCCAGTTTTGCTGAAGGCAAAATACAGCATTAAGTTTCAAGCACTCATATTCATTAATTTAATTTATCTAAAAGAATATAACTTTATTTATATTTTTCATTTATTTTAGTATCTTTTATATGTAAGTAAAAAAAGAAATATATGTATTAAATCATTAATAACTTGCACTTGCATGTAATATTATGTGTAATATATGAATATTCAGTTTAATTTATTTCATCAATAATAGACGTAATTATTTAATCTTCCATAGAAATTTTAAATGGATTTTGAGGAATTTTGATAGTGCTATTTTTTTTTTTTTTGATACAATTATATATTTAATATCTATATATTTTTAATCATCAAGTATTATTTTATAAAGCTCGTTATCGAATATCTTAATAATCATGTTAATATTAATATTTGGATAATAAATTGTAAAAGAAAATATTACTTTAAATATATGCCTTTATCGAAAACACTCGAATACATATATGCAGTAACCATTGTATACCATCGAATTCGATTAATCCACGATCATGAGCTTTATCTTTTGGCGAGTCCCAATCGTGCGCAAGCCTTCCTGAACAAAATAAACGTCAACCTGTTTCCATTTTACCGGATGAATTTGACGCGGCATGTCGCCCATTATTAGAACATAATACCCCTTTCACAAATGGTCGGGTACGAGCCGACAGTGACAGCCTTATAAATGCAAAAGTGATATAACGCCAGACTCCATGGCGAGGCGGACCTGATATATGTTTTCTTCCATTCAACGAATGCTGGAAATGTGAAACGGACGAGCAGAGCTCAACCCATCACCATCGCTTTTCTAACTTTCTGTAAAATGTCTACGGAGCGATAGTAATGCGTTCGCGCTCCCAAAAACTCACCGGAATAATATGAAATTGCACATAACATTCACTAGAGTTTACATTACCAATAGAATACGGATGTTTATGAAAGATAAATATATAAAAAACATATGACATTTATACACATAAAAAATATACAAATATGCAAAATATTTATATATTACATATAGTATAACAAATAATATATTAATATGTCATAAAATATTAACAATATTTAACAATATTTTTCACAATTATTCTATTGGATTATAGTTCGCGTTACAATAAATTATGAACATTTTTTTAAATATGATGTTAATAAATAATAATATATATATAAATAATAATATATAAATTAATAATAATAACATATAAATATTAGTATATAAATTAATTAAAGACGTACGTTTGTCAAAATTAATTTATATGTATGCAAAGATTAGTATGTTCTCGTTACTTCACATATTTGAAATTTTTATTAATTTAATTTATCTTATTTTTTTTTCTTTCTAAAATAGCAGTTATAATTTCTTTTTTCTCTCTTTTTTTTTTTTTTTTTTTTTAATTTTTTCTTCCCAATCACTAAAAATGTTTTTTAAATGATTAATACAATTCATATATAGACTCATGAAACCATTTAATGATAAACCTACAGTTTCTGATTTATGTATTGTGTCTGATAAAGTATTTATTTGGCAATTTAATAATAAATGCTTATGTCATCGTTTTCTTTAATGACAAAATCGGAATTGTTTACAATTTAACTTAGCATGAACGATTTTCTATTATCTCGAATTTTTGGTAAAAAAAAAAAAAAAAAAAGAAAAAAAAATTGAAAAACGTTTAATATTGTTTAACGAGATGAATTTGCAATTTGATTTATTGATAATAACATTTATTATTTTTTGTTCCTAATATTGCATTCATTGTTGTTAGATATAAACATTTATCGAGAATTGTTTATTAACATTAACATTATTCTCTTTATTTTACATGAGTATTGTATCTTTTTTTTTTCTCGAATAATAATATCTACTTTTTTCCGTTCTATTTCCGTGTAATACAATTGACAAGTCTTTCATACGTTTTATCTAATATTTTTTGCATTTACTTTTTTCAGTCTGTTGATATAACTACGTTTGTACGTCTTTTATGACAAGGAGATCTTAGCTTAAGAATTGAGAGTAATATTGATTTTAATATATTTCAACGTAAAATGAAGCTAATTAATTAGAAAGAACGAAATGAGTAACTTTTGTTAAATAGTTTATTATTTCGCTATATTTTCATATATCTACCTATTTCATTCTAAAAAATAACAAAATCGTTTGATTCTCTGTGAATCATATCACGATTATATTGATTTTCTGCCAATCACTGTACCGCTTCTTTTTTTCTTTTTTTTTTTTCCTATCGATAAAATTATCTCATATTTAATCCTTTCCCTACGTCAGCACCGTCCGTGAATACGTTTGCTGCTATATGGCCAGTCAGAATGCAAGTGCGCACTTAATCGTAGACCGAACGTATACTTTATCGCTGACAGAGTGTAACATTTGATATATTGTCGCGTCATATAAATTATTTATATATCTCTTATTCAAATTGTATAGAACTACAATAATCAAATTTGTGAATCTTTAGTCCGACCTTCATCAGGATTCTTCAAGGTCATCGCAAAGTCAAACAATTATCATCCCTTTCGTCTGAAACATTCTTTTCTTTTTTCTTTTTTTTTTGTTGCATTTTTAATACTTAAGGAAATAATTGCGCGTATACATTTAACATGAACGTACTGTATATCTAATCGCGAATAATGAATAATTTTTTTAATCCTTTATATATAAAATCGCGTAAGCAAATCTATTTTACAAAAATGAGATTATTAAATGAATGATATATTTTATATTACCGTGAATCATACTTTGCTAGTCTCTTACGAGATTAGACGTTTTTCTTAAAATTTTTCATGCAAAAAAAGTTGAAAAACTCGAGCAGTCAATGTCTCTCTCTCTCTCTCTCTCTCTCTCTCTTATTCTCAGCTTCACTTTTTTACCATTATTGACGAGGAAACGAGTGCACGTTACTAAGAAGAAAAGAAAAAAATGGTAAGTTGATGTTAACAATGCGTGACGGTTGGTGCAAAAAATATGCTCTCGAATATAAAGTCAAGAGAGATGAAAAAGCAAACAGACTTCCTGCCCGCGTTTCCTCCCTCTCTACTTTTCAACTATACATACACACACACACACACATATACATTTATATATATATATATATATATATATATATATTTTGTGTTAACATCGCGCGTCCAGCGACGAGTGGCGTGAATGAGTACGTAAATTTTTTCGGGAAAAACGTTCGATTCCGGGAGACAGAGCTCTCGAAATGCGTCGATACTTGATTGACGTTTGAATGTTCTCTCGTATGCATATAAAGTTCACCCTCTTTCCATCGAGTCTTTGCTCGCTCTACTGCCCCGCTTTTATTTGGGAGACTCCATGTTCGGTAACTGTTGTAATTTAACGAGCGTATTTCTTTCTGGCGTTACCGCGGATTGAGAATGTGTGCGAACAGGAGAATCGTCATCGCTTTTCTTTTCTTTTTTCTTTGTTTTTTTTTCCTCTCTTCCTATTCCATACACTTTACCTCTCACTTTCGTTTTCCGTCTAGGTCGATCAGGAACTTTTTTCGAAGGTACAAGGAGGATGTCATATAAAACGAATCAAGAAGAAAAAAAAAAGAAAAAAAAAAGAAAAAAAAATTATACGAGAAAGAAACGATGCAAAAGAAAGTAAACGAGTAACAAAATCATCGATTCGTTTTCTACGTGGAAGCCGACGGTGCAATGTAACCGTTAAAAAATTAGAATAGTACCCTGTAGTCTGTAATTTTGAGGACCTTATATTTCTTTTTTCTTTGTCAACTTTTCTTTACTGCTTTCGTAAAAATTTAGGGCGTTAGAAAGTCAGACGTTGGTCGTGATCGTGCGAAAAATTCGTTGAATCAATCCATGATCTTTTTTCTAACTATAATTTTTCGATAACTCAACGATATATTTCTATTTAGATAAATGATTAATAAAAGTATCATGAGATAATTCATAGAATGAAGTGATTACAAATTGTTTGAAGAAAAAAGTGATGATTCGTACCGATCACAAAGAAATTCGCGTGCCTGATCCAACAGTAAAGGGTAAGATATAAATAATGTATTGTTGTTTGCGATTTAAGGGTGCTCATCCCTGTGTCTGTTTTGTGGCATGGGATACATACGTGTTGTATGTATGTACGAGGGGTGGCCAGCAGGGAGGCGGTAGAGCCCACCTTTATAACTCTATCGACAATTTTTGGTTACCCTCTTTCGGTTTTTCGATTTACGTCGTTCTTTCTGCTACGCTGCCTCTATGATTTATCTTTTTATCACAAAAAGCGAGCTTTTCGAACTTGTAATATTTTTATGGGCGTTAACTATTAATTTGTATCGCAAAAAAAAAAAAAAGGAAAAAGAAATATCTATAAGAACGCGCTAAATATTTTTTTTTTTTTTTTTAATTACCATAATAGAAAAACAAATATTTCGCAAGTACTTTTTTACCTTGACTTCTATCGCATTATAAATACTCGGATCTACTTTAACAGTAGCTCTGATTATTATTAGCCTCCACAAGATTTTTTTTTTCCTATGCAAATTAAGAAAGAAAACAGTCACGATATCTTATACAAATAAGCAGTGTCCCATTACCAAAGTGGGAGGTTGTGAGTTTGTATATAAACGTATAAAAAGCCACAATCGCAATGGGCTTTTAGACGTGTATGTTTTTTCGTTTGAGGCGGAGTGGCAGACCCCCTACCACCCCCCCCCCTCTCACCCAAAGGAAAAAAAACGCTTTGGCACCCATACGTCTGAGTCGCGTAATCGTGTAATCGTGCCCTTTTATGCTAATCGGCAACCCTTCCGCGTTTAACCAGCTGCGCTAGGTCTATTGTCTCGACGAATTTTTTCGATTACTTTTTTTCTCCGACGTGTTTCGATCGTCGTGCACAAAACTAAACGACGCGTTTCGATCCACGTGCCTTACAGTTTCGTACCGGGTTACTTTTTACCTTCTAAACTACGTTTGAAAAAAAGGGTTGCCACGTGGACGCGCGTGTATACGAGCTCGTGACGTGGGTTGGAAGGGTTTCGAAGGAACAACAAAAAACGAAAGAAAAAAACTTTCTGTTCTAATAAAAAGTGAGAGCCTCGAGACGGCGGTCGCAAATCGACATAATGCGTTACGCCTTTTATGAATCTTATTAAAGTTTTTCTCTTTTGAGTTTGTACGCGATCAAATTAATTTATAAAATAAAAAATGTATAATGATAAAATAAAAATGTAAATATAAAAGAAAATATATTACGTATGTAACGATATTTGACTATAGAAAGAAGAAATTCTTAAACATATTTAATTCGTATAAAATATAAAATAAAAAGATAGTTAAAAATTTCAATCGAAATTAGACGAAGATATCTAAAATTTTTTTTCCAAGAAACTTTTTCTTTCTCTTAAACTTAAGACATAGGTATTAGAAGTGAAGGGAAAGAAAGAGGCGTGTGAAATGGAAGTCATACGATTCTAAGCCTCGCCTTGGCCAAAGGGGTGGGAAGCCCTTTAACCCTTTCATTCGCGAGGCATGCGCACTGCATGCGAACCATGCAATGCAACCTCAGTAATTGCTGCATTCGAGACAAAATGGTAGACGTTCTGCGATGGCGATATTTCATGCTTCTACCATGTCAAGTGAAATTTGCTCGTATAAATGTAATCTAATCTCGATAAAAACGTTTATGTTTTTAAGTAACACATAAAGATATATTATATGTACGTGACTTCCTTTTTGACGAAGGGTTCGTTTCGCTTAAAAAAAAAAAAAAAAAAAAGGATAGTAACAATAAAAGAAACGATGGGAACTAATCGGAATGATTTTTTTCAGCAAAAAGAGTACGATAATCCTCTCTTTTTCTTTCTTTTTCTTTTTCAATGAATATACTGCTTTCAAAAGAGAGATAGATAGAGAGAGAGAGAGAGAGAGAGAAAGAGAGAAACCAATTACTGAGCAGAACCCAAGATTTGCGAGGGCAAAGAGAATCGCGGCTGTATCTTCTTCGAATTTTTCTCTTTCGAAGGTCGACGTCTTCGAGCTCGTTCCGTAGTTAGCGGGGCGTGTCTCCAGTTTCTTTGAATTAAACATCCTGTCTGCTTCAATCGGCCCTTCCCTTGTCCTTCCAACATCGGCCCTTTCTCCATCAGCCCTTGCCAATGAGTCCAGAAGTAAACTTACTCTCTACTTTTTTTCCTACCGTTTCTTTTCTCTTTCTCTCACTCTCTTCTTTCCTCACCATCACTTTCTCCATCCTCCTTCTCACCTAACTCGCGCCCTTTCGAAGATGGGCAAAAGATTCGCCGCGACGGCGGAGGTCGAAGGTGAATTTAAAGGTTCGACCCTTTGCTAAGAAGACCAACGTTCCAAGAACTGTTTCTTGATAAATTTGTAATCAGACTTTCGCGCCACGTTGTTCTTATTTCTTTTACTCTTTATCTTCTTATATTTCTTTATTTTTCTCTTCATTTTTTTTTGTTTTTTCTTTTACTATCCACGTCCGTTAACAGAAGAGTTTCGTGTTCTTCGTTTTCCTTCTTTCTTCGCTTACTCTCTTTTGCGAATCAAAATGTAAAAAGAAAAAAAGAAAACACAGAAGGAAGAAGCTCACGTATGCACTTATCTTCATTTCTCATTTAATGGTGAACCATTTTATAACATTCGGAATTTTTACTGTACGTGATAGTTTCTCTCTCTCTCTCTCTCTTTTTATAAGTTCTTTATAAACCATTAAAAATTTATATACTGAAGAATTTTAAAAAATAACCGATGCTTGCTCTATGTGAAAATAATTTATTATCGTATATTAAATAATTAATGCATTATCAAATTTGTAAACGGAGTTGTACTTCATAGATATAAATGTATTCTTTAAAAAAATATTGGTCCGATATTCACCGTCAAGATTTTTCAGTTATCATTAATATCAGATTTTAGTGTTCGAACCGAAGTACATTTTTGCGTTGATATTGGTACTAAGGGAAAAGGCGTGAGGGTGGTAACGCAAATTCGTACCTGCGTAAATCCACTGTAAGAGTATGAACCTATAATTCGTGGCCTCAGGTGCCGTATACTTGACAGGGTGTTTATGCTGCAGCCTCTGGCACTTTTCTTTTACCAACATTTATTTTTCTTTACGTTCGTTTTCTTTGTACGAAAGAAAAGAGAACGCAGAGTAAAAGAGAGATAGATAGTAGTGAGAAAATGATACGAAATTACCTTTATCTTTTTTTTCTTCTGTTTTTTTTCTCCTTTTCTTCTTTTTAGTGAATTTAAACGTCTAACAGGACACCGTCTCGTGTCCCCGTCCAATTTGATTTCATCGAATCGATTCGTTCTTTTGATCATCGAAGTGCCTACTCGAAAGGAAAAAGGCTTATCGAAATTGTACAAAGTCTCGACGATTAATAGCGTAGACACGCGTTGCGGAGACAAAGTGGTATAAAAATGATGCAAGGGTCCATCGTATAGGTCTTTAAAAAGTATGTAGGGGCTTTCACAGGATATCGTGCTTTTTGTGTCAAATCGATCTGCACTCGATCCAGCGAGGGCGTTACGAAGGTGATGCATAACGCTTTGGGCGTTGCACGACCAATATCGAGGGGTGTCACTTTTCATTCATAGATTTCGTTAGTCCGACGTCATCATACGCATATCACGTGAAAATTATTTCTGGATCTATAGTTCCATGAGAAGGAAGAAATTTTAATACCCTATGATTGTCATTCTATTCAGCTTATTTTTTTTTTCCCTGCAATATAATTTAATTGCATTTATCAATTCTCTTTTTAACATGGAACTCGTACATTTCCAATTTGATTACGGTAGAATAGATCAAATATTACTATATTGGTATTTTCTTCGATGCAATTTTATTGAATATACTATCCGTGTATCTGGCCTACGTAAATTGAGAAGAATATAGAAAAATAGGAATATATACGATATGATCAAGAATACGAGTGTGAACCTTGCTTTCTCCATGCGAAGTTTTTCCCTTTTCTTTTCTGCCTATCAATCTAGTCATGTAACTCTCTTCCTACCCTCCATGCCCAACCATCTTCCTTTTCCTATCCACCTTCTTTCCTCTTTCCCTTTGCACTCTCTTCTTTACTCCCTTTTCTCTACCCTTTCAAGTTCCTTACAGTATCGAAGACGTACGGCTCGATATCCTACGGGCGAGTTGCTCTGGCGCACTCGAGAAGTCCACCCCAAAGATTTGATCAGGAAAGAAAGATACGCGGGCAAAGCGACGCGCGAGGCAAAGGGTGGGACCCCAGTCTTCGGGCGAAGGCACCCTTACTTGCCCATCGCCATACCTCGGTCCGCACCCCACGCGATGAAAAAAACTTGGCTACCCCTAACGATTTTTTTCCTCAACCCCATCTCGAGGCACACTAATTACGTTTTTAAGCGAAATTACTTGGCGCTGCTGCCGGCACGAACTAGGTTTACGCGCGCGCACCGGCTGCCTCGTACGACATTAAGGACACTGCCTAGAACCAGAATAATGTTGATGATGGTGGTGCTGGTGATGGTGATGGTAGTGGTAGTGGTTGCGAATGAAATACCGTGGGGGTGCACTTTTTATGCTGAGAGTACAATCCTAAGGAACGTACAGCGTACCCTTCTTCGTCGCGCGAACACCCTCCGCGTTGAATCTCTGATTACAAAATGTTAAATGGCATCGTCGGCCTCATTACTCATCCAAATTTTATTCGTTCTGGCAATTGGCCTCCGTAGAAAAAAAAAAGTCGGCATGCTAAGAACCGGCCGTTTCAGCAGAAATTTCGTAGACTCTTTCCCTTTTCTTCATCCTCCATTTTTCTCTTCCCTTTTCCTTATGGAAACTTCTTTCTTCGATTCTTTTGATAATTTCATCTATTGTTATAATCACGAGTGCTTAATATTATCTCACGATTTTCTTTTACCCGTAATAGATCATCCTCTTTCTCTCACGGGACGGGGTTTGCTCCACTTGATATTATGCATACTAATTTTCTCTCTCTCTCTCTCTCTCTTTCTCTCTCTCTCTCTCTTTCTCTCTCTCTTTCTTTTATTCAGAATTGTTACGGATATTTCCTTTACAAGCAGATTCCGGTACGGTAGTGGAATTATCGATGAACCTTAGAAATCCCCGTAACAAATCTCTCGAACAACCCTTCCCAAATGGATGGTAGTGGTAGCGGTAGTGGTGATCGAAGCACAAGTAGCAAAGGCCTATGGACAGAAGTTGCGCGCATCTCATGAATAATTTCTTTTTTTCTCTCCCTCTCCCTCTCTCTCTCTCTCTTTCGTTCTGTCTCTTGTACCATCCTTTCTCCTGGGTCGATGGTACGGCTGGCAGAGTTAGGTATGAGGGTGCAACCGGACCTAGGCTCGCTGCAAATCCCTGTAGATAAAAAGTCCGCTTGCCTCACCCCAGGCGCTATCACCCCAGCCGATAGTAGTGACTCACCCACGATCACTCAATACATTTTTTTCAACCCCTCCGTGGCACAGATCCGTGTGGGTTCGCGCGGATGGAAGGGACGAATCCTTTCGCCCTACGTTCCTCGCTTCTTCTACTTTGAAGCCTTCACCGAAAAGGGTTCATCGACCCGAATTTGAAATTCTTTCTCTTCCAATGATCGCACGCTCCTCTATGCCTCGTTTCTGCTCATGTCCAGGGCAAAGTGCATGACGCTGGAAGAATCTCGTTAAAGACGCGTATGTAGGTTAAACCGCACCACACTGCATTCCGACGTGAATACGTGGAGGGTTGCAAGGTAACTCGAACGAATGTTAACTTATGTAGATAAAGTGAGAAAACACGAAATCGTTTCTCATTCATAAAAATTAATTTTTTTCAAGGTTGCCCATCCCAATTTTCGTTATTTATTCTTTTTTTTCTTTTTATGGAATCTTTTTTTTTTTCGATTATTTAATTTTCGTTTCAACGTAAAATTGTGTAGACGTTTTAAAAGATGTTCCACGAACATGTCTATAAAAAAACCTTGAAATGAAATAGTGGGCCTTTAGACACTTGGAGAAAAAGTTCTTGAATTAAGAACAACATCTATATATAATTGGAGTAAAAAGTATACTAAACCTGTCATATTTTGTAACATCCGGTTTTACATCGACCTTATACATTTTACCTTATAATACGATTTTCACTTTATTGCCTATACTTCGTTTATATAATGTGGATTTCTTCGTTTTACCTAGCTATATCCTTTTTTTCAGTTTCGAGAAGACCAAACCTTGACTTTTTTATGCGCGCATTCTTTTTTATGATTTACGTTGAGCATCTTTTCTTTTATCTCCTTTTTTTTCACCTTTCTCTCTTTCTATCTCTTTGTATCTCTTCGTCCTAGCTTGTCATCGACCGGTCCTCGTCCTTTATTTTTTTTTTCCTTCTATTTTACCATTCTTACCATCTTGTTTTCTTTACCTCCTACCTTCCATTTTCTGTGATATTCTTCTTCGATAGGCTCGTGATACAAGCGCGCGCGCGAGAGAGAGAGAGAGAGAGAGAGAGAGAGAGAGTGAGAGAAAGTAAGAAAGGAGGTAGAGAAACAGAGAAGTAGCTAACGGACGGGAAATTGTGATTTTAATTTTTAATTTTTTCTCTCGAAGTACAGTAGCGCTTGATGGCGATGGAAGAGGAGGACGCTTAAATAGTTGATGAGATATGGATTTTTTTTTTCGGTGGGCGGTTGATTAATGCAGGTCGTATGCGCGAACTTGGCAACGTGGGGTACTTGGTCTATAAAAGTGTAGATACATTATATAGCTGAGTCGGAGTGGTGCTAGGTACGAAAAGGGGAATAGAGAGGAAGAGAGAAAAAGAAGTCTGCCGTTATAACGGCGGTTGTCGTTAAAGGGTTGATTGATTATTCACTGCATAAAAGCTTGTTACCGATGAAAGAGAGTATAGTACAGAATATTATTATACAATCTGTTTGGTCATATTATCTTCGAAAAAATATTGAAAACATAACGATAGATATCGTAACAAAATTTTTTGGAACGACATTAAATAAATCAATGACTTAATAAAGTACGATTAATCTTTATCAATGAAACGAATGAAATTAATTGTAATCAATGTACATAAATAATTTATCTTTCCCGTTAAATGATACGCTTTTGTAACTTTGTCGATCGTTAACACAAATTTATACGAAAGTTTCTGCTCTTCGACACGCCCTCCGAGATCTTCTTTTATCCACATTCGTTCACGAATTGAAGCGTGAAGTAGATTAGGTATCTAAAATAAAAAAAAAAAAAGTAATGTAAAAGAATAGAGAGAATGAGAAAGAGCGAGAGAGAGAGAGAGAGAGAGAGAGAGAGAGAGAGAGAGAGAGAGAGAAGAGTTGAAAGAAGGAAAGAAAGGATTTCTTTCGGAAAGGACGAAGGTCAGAGAATCTTTTCTGAGACTTTCTTCCACGTGTCCTTTATCGCATTCCGTAGGGAGGAAAGTTCGCGATTCGCCGTACTTACGAATGGGAAGGATATCATCCCCTTGGAAGTATCTTGCGTAATTAAGCAACGTGATCGTAATGTATCCAGCGTGCAAGGTGGCGGCCATATTGCCCCCACCGTGGAGCATTCTTACAGGGGGTGGTGATAAGGGTGAAAAGGCAGGATGAGGAGGGGGAGTGAGACGGGGTGGACGTCGACGAGGGAGGATATAGCCAGCGCGAATCGAAGCACGGAGGGTCGCTACCGGAGAAGATGGAAGGGTGAAAGTGCGAGAGAAGGAGGCCGCCAAGCCGAAGACGGAGGGAGAAGCACCGAGTGGAAGGGTAAGAGGGTTGGAGGGAGGGGAGCGAGGGTAATGATATGCCGGGTGGTCGTCGCAGAGACGACTTCGACCCTCCGTCATGCCCTCCGTAAGGGAAGAAGAAGAGAACTAGGGGCAGTCTCGCTGGAATCGCTCCTTTCACCGGCCTCCTCCTCTTTTTCTTATTCTTCTTTCTTATTTTTCTTATATTCTCTTCTCTCTTTTTCTCTCTCTTTTTTTCCCTCCTTTCTTTTCTCTCTCTCTCTCTCTTTCTTTGCCTATTCAACTCGATTCTTTTTTTCTTCTTTTTTATTTAATTCAGGAACGGCAATTACAGTCGCGAGATACGCGTATTCGCGTACTTTTTTCATTATCTCCGCTCTAGAGACTCGGTAAGATAGCGAAAGGAGAAAGAAACGAGTTTCCGTTATGCTCAAGCGTTTTTCCAAAAGAAATAGATATTGTTAAAATGGTACTCTTTCCGATGGTTAAAATAGATGCTTCATGTATAATAACAAAGTCATTAAATCATAATAAGAGATATTAAATTCGTGTAAAGTTAATGAAAATATTTAAATGAAAGGATATAATATAATATTATTAGACGCTCGATCACGATTCTTGATTTAATCTTATTGTCAGAGTCAGCAAACGAACGAATCCAATTATGTTAGTACACTGTGATTCGTTTAACTCGTTTGCATATCGTTAATTATGCCAGGAGAATGATCGATTTGTCGGTCCTTCGATGCCTTTTACTTATCCTTGATTAATCGTATTTCTAATGCTCGAACGACGTCCACTCTTGAAAGTAACACTCTCTTCTTCTCTCCATCTCTCTCTCTCTCTCTCTCTCTCTCTCTCTCTTTCTCATTGTTAGTCGTATAAAAGAGAAAAGGAGAGACAACTAACGAAAGTGTCGCCTTACCGAAGTTCGTTTGCGTAGTCTTGTCTGCGATTCTGCGAGATGTCGGAGTCCTTGCATAAATCACTCTGAGTTTTCGCGCGCGAACACCGGCCTGTTATTCTACGTACACCTATACGATCATCCAAGTCGGTATATCACCAGAGTATATTCGCTACTATTATGCAAATCGGTCGTGCGGTACGCCATGGTACTCCACCCATGAACGATAAAATATCTTCCGTACAGGCCTTCCTCCATTGTGAGTTGCTCTCGCTTCTCGAGTCCCAAGCTTGAAACCTCGTAAAAGAGGCAAGGCAAGGGTAGGGTGTGTCCTGACATAGCGATCGTTTGCAAATAATATCGGCAATGTTCAGTTGAGAATCGTGAAGAAATGGTTTTGCCCAAGATCGTATACTATAAAATTTGAGTAGGGAGATCGGTAACAAGCTTTTCGAACTTTGTCAGATAATATTAATTGGATGAGACGAGTCTGAAGACTTTTGAAGGAAGTAAAGTATAAATTGACGTTGAGAATGTTACTTCGAGATGATCGAGTTACTTCAATGTCAAAAGATATTTGAAATTTTATCGTACGGCCATATTTTCTTCTGCCTCTCATCGAATCTTGACTTTTATAATTATTATATTTTTTCAACAAATATATAATATATTCATATCATTAAATATAATTATTTGTTAATTGGAAAAAAAGAAATGAAAAACGAAAAAAATAATACAGATGGAATATAATTTCGAAAGGCACATATGGTCCAAACCGATGGTGCCATTGAATCCAGCGTGATGATTGACCTTGAACTTGCATAGTTCGGCCTTTAAATGCTTTGAGTACCAATAGAATCGATATCATTGATTTTTTTTTTCTTCCAAACTCCCATTGTCAACTGCTATCGTGAATGAGATATACGTATATATGCGTCTTATAACACGTGGCATATAATCTTAATATTGCATATATATAAAATTTTTAAAATATGTATATTGTGAATAAAACATGTGAATATATTGCCTTTAAATTTATCTTCACTTTTATAAAATATTATTTTATAGATTCAATCAAATATATTTTGAATACTTATTTATAAGTGAATAAATTGAATTTACAGAAAGAAATTTGATTTGAATATCGAGTGCAAATGATAAGAAAATTCTTTTTTGATAAACGTCTCGTTATTATTGCATATCGAATAATTTCAGTGTGTTTATACAAGGAAAATAAAAAAAGATCATGTTTTCTCACGATATCGTGGGCGATTATGGTTAACAAGTGTCATCGTAGCATCTCCATAAATATAAACCATAAAAAGGATGCTTTTCTCGAACGTAGGATCGAATGCAGATCAAAATCCAGGCATCGTGCGAATTTACTGCATATTGGCTGGCTCTCTCTCGTTCTGATCAAAAGGAAGGGCCGAGTTACGTGCTACGCTTCTCGTGTTTTTTTTTTTCTTGTTCAATTTGAAGACCCTCTGAATCTTTTCGCTCTTGCATTGCCTCGGTGATCAAGGTGGAAACTCAAAGGCGGGTAGTTAGTCGTTGGTCAACCCTAGTAATTGCGCGTAACCATGGAAATGCCTGTTTGTTTGGGGTTCTTTTGGTCACAGAGGCGAGGACGCGGAGGGTTAAAAGGGTAGGCTTTCGAGGCCACTGAATGCAAAGAAGGGTTGTAAAAGGGCCGGAAGTCAAGGACGCACTCGCTGACTTCGAGAAACTCGGCCAACGACGATCATCGATAATTCCACGTTCCGTGCTTTGGAATGTATAGGAAGGGATCTCCAATCGGTTTGAATCTTTAAATTGCCCCTATTTTCTACATATCCTTTGCATTGTCTTATTTTTGTTTTTAAACAGGAAAATGATAAAATATTCTATTTCGTATCATTGGGAATCAGGCCAAGGTATATGATCGTATAATCGTATAAACCCTCAGGACAAATGCTTTCTCCAAGTACCATTTCCAACAGGTGTCCAAATCAGGAATAAAAATAATTCTTCACATATGAAAAAGAAAAGAACGTTTGTTCTTGCTGACAATACTCCTGAAGCTAATTTCATATTCGTCCTAGGAGCTCGTCGCTTACGAATTCGAAAGAAGAGTAAAAAGAGGTGAACTAGGGTGGATGTAAGAGCGAGAGAAGGGTGAAAGAGAAAGAATCCCTAAACAGGACCGTAAGATAAAAGGAGAACGATGGAAGGAAAGAAAGAGTAAAAGTGAGACAAAAAGAGAAGGAGAGAGAGAGAAAGAGAGAGAGAGAGAGAGAGAGAGAGAGAGAGAGAAACAGCAGCGTGAAAGTTTAGGAAGAAGAGCACGACGACGGCGGGTTGCGGAGGGATGGTCGAGGTATCCCCACTCAGTGGGCCATCCGCCCCTGAAAAAAGAGTTAATATTGATCCGTTTTTTTATTTGAGTCACCCCCAGGTTTTTCACCCTCGCTATTTTTTCTTCCCCCAGTTGCAGGGATCGCCGCGGCGCAGCGCGAGTACGACAGAGACGGAATTAGTGTTTCTATAGCAACTCTCTACCCCGTCCGTTCGTGAGTTCGTTCGTTCGTGAGTTCGTTCCTGCTTTGGTCCGTCCGCTGGTCCGAATCCTTTCTTCCAAGGTTCTATCTCGTCATTCCGATTCTTGGCAATTTTTTCAAGGATAACGTATAAAACCAAGAAGAATTAAATATCTCCATAAGAAAGAAAAGTATTCGTTTGTAATAATAGTAATGTTCACGAAAAAGAAAAAAAAAAAAAACAAACAAAGAAAGAAAAAACAAAAAAATAAAAAAAAAAACAAAAATTAAAATAAAAAAAATATTCGTCAAATTATAATTGATAATATCAATGTAATAATATTCTATTTACTTAGTTTAATCTATCGTAAAAACAAGCATATATATTTTCGGTACACGCATAGATATCCACGTATACACCATTTCGATAAAGTGGAACTGATATCAAGTCGAGTTATGTTCACCCCAAATCAGGAAATATGAAGCTCCGATACTACTTTCATACAATATATCCTCGCGAGGGTGATCGGTTTACGTGGAATATCATTCTGGCAATACGTTGTTGCATATTTTAAACTGAACTATGCTTTGTTTCAAAATACATTCTGACTGAAGCTACTTAGTTCTTATAGTTCTTTTGCATTCTCTTTGACCAGTTCCTTCCAGCCTAATAACACCCTTTTTACGACTCCTCGTACCCTGGAATCTGTTTAATGCTCGACGTATCGGCCCCTTGCCTATGAAAGAGACTACGAGCTTGCAGATTCATGGTCCAAAGAATCTAATTCAAGAAGAAGAAATTGTTATAACAATAAACATTGTAACATCTTTCGTAAGAATTTTATTATAAATTATTTAGAAAAATTTAGGTTACAAAAATTGATGATAATTATTTGATTAAAATTATAATACGATATTTTTATTATCCTGATTATTTTATTTAGTAAAAAATTCATAAAATTTTATACGAGATTCGATCGTTAATTTCAAGATAAATATATTAACCGTATTAAAGATATATTTATTTAGAAACTAATCAATAGATATTTCTCTCGATGCCCAAATTATTTATATATTTTATTAATCCGTCTCGTATGAAAATAACGTAAGTCAAAGTATACGATATCTATACTCGTCGATTGATCCAATATGATTTTTCGAATTGACAGAGAAAGAGAGAAATAGATCGAGAGAAAAGGACAGAAAACAGAGACGACATTTCGAAGAAAGTCGGCTTAAGAACATCGATGCGCGTGGTGTTGCAAACGTGCAGGAGTTAGTTCTTTCCTTTTTTACGGGGGTGGTCCTCGAGGGGTTTGACAAGCCCTTGGCTCGATAGTGTCACCTAAGCACCGAACCCCTTGGCTCGTTTCGTGTTCGAATCCTCCTTTTTACGAGCCCTCGGCTTACTTTTACGCCAAGACCCGCGGAAGCCCACGGCACTTTCCGCAGATACGTGACTGCTTACCGAAACTACGTCGTCGCTTGTATAATACACTCTAAGGTAAGGCCTGCGAACTACGTGCGACCTTTCTTCGATTTCTATAGTCTTGAAAATCTCCGTTTCCAAGACGCTCTGTAGTTTAATCGATGGATCCTTACGGATAACACAAAGAAGTGTGTTTAACGGGAGGATAAATAAAACGCACTTGTTAAAAATAGATTACATAGTAGCCGAATTTATTTTCGATCATGCTTATCATTTTATCGTTATTATTAAATTTTAATAATTAATAGTCAGGCATGTTGAATTGGAAAAAGTCCCAACGAAATTTATTCCTATCGTATGATCTTTAAATGATAAGAATATCATTATTGCTTTATTACTTACCATTAGATTATGCCTTAATGCACCAAGAGATATATAACATCCTTTCATATAAAAGATTAACTTTCGGTCGTCTTCGTCTCTTAGTTGCCGTTGTCGTTTGGTCTCGCATCTGCTTTCATTGTTCCTTTGGCATGAACAAATTCGTGCCCATCAGAATGCAGTCGTGCAACGGAAGTCGCCCATACGGTACACCTCGAAGATAAATCAATTTAACGCTCGGCAGCTCTATTTCGGCGGATCTTGAAAGGATACTAACTAGCACGCGGCACCTGTCACCCATAAAGGTGGACTTTTCGTGAGCATTAGCTCACGCTGTAAGATGTTCGTTCGATATATCTAAGTTCTCGCGGTCTTCTTCTTATATAGATAGAAAAAAAGCAGGTGAAAAGATATAAAGATCCGTGTGAAGGCACGAGCTCTCTTCCAGACGATAATATCAATGATGTTTTTGTCCTGTTATGCGTTCCTTCTGCTATCTTAACGTCTAACGCGATACGGTTGTATCTAATGTCTATCTTACATTATGATGTCGATAAGTAGTAGCGTAGCATCTACGTTGATATTGAATTTGATATAAGCAACAGGTAAAAACTTCTTAGTAAACAAATCTAACGATATCGATTTAAATTTTTTTCAAACAGTCGCTTTTTTTTTTTTTAATTTGACCAATCGTTAGATATAACCAATGTCCCAAAACCACCTGTCGTAGAAGAAGAGAATTTTTGAAGGACACAGAGAGTTTATCTATAACTAATTTTTACTAGAGGCAAAAGGATTCGCCATATGGTCCTCCGGTTGGTCTCTCGCCACCAAAATCGAGCGTCGATTTCCGAGAGGCAACGGTGCTTCGAGGAACGATGCCCATTTATTTGGCGTGTGCTGTATAATTAGGACTCCGAAGCTGGCCTTACCGAAGGCCCTTAGTGGGCCTTTTTCTTTCTTAGCTTCTAGTTGGAAAACGAGTTTTGAAAATATATTATGTGTGGCCCTGCGATCGGTCAAAATTCATTCTCTTTTCAAAAGTAGACTTTTTTCATTCCTCACAAATTTCTTTCAATTATTGTCACGACGAAAGATCGTTATGATTAATGTACGATCGATACAAAGAAGAGTTTCGTACACTTCAAACAAACTTAGAAATGGGATTAAAACAGAATGAGATAAAAAAAAAAAGAAAAAAAAAGAAAAAGAACAAAAAGAAATAAGAGAAAGAAAAAAGGCACTCGTCTTATTACGGATTATCAAGGAAAAAAAAATTTCAACAACTCGGTCAAACTGGTTTATTTCTATGAAATTCGATAGCATTGAGATATTTTTTTTTTGTTTTTTTTTTTTTTTTTAAAGAGAAACTTGGTTCGTTCACGCTTGATTCGAGAGGGCGTCGACAATTTTTTTTTTTTGTCCCCACACCATATGTCGAGAATAGTCGACTTCCGTAAAACGGGAAGTCATTTAAATATAGTTCTTTTCGAAAATTAGAGATGTGGAAAAGAAAGCCGACTAGAGTAGTGCCAAGCGATAATGGAATCGGTCGTTTCGTACGACGTGCCGGTAAAGGAAAATTTACGTTAGCTCGACAGGTATCTTAATGTTCTCTCATTTAGTATCAAAGCACTTTAAAATGCATTAACTTTAACGTCTCCATTTCATAACACAACACCTATCTCTATAAATATAAATTGTCAATCCTTGAATTGTATATCCTACGCTCGCGCAATCTATCGAACGGATAATTTGAAGATAATGTCTATGTGTTCCAATAAAATTTCGTATATGAAATGAGCTAACAAAGACGAATATTGAATTTTTATTACGATATACATACATACATACGTACCGTTTGATCGATGGATCAATTGATTCTTAAGGAGACCAGATTCATCTAAAAATGTGCTTACGTTCGGTGTGCAAGAAACTCCCCTGGACAAAAACGCATCGTACGTTTCAGGATTTCACGTAATTTTGGGTTTCACCCGTAAATGGTATCGCGTTTCTTGCGACGTTGGATTGGCGCATTGTCAATGGTAGGCCACCTAAGGATCAAGGGTGCCAGTCAGGATCCCTTTCATCCTTCTTCCTTCGGGGCAGCACGCGCGCTTTGCCCTCTATAAAGGAGTTTTTTTTCTTTTTTTTTTTTTACTGGAAAGACAAAAAACAAGGAACGCCAAAGCGAAAGCGGAAAAGGGGAAGTTTACACCCCTCTCGGTACTCCCTCTTTCCCTCTTCTTTTCTCCTTTCGCTTTTAGAGACGCGTGGCGTGCACACGACGCCATTATTTTTCTTATTCTCTTTTGGACACCGCGAGGAAAGAAATTTACGGGGGACTCGTTGCAGTGGATTTTCCAAAATTCGTTACCATCGTGGAAACCGTTCTTCTTTCTCTCTCTCGTTATAGCCACTTAAAGATCTCCCTTCGATCTCTGGGGAGTACTTAGATATATGTATGTATGTATGTATGTATGTATGTATGTATGTATGTATGTATGTATATCCTTTCGAGTACTTCAACGGAACACCTGTTTCTAATTTTATTGTTATTTGCTTTCGCAAAGATACTTTAAAATCTACCGAAGTTTTCAAAATAGAATTTCTAGGTATATATTCATTTGTTTTAAAGCTTTTGTGACAAACGAAAAATTAAAGATATATTTATATAGATACATACATAAATATATTGATAATTGAAATTCGTCATTATTTAATAATTTAAAAAATATCTCTGTTTAATGTATTACCATTGAAGTTTATTAATTATTATTGACATAGTTTACAGCTACGATTATTAAAAGCCATATATTAAAATGTAATCACGATCGAATTCGTAAATATTTACCCATTTTCGTCGCTACTACTTCAGGTAGTTGCGTGCGTGGTCTAAAAACCCTCGAGTTTTATGGATTCTGACCCCAAAAACGGTTCTTGCCCTGCATGCATCCAAAAGAAAAACGCACGATTGTGTCCCCTTCGCCGCGTGCAGCTAGACATTCTTGACATGTTGGCACAGTTCTTGACAAAGGAAGCAATGCGGTGGGAGTAAACTTATATGCCTGCACCGCTATGTAACAAACAAAAAGTGGTGGATCCCTTCGGATCGCTTATACCGTATCCAAAATCCGCCTACTTTTTTTTTTTCCCCCCTTTCTTTCCTTCCGTTAGAAATATATTGAATTGCGAAATACTTCTTTACCTTATGATCAATTTTCAAGAAAATAATATACGTCCTTAAAGAAGATATGCTGAATTTAAAGGTACCTTTTTTACTTTTGAATATATTACAACTTACCCTTTGTTGAACGCTTTGATCGACAATATCTCTGAAAACGTTTTATCGATAATTCTCACGTTAACATCTTTTCCGATATTCGGAAAAATGGAAATTTATGCAATGAAATTATACCGAGGAAAGAACCGGTTTTACATTGGCACTTTCAGAGACATCGATGCATCCAGTTAGGCTCGAGTCCGCTACATCTGCCACGTGCCCCCACATTACGGCATAATGTGTCACTGTGTCAGCTCTCTCTCTTTCTCTCTCTCTCTCTCTTTCTCTCTCATTTTCTCTTCCCCTATTTCTCTCTTCAACGATGTAGTGATGCTTGCAGCAGCCTCTTCACCTATACGAGCACGAGCGTGCCCGTAGAAATCCTAGATTTTGGAAATTCGATGAATTGAATGGTGGTGCGGCTGAATGCAAGTCGTATGTTAGTCCTACATGAGAGAGAAAGGAAGGGAGGAAGGGGAAGAGAGAGAGAGAGAGAAAGTAGGGAGGGATTGGGTGGTTTTTCAGTATCCAACTATGCTGCTGGTCTTTCCTCTCTTTCTCTTTCTCTCTCTCTCTCTCTCTCTCTCGTTCTATCCACCCCTCTTATATTCTTCGATAGTCTCCTTTCTCGTTTTCCTGCGGCACTGTAGCGACGCAAGATGCAACTTGGGATGAGTCGTGAAAATATCAAAACTTTTTGTCATCCACGAGACTTTTTTCGTTATTTTCCTTCCCTTTTGGTCCTTCAGGGAATAATAAACTCACAATGGTCTTATTGATGATTTTTGAAAAAAAAAAGAAAAAAAATAAAATCGATTCATCGATCGAATATCGTCGTTATTTTTTTAATAATATATTTACATAGTATAATTTGTAAATTATTATGAAAAAAAAGAAAAAAAAAGAAAAGAAAAAAGAAATAAAAGAATGAAAAAAAGAACTATCGTTTAAGGTAAAGGCGTCTTGAAATGATTAGGCTTCTGAAACGATTAAACAGTGAGTTTTAATAATAAAAATAGTTCGACAGACCAGTCAACTCGATGAAACATTTACTAACTTAATTACATGTGTGGAAATCAGGGCGATAAATCACGAATAAACGATTTATAATACAAAGGATGTTCTTTTATCTTTTTTCTTCGAACTGTATATTCACAATAGGAATGGGTTATTCGTTCCTGTTTTTGTTGTTGTTGTTATTGTTGTTGCTTTTTTTTTTGGCAGCGACGCAGTGACAATATTAATATTATATAATCGATACCTTCGATACTTAAATTATTTAGAAAAACTGTCTATATCATATTTGTACGAATAAAATTTCATTTATAATTCCACTTCTCGCTTCTTATGCTTCCTTCTTTTTTTTCTTTTTTTTTTTCTTTTTTTTTTTTTATTATTATTTCTTTATCTCTTATTTTATAGGAATACTATTCAAAATCAGTCTTGTGGTTGAGATATATTAGGTGTCTGGTGAGGTAGTGTCAGTTTCATAGTATACATTCAGTGCCACTCGATTTCTTATTCGTATCTTTTGTACATCTTTTCATAATTTTTCTTTCATATTTAGCCAACGATGATCTCTATAATCGTGTCCTTTTCTTTTTTTTTTTTTTTTCTTCTTTTTTTTTCTCATTAATTTTACATAGAAAAAACAGACGACAGACAAATAATAAAACAATATTGTTTAACATGATAATGAAAAATCTACGAAGTTCTCATAAACTTTATTATGCTTATGAAACGACAATAATTCCTTCGAGTGGCATTCTACGCATTTTATGTAGCGAGAATGTCTTCGAGTATTTTTACGGTGTGGCATTACTATTTTAATTAGAGGCATAAGGTCTGAATTTGTACCGTGCGTCGACACGCGCTACAAAGATTCGAACATGTGCGAGCACGCAAAGATAAATGAAATTAATTTATTAATTTTGATGTAGGGCAAGAAAATCATTGATTTTCGATTTACTCTCAGATGTTCGAATCTAATGTAAAACGCGTAATATCGTCGTGCATACGATTATCCTTTGGATTGGCTGTACAAAATTATAACTATGTATAGTTATACATATGTATACGTATATATATATATATATAAATACATACATACATATATATATATACATATAGATACAATAAAGTTTACATCGTAGGTATGTAATCAAATATTTCAGAGTGACTGGGATTGTTATACGGAATTAATTTATTAATTAATTATTTCGTCCATTCTTATTGCTTGAAGAGACAGATTTAAAAGTTTTTTGATCGATGTAAATGGCTTATCCGATGTCAATCCGTTCGTTACAATCCCAGTTCTAACACATACATTGTAACGGTATAATATTATAAGCTATTTGACACAAATAGATATTAATACTTATATGTAATTTCGTTGCTCTCATTAAAATGAGAGCAAAAATGACAACAACGATAATAACTAATTATTATGACAAGTGTTGGACAAGCAACGATATTTTTTCTCTCTTTTTTTCATTTCTGTTCCTAAATACAATGTGTACTGGACGTGTATGTAATATGTGTATGTGTGTGTGTGTGTGTGTATATATTTGTATATATATATGTGTATATATATGTGTATATTTATATATATATATAGATGCATATATATATGTATTCATATATATATATATATATGTATCTTCCGCGCGTTTATGTCATTAATTTTGCTTTAAACATCATCAGGCTTCTCTGGTCTGTTTTTACATAAAGAAAAAATATAAAACAATTGACACGGTATTTTTTTATCCGAGTCGACAGGAACGTAATCTACCAGTATTTTATTTTTTCTGATATGGAACTAACGACCATTAATTAGGAATTTATTTCTCAAGATACCGATAAACTCAACCGTGAAGTAGAGTCATAGTTTCGGTAAATAGGAACGGAATTAGCACACTGCGAAAGAAAGCGTATCTTTCTTTATATCATATTAAACTTCTTCGCATTCGAATCATTTCAAGAACTGTTTTACTTGCAAAAAAAAAAAAAAGAAGAAGAAGAAGAAGAAGAAGAACTAAGTGTTATCCACTTCGAATATCAAACGTTTCCAGGAATGATTACTTTAATAATATTATCACGCGTGCGATAATTGTTATAAACGTCCGATTAAATAGATTATAGAGAGCGTATCGTAATGAAAATTAAAAATAATACACTAACCGAGGGCTTTGCATGTCTTGAAATAATAGAATTGAATTGAATTAAATCAAGCGATATTTTTAAGATTGATTATACATAAAGTAAAATAAAATAAAAAATAATAATAAAAAGAAAAGTCCGTAAATATAAATTTTTTCCTTTATCTAAGAGAGCACAAATCTAAGCGTATTCCAAGCGTATATAATATATCTTTATAATATAATTCACGTTCACATTGTCCTAAATATCTTTTCGTCTTTGTTTATTAATATATAACAAGTATTGCAACGTCTAATTCGAACATGGATTTATAACATCATTTTCAACGTAGCTTCATACTACGTAGTAGTATGATACCACTACTTTCCATCTTAGCGATTATGTGGTCAAATCGTTAGAAAAAGTACTGGGTTGTCTCTCTCTCTCTCTCTCTCTCTTTCTTTTTCTCTTTCTCTCAATCAGAAGAACGTGTAAGAACGTTGTATCGTTACGAAGCGTTTCCTCGCAAGAAGCAAATTCGTTAAGCCATCTTCTTACTATCATTTTATCACGATATTATACTCCTTATTTGTACTCACTCGCAACGGCGATTCTCCGATAAGTCATAGTTCTAACAGTGACATTATCCAAGAAGAAGAAGAAGAAAAAGAAAAAGAAAAAGGAAAAGAGAAAGAAAAAGAGAAAGAGAAGAAGAGGAAAAAGAAGAAGAAGAAGAAGAGGAGGAAGAAAAAGAGGAACTCGACGTGCTAGTCCAAGTAGTCTTTTCTTACGGCAGTGTACCATGTATAACCATCACCTGTCCACCGTACGAAGTGCCTCCGCTAATCTCGTTCGTGCTTTCTAGTCGAGCATTCGTTTGATAAAAAAAAAAAAAAAAAAAAAAAAAAAAAAAAAAAAAAAAAAAGAGAGAAAAGAAAAGAAAAAAAAGAAGACAGAAAGATAGAAAGACGCGACGACCACCTAAAGAAAATACAATGAGCACGAGCCTGCGTTCGATACGTACGATTCATCCATCCCTCTCTTTAATAGAGACCTCCTCCTTCAACAAGGAGTTCTGAGTTTCGAGTTCTGAAGCGTAGTTAAGAATCATCGAACGTATCCGAGTGTAAGATTAAAAGGAATAAGGGAATATATGAACCGGTCTTTCTCGAACGAGTTCCTATACTTTTATACAGTCTCATTTATACGCTTTTTTTCTTCTTCTTCTTTCATTTTATGTTTTATTAATTATCATTAGTTAATGCTTTCTAATATAACAAATAAATGTATCTTGAATTTTTCATTAATTTCATTCTAAGATTAAAATTCCAACGTATGAACTTTCAAATCAATCGTAAAATTGCCCGCATACTTTAATTATTATAGTTATATGCTATTCTTTTTATCAATGACGATATTGTTATCCGTAAAAATATTATTGCAATCGATGTATTGAATTTAAATCCAACGACGATTAGATAAATACATTAATTAGATAAAGTGTGAATGATTGACGCTGTACGAATGAGAAAGTCGTATAAGAGTATAAAACGGACGAGAAATCGTGATAGAATTGAAAAGAGAAATAGATAAGCTATTGGATGAATGTACTGGTTATATATACAAGTTTCTCTGACAGTAAAAGTAGTGAGATGAAACGACATCGTTCCGTCGGTAGTACTCTGTAGGTTCAGCGCTTTGTAGATATAAAACTATATCTTTGTTTCTCTCTTAATCGTGTTATTTCATTTTTTCATTTATGTTAACTTTGATACGAAAAGAAAAAAAAAAAAAAAAAAAAAAAAAGAAAAAAGAAAAAAAAAGTTATTTATTTTATATATTTCTCGTAGTAACTATTATATCCCGTTGCTAATAATGTTCCTCCTTAAACGATGTTTTCTTAAATAAAATGTATAAATTTATCAAAAAATCATACACAATGTAAACTTCAACAAATATCAAGATTTCCGAAGTAATTGAAAGGCTAAAAAGTTTCAGTTTTTTCCAAAGAATGAAAAAATTTTCTTTGTTTTTGGACGAAATAAGTCGATAAGATGATAAACGTTTATTATATATATATATATATAATTAATATATATATATATATATATATTTTTTTTTTTTTCAATCCGATACGATCAATTTAAAATTTTCGATATTATTTCGTTCAAAGTGATCTCCTAGAAAAACAACGTTTGAAAACGCGTGAATTCTCCAAAACGCACGTATCTTTAAAGAACTCTCCGATTTCCATTCTCTATTTCTTCGGACTCGCAGCCGGTCGGGATAAAATTTCTTTGAAAGCTTTTGTCCTACGAGTCTGCCTGCGGCACGGTCTTTCGCGTGAACCAGTTTTCGCAATGATTCCTTCTGCGTGCCGAAAATTCGCAGCCGGTGGTGATTCGTCGTCCTCCCCTGCCTTCGAGTCGACCCGACATATCTTTTCCTCTCTTTCTTAGTCTCTCAATGCTCCACTGATTTATGCCCGTTCCAGGGCATGCAAATTTCTTTCGTTGTAGGTCGTCTATGTCGAGGTCACTTGGAGTTATTGTTCCATTAGATAGGTCTCTGTGCGGACGAATGTCAACTATCTTACTTCCGGGTCTATCTTTCCATCCTACTGTCCTTTTTCTGCTCTTTTATTTTCATCGGCAAAATGGTATAGCCAGAATAACAATCCGTAATATAAAACGAACCTCAAAACTACTACCGATGGTAGGTACAATGAAGTGTGGATGATGATGAAGAAGAAGAAGAAGAAGAAGAAGAAGAAGAAAAAGAAGAAGAAAAAGAAGAATAGGGAGAATAAGAGGAGGAAGAAGCAGAAGAAGAAGAAGAAAAAGAAGAATAGGGAGAAGAAGAGGAGGAGGAAGAATAAGAAGATATTCTTCTCTTCTACATTTTCTGCAAACATCCTTCGAAAGAGAATGAGAGAAAGGGAAAATTGCCCTCGTTTCTCTTCCGTTCGCTTCGTGTCAGCCTTTACTCGCGTTAAGAAGAGAGGAAAAGAAGGGGGAGAAAGAGAGAGAGAGAGAGAGAGAGAGAGAAAAGCTTTTCTTCCTTTTCCTCTCGTGTTTCCTCTTCCTTACGAAGGATCTTACGATCTCTTTTCTTACCGATGACGAAAAAGAAGAAATATTGTGTGTTCTGGTTACGATTCGCTTCGTCGCACAATATGAATCGAAACGATGTCTCTCTCTTTCTCTCTTTCTCTCTCTTTCTCTCTCTTTCTTTTCTTCTTTCTCTTTTTTTTTTTATTTCGTAAAGACATCACCCTCGCGCACCATCGAATACGATCGAGATTTCTGTTCTTCTCCTTTACGACTTTGTCGTTGTTCTCTCCCTATTTCTTTCTCTTTCTTTTTCGTTCAACCCTCCTCTAACCACCCTCCGACTCGTGCCGCGGCATTCAAAGACGGATTAGTTGTTTCGTAAGGATGCGGGAACTATCAAGAGGATCGATAATACACGAATATTTTGAAACAGGCAGAAAAATTTGACGATAATATCTAACCGATATCTCGATCATATCGATATTCATTTTTAAATCAATACTTTTCCCCTTTTTACATAATTATTTTATATATGCCATTGGAGAAAAAGTAATTAATAAAATATTAAAAATGAATATACTAAAAACGAAATGTTTGTGAAACTAAAGATATTGAAATATATATCTTTCTTTCATTTTAAAAGATCGAGAGCAAATTCTTAGTCACCTACTTTCGAAAAAGGCGCATCCTTTTGTACTCCATTTCATCCCTCGGCTGTTACACTTTCTCCTAAAAGTGTAGATTTTACGAAGGCCTGAGGTCGTTCACAGTTTTCTCTCGTTATTCACGTTGGACGTTTAGAGAGTCGTTTCTTCGTTCATTTTCTTCTATCCCTCGTGTACCGCTACACGTGTTTCGACCCATCTCGTGAGATCGGCCTCAACGGGAAACCTGACGATTCCGCAAAAATAGTCTCTATATACTTACTCGAGGGGAAAATAGTTCTTTTAACTCTCTATCTTATATTTTTATCCCCTTTTATAGGACAGTGTGATAAACTAAAAAAAGAAAAGAAGAAGAAGAAGAAAAAAAAAGAGGAAAAAAAAAGAGAGAAAAAGAAAAAAGAAGAGAATACGTCTTTTTCACCGTCTGAATAAAAAGAGAAGAATATGTAGAATAGCGACGGAGATCGGCGAGTTTCGACCTCGTAACCTGACAAAAGGTAAAATACAACCCTGAGTTTCACGGAGTTCATTGTAGATATATATAGTATACATATACATATATATGTACGTTTACACACACATACATACACACTTATATATATTATATATATATATATATATATATATATATATATATAATATATACACATAGTATATATAGAAAATACTCTGGGACCCTCGACGACAAGATTTCATATAGAAATGAATTTATAAACGACAGCTTATGTGTATATACCTCTTGCTTTTTTCTTCTATCGGTATGAAGGAGAAACGTGTATCATAACGCCGTGAAAGAAGGCGACTTAACGAATTTGTTTCTTGTGAACACGCTTCGTAACTATACAACATTCTTACATGCTCTTTCGATTGAAAGAGAGAGAGAGAGAGAGAGTGTATGTATGAGAGAAAGAAAGAGAAAGAGAAAGAGTGAGAGAGAGAGAGAGAGAGAGAGAGAAAGAGGATCAGCACTTTTTTTCAATGATTCAATCAAATAATTGAACGAAGTAGCTAAGAAGAAGAAACCTGGGGTATCGTACAAGTATGAAGTCCGTTAAAAATCACATTCATATGAGATCATGTTCATTTAGGATTACGCGATATCTACTCGTATATACATAAAAGAAATATTTGGAACATGAACGCGAATGCATTATAACGACATACTATATACACTTGAAATGCCTAAATTTGTGCTCTCTGGCAAAAAAAATTGAATATTGTTTTCCACATATTCAATTTTAAATTTATCACTTGATTCAATTCAATTCAATTTTTCGCTATTTCAAGACATGCAGATTACTCTTTGCATCCCTGTAGACATTGAAAGGTCTTCCGGTTCGGTTTGTTCCGGTAAGTCGATCGGTATACCGGACAGATTGATCGGTAATGAAACAGCCGGATCGATTACCGAACTCTGTAGCTGCTGTTGACGTTGTCGATGAGTCGACCTCTTAGCAATGGGCGTGGTCAAACTCTTTCTTTGGGGCAACGTCGTTATAGTCGTCGTTGTTGTTGTCATAGTCGTCGTCGTGGCTGTATTCGTCGTTGTAGCCATCGTAGTCGTAGTCACCGTTGTCGTTGATTCTACTTCATCCATGTCGATATCTACGTCTATATCGATATCGATATCGTCTTCGAGATCATCGCTAGCTACGGACGGTGATGCTACTCGTGACCTCGACCCCTGTCCTCCAAGCATCACACTGCTAGTACCGCACTTGTGATGCATTAAATGATGCCTTCTTCGAAAACGCATCTGACAATGTTCACACTCAAATGGTTTTTCGCCTTTATGAATCAAAGAATGTGCCTTGAGTTGATTTGAATCGCTGAATTTGGCCGAACAGAGTTCGCAAGCGTACGGACGTTCACCCGTATGTACACGCAAATGACGACGGAGATTGGCTACTTGGACGAACTGTCGATCGCAATGGCTGCAGTGATATGGTTTCTCACCGGTATGCAATCTCATGTGCGTCTTCAGGTGGTGATCTCGAGTAAATCTGTAATTAAATTGTTCAAATGTATGTTCAAATGTATGCCGTTTATTTTTCGTTCGTTTTGTCTTTCTTTTATTTATTTATTTATTTATTTTTTTTTTTTTTAATTTTATTTTATTACTTTTTTTTTTTGTCTTTTTTTTCCCCTTTAAATTTCTGTATTCTATCTTTTTCTCACCTTTTATGACATTCCGGACACTCAAACGGCTTCTCACCCGTGTGTGTGCGTTCGTGATTTTGTAACACGTGTTTGTAACCAAAAGATCTCGAACACACGCCACAGGTGAAGACCTTGTCCCTGCCATCTTTTCCCGCCTCCGGACTGATTGACGTAGGTGGGCTAAGTGGCGCCACGCTCTCCAATGAATTTTGAACGTTGCTCTCCGTCTTTGCCACCTTCGTTGACTTTCTCTTCGTCGCTTGGCTCTTTTTATTACTGATTCTATCCGCGCTACTGCTCACGACGTTGTTATTATTATTATTATTATTATTATTCGTATTACCGGAACTAAGGCGGCGGGAAGAGGATTTTGTCGTGGCAAGAGCTGACGAAACTGAACCAGGCGAGTGATGAAGTGGCGAAGGGGGTGAAGAAGCTGCGGGTGGCGCCCACCCTCCAAAGAGTGTCTGATGATGTTGATAAAGAGATGGACTCGCCGCTAAAGTAGCATGTAGTGAAACAGGAATGCCGGCTGCCATTAGAGCTGCCGTTCGGCTGGCGGCCAATAATTGTTGAGGAGTCAACATCGACAATCCTGCTGCTGCAGCACCCATTCCAGAGAACATCGTCGATGAAGTGTTATTGTTGTTATTGTTATTGTGCAAAGGCGGTGAGAGAGGTTGCTTCTCCGATTCTTGCTTCATGTCGAGATGTTCTCCAGCCAGAAGTCCTAAGATCAAAGATCGAATGATCTTTTCAAATCATTAAGTTTATAAATGATAAATAGGAATTATGATTCTTTTTTGTACTTTTGTGTGTTTTTTTTTCTCTCTTGTTTACCTCAAATTCTATATAAATATAATTTCTTCTTTTATTTAACAAATAACGAAATATATTCATTGCACTTAATCTAATCCAACAAAGAATTCTCCTCTTTCTCCCATATACGTATCTCGTGCACGCGAGCAAATTCTCCTCCTCCATTCATTCGCGCACTCTCGTACGCGACGCAGAGTTCATTCATAAAACTCGACTACACCCACCCACGCCAGTAGAACGCGTACCACCTCTTCGACTATTCACGAAGGCCAACGACTTTGAGTATGTCTAACTTTTATCGCGCGTATCGAACCATCGACTACCATTTCTCGCGATAATACAAACCCGAATTTCTCCAATTTTCTTTCAAGACCAATAATTTTCGTCGCCTTGTTTTACTTTATTTTTAAAGGGTGGACAAAATATGTACATAATTTCGATAATCGTTACCTCGCAACCGACGATCAAGTCCTTGATTCACGCATATGCTTTTCATAAATACATTTTATGCAACCTCTTATACGTTATCTCACGATATTTAAATGTTATCGGTATTATCGGCATCATTAACTTTCAAATATTATCGAATATATTTCGTTATTCGCACGAGAAAAATCGTTGAGAATCTATTCTCTAAAAATTACTTTAGTTATTGACGTCAAACGAAGCAACTTACGAATATCCTAAATTTAACGGGAGTAAATTCACAAAAATCTCGAACTATTCGTATTATATGTCTCCCACAAATTGTCTTTCAAATTTGTTCGTCGTAAAGGCGAATTATAATCGCAACGAGATTGATTTAATTAAAAACAAAACAAAACACTAAAAAAAAAAAAAAAAAGAAAAAAAAAAGAAAAAATGAAAAGAAAAGAAAAAGGGAAAGAAAAAAAGGGGGGAAAAAAAAGAAAAGCAAAAAAGCAAAAAGAAGACACGAAACGGTCGCACTCGGTCGGGGTTTGCTAATTAATGGACCGTTTAGGGGAGGGTTGTAATGAGCCCCGTTGAATCAATAAGGGTGCGTAGAGGTTTCCCTTTCCTTCTTTTCTCTTTCGTTCTTTATCCCTTTCTAACACTCCACCCCTAAAACTCCCTTAACGTCTACCAGTATTCTTACGGCCTACAATCGCCGTTTCCCGGCAACACGACGACGAGTACCGCCCCCGCCTGCATCCCTTCCCTAATTGGTCACAACTCCGATGATATTTCCACTTTGAATTTTTTTTTTTCAAGCTTCTTCAAAGTATTACACCTCTTCTTCTTTTTTACTTTTCTCTTTTTCTCTCTTTCTCTCTCTCTCTTTTCTTTCACAATAGAAATCCCAGGCTCGTTACTTTTCCTTTTAGATAAAAGAAAATAATACGATTGAGATATCGTACGAAGTCGTTAAAAACGCGTTTAGAAATGTTACGAGAGAAGTGTATCTTCTACATATGCAGAGAATAGAAAAGAACGAATGAACGAACGAACGAACGCACGTACGACGGACGAGAAAGATTTTTGGATGGAAATTGCGACTCGCGCGCAATCTCCTTGACAATTACAAGGATTATTTTTGGAAATACATACGTTACGAGCGCGAAACTCGTTTCACGTTTCTCTCCCATTTATTTCTCGTTTGCCCTCCGTCAAGTAATTTCACTTCACGCTGGCTTATCGATGTTTACAATGTGTCATAACACCGTCGTGTCGCCGCGAGCGCTTTTAGACTTTGGCGCCTTGCCAGTGCCACGACCGGTGGGGTCGTTAGAAACTCGGAAATCTTCCTCTCTTCCCTCTTTCCTTATCCACCTCCTTTTCCTCCTCCTCCTCCCTCCCCCAGGCCGAATACTTCCTTATCCTATTTCGTGTGCATACTCGACAACGATACAATGCGACAATATAACCATTGAAGAAGATTGAAATGAATATATGTCCGTAGTAGGATTTGCTTTCGAGGAAAATAAACAAAAGAGTCACATTGAGTACCCTTCAACGCGTCCGAAAATCTTATCAAAATGTGCCTTGGCTGCGGATAACTTTTGTTTCTTTAACGACTTCGGTAAGACAAAAATAATCGATTCTCGGGATCTCTTACTACGACGAAGCTCGAAATGCGTGCCAACCATCTTTTGTCTTCTTCGTGCTTTGTTTACAAGCATGTGTGTACATATATATATATATATATACATATATATATATGTATATATATATACGTATCTAAATGTGTATAATTTTGACCTCTCTTTGCTTCTTTTATTTTTTTTCTCCCCAATGTTTACTCAAATCGTAACGATGTATCTCCATTTTTACATCAAGCGAAACTCTTTATTTTATTTTATTTTATTTTATTTTATTTTATTTTATTTTATTATTTTCTTTTTTTTTTCTTTTTTCTTTTTCATACACAGCACGAAATCCTATTCCCTGTATATTCGTCGTTGTCATTTTATTTTTCCAAGAAATTTACTACGTGCTTATCATGTTTAGCACGTATGTACGTAACGACCTTTTGTTTATAGTCGTACAATTCCACGCAATTCGATCGTAACGCGTGATATCCGGAGAAAAAGAGATGGAAGGATAGAGTTGATTTTGTCGAGTCTTAGGAACCTACCTGCATTAACCTGTGCCTCCTGTAGATAAGACAGTGCCATTCTACGATCCGTGATACGTGGTTTCACTTAGACACTCCATCCACTCCCCCGCACAATGTTATCACTTGCGACGAAGAAGATCGAAAATAGATTATGTGGCACTGCACCAACGAAAAGAGAGAAAGAGATCAATTGAGAAAGATAGAAAGTTTCTAGACGGAGGAAAAGAACGAAATGAAGAAATATCGCGACAAATATTTCGATCTGTTTTTCCTCTTGACGATCTCTCTTTTCCTTATCGAACTTATGAACTTATGAACAGTTATAGAAAGAAGAAAAAAAAAAAAAAAAAAAAGAAAAAAAAACAAGAAAAATCGTACGCGGGAAACCACAGTCGTTGTCTTGTACTTGCAATCCTCGTGGGTTTTTCCTTATTCCAATAGATATGATTAGAAGTATAATAAAATCTTCTTCGTATATCTTGAGAAGAGGAACTACGCGAATCAGAGAGAGAATCCCTTCTGTCTCCGTTTTTTTTTCTTTTTTCTTTTTCTTTTACTGTTTCGTCTTTTCCCTTTTACGCATCCATTGAGAAAGTACATATACGATTGATGAAACTTAAAACGAGTAAACGAAAAATAAAAAAAAAAATAAACAACTGAAACAGCCGAGGCGAGTCGTTATTACTTTTCTATTATAAACAACAAGCGAGCGAACGTTCAATTGGAAGGTAATAACTACGAACGTCGACGTTACCACGGGCTGACCTAACCCAATACTAAGTGACAGTCGAGTTGCGCTCGCTGTAGTCAAACATCCCCACCAGCTCGGTTGGTCTCCCACCAGTACCACTTTTGGCTACCCCCACTTTCCTACGCGTCTTCTCTCTACCCTCTCCGGAACGAGTGATCCGGCTGCGCGAGTCGACGCGCGCGCGACTCATCGAGGGCTGGAGCGTGCTTTTGAGCGAGTTGTATGCGTATAGTAGAGTTCTTCGAGATAGAAAGAGATAGAGACAGAGAGAGGGAGAGAGAGAGAGAGAGAGAGTGAGAAAGAGGGAGGGAGTGAAGTATAGAGGGATGGTGGTATCTATCGCTACGGAGGGAAAAGAGAACGGCTCGAGCGAGAGAGAAAGTGACTAGGCGATGCTAAAGGCGAAGGGAGAGCTGAACCTGCGACCGTGATCTTTTGGGATTGGGAGGGGGGTGGGGGTTAGAAAGAAGAGTCGCAGATACACTAAGGGGCTGTTTCTTCCTCTTTCTAACACCGACCAAACAGAAAAAGACACCTTGGTGATCGAGGAAACCTGCAAAAGGAAGAGAAAGATAGAACGTGTATGTATATCTATATATATATATGTGTGTGTATGTACGTATATACGTAAGGAAATAGACACTATACTTGTTTCATAGTAACCCTCAACCGGACTAACGTCTTATCCCTATCTAAGGGATGCCAAACCCCAAGGAAAGGAAACGTTTCACATTATTTTTTTCGATTGCGTAAAGTAACTCGTAAATACATTCTATATAGCCGTCACATACGTTGTACGATCTTTTTAATTGCGATTGTTGCGTCAATGAAACTATGTAACGCATATGTTACATCTAATTTGAATTATAACGTATGCATTTAGAATGAATTAACAATAGGAGGTATTCAATTGTTAAGATAATAAACGCTAACGAAGTTCTACGTCTTATTTTTAGTTAAGTAGACTTTTGTATAGTTTAGTAATATAATTAATTTGCAGTCGTCGAATGTATAGATATCGTGAACGAAGAGTTTTTATAAACGTCGATGACATATACAGAATAAAGAATAAGTGCATAAAGACTAACTATTACTATTTATCAATGTACTCGATATCGAGTACATACTTTACTTGAATTTAATGTTTATAGTCGATATATTAGAAACGATCGACAGTTCGCATTTATAAAATTTCAAAAAATTTTTGCGATTTATTACAAAGGTGGATGATACAACGTCAAGTAAAACATATAAGTAACGTTCGATACTTGCACATATCAATCGATCGTACTTTCCGTAGAGAGAAACTTGTTTGATGCTTTGTTATGATGCTTTTTATCAAACGACACAGATATACGTATGTATTCATTTTTATTCGCTTCAAATTGAAAAAAAATAGATCTTCCTATGAGACTTCGTAATTATTCGTGTGTCGTAAAATGAATAATGCACAATTGTGTGATATAAGTGTTAAAAGTGATCGGATACAATATCGAAAGAAAGAATTACCAAAGAAGCTTCGGACTTTTGCACCTGCAAAAGTTGTTCAATTGTTCATAAAAAAAAAAAAGAAACAAAAATTAAATAGAAAGCTTTAATAATAATGACTATATCATTCCGGAAACTCAAACGTTTTCCACAGCGGATGCGATGGTGGTGGATGATGTTGGTGGTGACGGCAGCTCGCAACTTCCTACGATGATAACGCGTTAGTACAATAATTCTTTTTTCTCTTTCACAAAGCGTTCACTGTTTTTTTGAGTCGATTCTCAAAGGCTCGCGAGTCCCGTTCTTTTTTTACCTTTCCCTACGCGACAGTAAACCGTCGGTAGGATTTTTTCCGGGGTTAAAAAGTACGTGCGAGACACTCGTATGTGCACGCGTGTAAACATACCTTTATTTTCTCTCTCTCTCTCTCTCTTTTCCTCACCTGCTCGAAGTCGAGCGTGCGCAACGCGTGCCTTCGGCCAAAAAACTTTTTCTCCTACCACTGCGTGTGCGTTGCTATGAAAAAAAAAAAAAAAAAAATTAGAGTGAGTGAGAGAGAGAGAGAGAGAGAGAGAGAGAGAAAGAGAAGGAAAAAAAATGGAAGCAAAAGAATGCCTTTCGCCTCGGCTTCCGATCGACACGCACACGCGCGCGCAATTTGGGGCGCACGGCGAGGAGTTCGCGCTTACGCACGCGTAGACCTAGTGAGAGAAAGAAAGAAAGAGAGAGAAAGAGAGAGAAAGAGAGAGAGAGAGAGAGAGACAACGACAGGGAGAAAGAGCGATAGAGATACAGAGAGAGAGAGAGAGAGAGATAGAGGGAGAAAGAGAGAGAGATATGAGTATATGTGCGCGTTCAATGAAGAGAAAGATAGAGAGAAAAAGAAAGAGAAAGAGATAGAAAGAGAGAGAAAGAAAGAGAGGAAAACAGTGAATTCGAACACACGCTCCGCGTCCTGTCAGCCGCCTGTCGTCGCTCCACGGATAGAGATGAGTAGATTGGTGAGCAGATAGGGCGAGAGAAAGAAAGAGAGAGAGAGAGAGAGAGAGTAAGAGAGGGAATGGAAAAAAACAGAGATAGCCGGGGGTATTCAGAAGGTCCAAATCGAAAAATGAGATCTTGAAGGTATCTCTTCGATTTTACCGAGCTTTTTATACATATTTTTTTAATAATGTTTTTATTCACTATATATTTAGAGGTATTCTAGGTTACACTGTATTTAACTGATCGTAAGTTAAATCGTTTTGTATAGAAATAAAAAGAGATATTGATGCGTGATCTAGAAAATTCGAATGCATTGTTGCAGTTGTAGCATCATTGTAGGATCATTACATTTTTGTCGATCGATCGAGATGATCTTGAAGCTCTTTCGTGATCATTGTTAAGGAAATCTTTTCTTTTTTCCTCTCTCTTTTTTTTTTTTTTTTTTTTTTTTCTTTTTTTAACGTTTGGAAATTGTACAATAATCGGAACTGCTTAAAATATACAATTTTTAGAATCGTTGGTAAAAGGGCTTGTGCCACTGGACCACATTTTAAATGCACATTTACATTTTATTTGACTTCAAACAATATTTGTCACTTTTAATTTACATCCTAAATTGTTCCTATGATTGATGGCATATTATTATTTGCTATCATCAAGTAATTTTAATGGACCTACTTAACTTTTTATCTGATGGATGTTTGTCGAAGAAGAATCAGCTAAATAATGAATTGTTTATTAACCACTAAGGATCTGTAAAATCTTTTAAATCCTAGAAAGAGTACGTTTATACCTGTAATTTTTATAATATGTACTTAACCTTTGGTTATCGCATGCAGAGACGCTAGCTTTTACCTGCTATTTAGGTATTGTATGATGTACAAAGGTGTTTAAATCTTTCATTATACCTGTATAGTTTAATCTCCGAATTTGTAATAATATATGTAAATATGAAGGAATGTTTATATACAATTCGTTAGGGTAAGAAAAATATATTTCTTTTGTCTTCTTGTTTCATTTTTTCTTTTCTTTTTTCTTTTTTTTTTTCTTAAAGTCATATAAATTCGATTTTAATTTTTGTGTTTTAATGATTTTTTTATTACATTATAGTAAACTTTCTTTTTTTGAATTTTTTTCGAGAGTTTAAAACTTGTTCTGGACTCGTAAAAATTGGACCTTCAAAGAAAGTAATAGTAAGTAGACCTTAAAAATGTGCTCTAAAATATTCTAACAATGAGGGCTAATATTTCACTGGCAGTAAAATGGGACCACGGGTTTGACAGGTTATAGTCTATATGATCGGTTTTAAACTCGCAATGAAGTGTTGTAAGACCTATGTCTTTGAATTTTGTAACATCGGGGACATTTGATGAAGGTTGTATACGAAGAAATGTTAGAGAAAAAGGAAGTGTAAAAATAAAGCTTACAGAAAATGTATATTGGCAATTAAAGCCAGGATCGCTCTAGTTTTACGAAGTTTCAAGGTGACTTTGAAAGGTAACACAGTCATTATTTTATCACAGAACTTTCGGTACTCGGACGTTGAAGATTCTTTGAAACCATGGTTTAAACTCAAGGTATGTACTTTGTATTTTTATAAATTATCAGGTAAGAAAATACTGATGGTAAGAAGAGAAGTCCTTTAGCCAATGCTCTCTTGTTCTTTGAAAAATATGCTCGTTTTTAGATACCTTGAAAGAAACATCATATATTTTCGTTATTTTCGTTACATTATCTTTCTTAGAGCGTTTATGTATTATTTATAGAAAATATTTTTAAACGAGATATAATATAAATTAAAACTGAAACTGAAAATAATTGACTAGAATATCCTCGAAGAATCATCTATTTCTACCACAGGTCAAAACACGAGTAAGGGAGTCTTAGGTTGACTCCTTCGCAATCTAATCTCAGGCAACACGAGCGACTCGTCGCGAAGAAGAACAAATCCGAAGTCTTTCGACGTTTTCCGAAAATATCTTCTTGTTTGTTGGAACGAGAAATAAATAAGACAGCTGCCGATAATCTCGTTAATCCAATGTCTCATGCGAAAGTAGAGTTCAAGTTGAGTCGGGGTAACTAACTTTATAATAGGAAACGTTTAAAAAGATTACTCTTATCGCACGTACATATATATATATATATATATATATATATATATATATATGTATGTATTTATTTATTTATCAAATTAACGTCGTACACGAGTTGTGCCGTTGTTAGAAAAAAGCAATACGTAACGGTATTTCTTTTTGGGGATGTGTCCGTATATAACGTAAGCAAAGATGGCCAAATCTACCCCCAAAATCTGACCATTCGAAATCGAAAGCATTTTACATAGGGTGCATCGTTGCAGATTAAGTCGATATCTTGATTCGTTCTTTGTGGCATAACGGTTACTCGTTTTTTTTTTTTCTTTTTTTTTTTTTCTTCATAAGAAAAACTCGAAAAAGAGAGAAGAGGAGATTTCGTTATGTCGTAGAATCGATCGTTCGTTCAAAGATAGCGATCCATACGTAGAATTTTTTCTAATCTAAATAAGTTTACGTATACGTCTCGTTGAAGATCTTAAGAATTTTCACAGAAGAAATCAACAGCTGGTTCTTGAAAAGGTTCGTTGTATGCATTCGAGAGAACGTTAACCACTTTGAATGATCAAAAAAAAAAAAAAAAAAAAAAAAATCTTATAAACCGAATTTAAGTAGGAAACAAATTTTTTTTTACTTAACCGTTTCCGTTTCGTATGAACGTGAAAGGAAAAAAGAAAAAATAAGTTGAAATTCTTTTTCAAATAAATCCTATATACTGTTTTTGGATGATATCACGACTTTGGTGATAAGATTTTCGACACCAATTACAATTTACAAAGTCAAGATTAATGTATTCGAAAGAACGAAGTTCTAATGTTGAAGATCAATTTCTATCAAGATTGATATAATGTTTTTATATGACGTCTTGTTAGTTTCTAATTATCGATCTAATTAATCATCGACCTAATTAGTAAGTGTTTACAAGCATTGTTGTCGTACGAGATAAGAATGAAATCTATTGGAGTTATTTGGATATTAAACAAAGCGACAATTCGTCTTTTTCATCGAAGTATTTGTGACAAATATATATATATATTTAAGTTTCGATTTCTTCTTCTTTTAAAAACCCATCAAAATCTTTCTTTTCGTTCGCGCTACGCCAAAGCTCGTTATAAATGTTTAATTATCGAACATCAATAGCGGCTAATGGTCTAGACAGATAATACGCCGGACCAAAAGAGCCTGCCGTTTCTGCATTAATTCGATGTTCGCCCACTGTCGAACATGTGGCGTGCGAATAGAGTTGAGACACGGCGGCCGACGTACCAGCTGCTGTAAAAAGAGGAAGAACCTTCCTTTTTCTTTCACCCTTTTCTTTCACCCCCTATTTCGTCGCTTTTTATTCGAAAATAGTCGTTCTCAAATCCGAGAATTTCGATCGATAATCGAACTACTTACTTGTAATCTACGACAGAATCCTATATTCTCCCTTATTCACGTTCAATTAATTTGAACACTTGATTTTTAACATAACGTTGTAATTGCAATTGTGTTAAAAAAAAAGAAGAAGAAGAAGAAGAAGAAGAAAAAAATAAAAACTAAAAGAAATAAAACAAATAAATAAATAAATAAATAAATAAATAAAGAACACTTTTTCTTAATCCTCATTCACATATATCCATCTGTGAAAAGTGTATCCATTTTATTTAGTCGATATCTTGGTTCGAATTGTCGAGTCTTTCACGTTCTCTTTCGTAAAATATTAACAATAAAAAGATTTTTCTGTGAGTTTACGTAACGTTGTACTTTAAGCGGATAGACGGCACCCTTACTTTTTTCTTTGTCCCTTAGAAAGAGAAAAAGAAAGGAAGATAGAGAGTGAAAGAGAGAGAGAGAGAGAGAGAGAGAGTGAGAGAGAAAGAGAGAGAGAAAGAAAAAGAAAAAGAAAAAGAGAAATCTTTTCGCTCGCCATTTCCGATTAAACGGAGGAACCTTTAGGACAGTATCGAGATGAAAAAGAGGAAAGAAGAGAGGAGGGTTGAGAAACGGTTGCAAACAGGAAAAATGGATTGACGCTTGTATGGTTGGTCAGCGCATCTGGTCGTAGAGTAGATCGCACGCGATTCGTAGTGGATTTCATCGAGACCGGACTCCTAGGTTACAAGGGGGCTGCTTTTGCATCGACCGATGGTCAGTAACCTCCTTTAATAAATAACGAAACAGAATCGATCCTCGAGGGACGCGCGAGACACGTCGTCGTTTCGGTTTTTTATTTTTTTATTTTTTTATTTTTTTTATTTCTTTTTTTTTTTTTCTTCTCAGGATTATTTGTCGAGGATCCGCGATCGATCGACCGATCGATCGGGGATAAAGAAAGAACGACATCTTCGAGGAGACAAGAATCATTCGCGATGTATCACTGTCCGATTAACGTTCGTCTTGTGTTTGCGACATCCATTCTAGTTGCCTCTATTTTAAACTGTGTTTGCTAATCGAGCCGTGTTCTTGGGATACCTACACCAATCGTCGAATGATCTTTATTTACATCGGATAAAAGGATTATGAAGTATAAAATATAGAGACTTGCGAAAGATGAAATATAATTTATTCAGATGACATTTATATCAATTTTTTTTTTTTTATTAATAATAATAATAAGCATTAAGATTAAAAGTACTAAACGGAAAGAAGCATTAATAATAATAATAATAATAATAATAATGATAATAATAATAATAAGCATTCAAGATTATTTCACGTTAAATCAATTTCCCGGTCAAACGTTCTTTTTTCCTTCCTCCAAATGCACTTTCATCGATTTGACGATTGTACGTATATCAATCCCTTGTATTCATGAGAAACAAGATCTTTAAAGGAAAACGTATGCATCAGAGAAAAGATCGCGATTAGATATTCTGTCTCTTTCCATATACCTCTTCGTTCTTTTTCTTTCTTTCTCTTTTCTTTTTTCTTTTTTTTTTTTTTTTTTTTTTTATGGGTAACGTGCTCCACCGTAACAAGGGCCTAACAGAGCTGTCAATCCGTCGATAAATTGAATGGCGGACCTAAAACCACCCTACATTCCCCAAGCCACCCTTCACCCCCTTTCATCGAAGTACCGCGTACTCTTACACCCCATCGAGGACGTTGCCGGTGGTGGCGGTGGCGGCGGACCGAGGTTCGCACGATATTTTTTTGCCCTACAAAAATGTCTATCTCTGCGTCTGACGTGTGATTTTCTGCTCGTCCTTGCGAAGGGCTTTAAGGAAGTGGAAAACTGACCGAGCGCGCGTATCTAACAGTTCTTTTTTTTTTTTTTTTATTTCATTTCTTTTTTCTTTTTTCTTTTCCCCTAACTATATCTCGATACGTATTTCATCCGGCAGATATGAAATATTTTCATAATATATATTATTATATTAATCGTAATCATTAATTTCTAAGAGAGTACAATCATAGATTCGAAGTATAAAGTTTCTTTAAGATTTTTATTGAAATAAATAAGTGCTCTTGCACGTGGATACCTGTAAAAGTATATAGTATCATTTCTTTCCTTTAGTATTTTCATTTTCGAATAAGGGCAACTCGAAATGAGGTAGAAAGTAGACGATATATAAGAGAAATTCGCTTTCGAAGGGGGTTTATCGAAGCGATGAGAGAGAACGTAAGGGAGAAAAAGAGAAAGGGGAAGAGGAAAGAGTGGAAGGATGAAGAGAGAGTTGGTCGACCCTACGCGATCCGCGGCTGTCTTTCCGCACACACGAACAAATCCCCTCGTTTTTGGATTTTCGGGTAAAACTGGATGGTAAAGGGGAGGTTGGTGAGTAATTCGAGGCGGGCTCCTACACTGGGCTCGTACGATGGGCTTGCCCTTTCGAATCTCGTACACCCTTCACCACTCTCCTCCACCCCCGTAGCGCGCAATCTCTCCCTCCATGTATGGCAGGTTTGACCAATATTTCTGAAGGGTGAGGTAAAAGAGAATAGGAGCAGAGCAACTAATTCGTCCGAGGCGCGACGCTGCAGCTGCAATGGCGTCGATACGTTCGAACTAGAGGGGTTGCAAAATGAATCGAAAAGAGTTGCCGAATTACTACGATGGAAAATTTCGTTAAAATATAAATTAAAAGATTCGTTAAAATATCTTCTAGTAATGATATTTTAAATAAATAAAAATGAAACATCGACAAGTCATTGTAATTCGATATTGTTTTCTTTTATTTCTTCCCTTTTCTTATCTTTCTTCTCTAACTTTTTTCTTTTTGTTCTTTTTTTCGTCTCTTTCGCAAATTATTATTATTATTATTGCATACGTCATTAATATTTGTCTTATTTCGATTAAGTATAATCATTTTGAAAGATATTGCAATAATTTACAAATGGCATTTCATAATGATACGCGTCAATGACCTCAAGCCTTATCCACGCTCTAATGGCACGTCGAGCTTCCTAACGATGATGGACAAATTCTTTCCGTTTCGTATTATTCCTCTGATTATCCTACGGCTCGAAGTATTATTAGACGTATGTATGTACTTGCATCTATAGAGAATTGCATTGAATGGCACGTACGCGCGGCGCTGCACGATGTACAATAAATATTAAATATATGACGACTGTCGGAAACTCGTCAACGAAACTCGAATTCGACATATCGAAAGTTCTTGGAAGAGACAGAAAAGAATGAGAATCGAATTTTGGGAGATGCGACACGACCATCTTTGGTACGACTTTGTTACAAGAAATAGGAAGAAGAAAAAAAAAAAAAAAGAAAATACAAGACAGCGTACATTTGACAGTTCATGAAACGAACTTTACCTTTGACTGTCTTCTCCCTTCTTGCCAATCTGAAAACTTCCATGACGATATTCTACGATTCTATTCTCGTGCATAAGTCAGGTTAATGTCGAGGCTTTGCATGCATTCTCCCTTCTGAGATAGTGCGTCAAAATAACGGACATCGATTTTGTTTCGTTTTTTCTACTTGGGCGAGATATCTTTTGTTGAGGGTCAAAGGTCACTTATGGTCGAACTCGTTTCATCAATGTCCCTTTTTTGTTCCCAACTCGTCGTCATTGACTCGTTTAAATTTTGCCGTGTATCTATCTATGTACATGTATACTTACATATATATATATATATATCTTCTATATACAACATACGATACATACTTGAACATTTCTTTTTTTTCCTTTTCTAGCGATTCGGGAAAGAAAGCACAACTCGATGGTCCGTGACAGTGACGAGCCGTTTGAAAAAATGTGAGTCTGGTAAAGCGGACGAGCTCGATACGACATCGACGATAATGGACGTCGCGCGTCCTCTGAGAAACGACTTTCGATCTCGTCACTTTTTACCACCGACCACCATGCGATTCCTTCTTTCGCATTGGCGGTTCTTCGATCGAAATGAAAAAATAATCGAAGGTATTCCGTAGAGCTCGAACTCGTTCGACTACGTCGATGTCCCTTTCGAATGGTTATGTGCGGTCTGTGAATTTTCCTCTTTTCTTTTTTTATTTTTTTTTTTGTCTCTGCTTATTTCTTTCTCATCGATCTTATTATTATAGGAATAAGAATTTTCTTTTCTCCTCGTTTTTTTTTTGTTTTTTATTTTGCTTTTCGCATTTTATGATATTATAGTATGTATCTTATGATATATAAGTATCCATCTAAGTTGTCAGATTTAAAAATGATAAAACTTGAATTATCTATTTCTTATCTTTTCTTTTTTCTTTTTCGTTTTTATTTTTTTTTTTTTTCTTATTTTTTTTTTTGCACAGAACAGAACCGATGTTATAAATTAAGATTCCATCGCGATTGGTCTGAACGTTTGATTAAATTTATGTATCGTTACTATAAGACAGGTGCATGTTATTCTCGAATGCATCTTCGCCGAAATTAATAACACATTTCGATTGAGATCTCGATAACACGTTCTTGAACAAGGTGTAATTGTTTTGCCATGGATTTTATGGCTCAATCGATCGGCAAACTATGATGAATGTCGTTGCCTCCGGTTCGCAAAGGATGCTTGTGTGGTCCACCCTCGAATCTTTATTTCTTTCGTTCTTTCATCCTCCTCCTTTTTTTCCTCCTCCTCCTCTTCCTCCTCCTCTACTCTTTCTCCTCTTTATCCACTTCTTCGACCCTTCTCCTTTTTTTCTTTTTATTCTCCTTTTTTTTTTTTTGCACCCTCGAATCGGACCTCGCGGTTTCATTGTCACAGTTCTATCGGAAAAATGTGAACCGTCGGACGAAAACGACACGGTTGATTTAATTTCTCGCCGATTTGGATTTTCGAGTGGATCTACGTGACTCGTATGACCGCTGAAGGGTCCTGTGGTTTTCGACTTTTCTTCGTGAGTTTTCTCTTTTCGAGGCCCTTACGATCGTTAATCGTAAGGCGTTGAATGATGTGACAAGTTCGTTCATCGTTTAACACTTTCGGTTATAAGAGAGAGAGAGAGAGAGAGAGAGAGAGAGAGAGAGAGAGAGAGAGAGAGAGAGAGAGAGAGGGAATAAAAGATATTGATTTGATTTTACTTCATAAGAGAAATGTGCTTTCATTGAAAACAGGAAAGAATCGGATAAGATTAATTCGTTCCTTTTGATTCGCGACAATAAAATTACAGGGATCGCCGCATTCCATTTCACAGGAGGACACTGCTCGATTCACGGCAGAAGCGCGTAGGTGGTCAGGTAACGTGTGTTAACTCATGCATGACGCAAAAGTTACTTTTATTTATATTCCAAAAGAAGGATACCTTGTCAGACCGCCTCTCTCCATCCACGTCGTGCCTCCGTTCTTATAGTTTTTCGCATGGACGCACCTCAAGTGGTGCCTCTTCTCGCGACAGCCAGAGAACGAGAAAGATAGAAAGAGAAAAAGAGATAGATAGAGAAGGAGAAAGAATGAGCTGAAGAGAGTCGGGATACTCGTGCAGCTGCACAATCGTCGCCCACGGCGCAAGGTTCATTTAACTTTGCAAATACACAACTCTTTAACATTGTGTCGCGTTAAACGTCCTTCTGGCATGCCTCTAATGGACATTGACAAATGGTCTCGAAGAATTCTACAAGAAGGCTCCACGCTTCTATGCTTTTGTAATTCAAAGCTTGGTATCGGTAACTGGATAATTCTTTGGAAGTAGGTGCATTCACCTTGCACTCTCACGAATGCGCGACTTCCTACTTCATTCTATGGACTACGAGAAAATACTATTTTAACATGGCGCGATTAACATCGACCTGAAGAGGAGGCAAGGATCTAACGTTAGTATACATATATCAACGTTTGCCATCTTTCAACCTACGCATGAAATTCATTTTTCTTTTTTGTTTTAAAGAATTTACGGACAATTGCTCGTCGTTCAGATACGTTTAGTTTATGCGCGTCACGATTGGCAAGAAACATACTTCGGAAATACACTTAACGAGAAAAGGAATGTATAAGAGCGATAAAGAGGCGGAGGGTGTTCTCGTGGAAAAAAAAAAAAGAAAAAAAAAAAAAAGAAAAAAGGTCTTTCTCGAGGAAAGTAAAGGTTCGCGTTTGGTGGGTTCTCCGATGGCTTACGCTTTCGTTTCGACTCGTCCTGCTTTAAGGTTCCTTCATCCTCCCCCTCCTCTGACTCCTCCTTTTCCTCCTCCTCCTCCTCGTCCTCCTCCTCTGACGGGGTGCACACGAGCTTCACACATGCGAAGGATCCACGCGACCAGCAACAGGCTGCTCCTTCTTTCCTTTCTCCCGGCCGTCCCAAGACACGACGGCGACCGTTGTTCGTGCCAATGGATCATTTTATTGCGTCCGTGCTCCCGGAAGCAGAAACCCAAGCGACTCTCTGGACGAGTCGCACACACTAGAAACGGTTATTGCGTCCTCATTCGACTTTTCTTCGTCCTCTCGAACTAGATCCTTCCTCGTACGTACCTACATGGATCCTTTTACTAAGATCCGCCAAAAGGAGATGCGACGCGACGTCTAGACGCGAAAAACTTCAAACGTACCCGACCACTTTTCTTTACTTTTTCCAAATAGCAAAGCAGCTTGGAAAAAGTTCTTTTTTTTCTTTTTGTTTCTCTTTTTTTCCTTTCCCCACTCCCCCCCCCCCCCCCGCCCTCTCCTCCCCTTTGAAAGAGTCACAAGTGGCCGCATGGATCATGTCGAAAAATCTTTGAGAGACTAAAACAGAACACTGCTACTCGATCGATCCTCTCTTCCCGCTCACACTCCTTCTTCCATTGCCGGCGAAATGACAAGAAAGATAAAAAGCGAGCGGCAAAGAGAAAAAGAGAGTTAGAGAAAATGTGCCGCTTTCGAGAGGACACTCAAGTAACTTGCTGCTCATCGGATGGAGCGAGCTATCTTCTCTCGCGAGTCTCCAGCGCGAATAAGGAGACGAGATTCCAGTGGTTTGCGGTCTTTCACTTTTGTTGCTCGCCGGCAAAGAGACGATTGCCAGCTCCGATCGTAAATGATACCACGATCTTAACGCGCACGGTTACCATTGCAATTTCTAGCTTCGCGGAAAGTTCGAAGGAATCCTTTTTTTTTTTTTTTTTGTTTTTTTTTCTTTTTTTTACGTTTATGTAAAAATATTGAGTTTTTCATTTCTTTCTTCTTCTCGCTTTACTTTTCTTTAGTTTTCTTTCTTCTTTTTTTTTTTTTTTTTTTACGTTTCTTTATCTTCCACGATAATTCCCATCAACGAAATCGTTGATAGAGATATCGATATTTGTCTCGTTCTATGAGTCTAAAGCAGGTGTTAGACACAAAGCTATCATTGTGTCGGCTTTAAAATCGCCCACGCGCCCTGAATCTCCGATCTCGGAGATCTTCGTGTCCTCGCATCGCGATCAGAGGCTCGGCATAATTTTCTTCAATGCTCGTAACAGCCTGTACGATCTATTGTACGACGTGACGTTTCATCGTGGCGTAACAACTGGATTTGGAGCTCGAGGAATCGCTTTTTTCTTTCTTTCTTTTTTTTTTTTTACTTTTTTTCTTACTATATCCGATGCTGACGTAAAAAAAAAAAAAAAAGAAAAAAGAAAAAATAGTTTACATCAAGAGGAAAAGAGAAAGAGTATCGATTATCGATGACGAAGGAAATAAAAAAATATCGTACGGCGAGACACATATCGAATGGCTTTAAATTCGAACTCGTTACAATAGTCGAGAAATCTTCGTTTCGATCGTAGGGAAAAAAACATCGATCGATCGAATCGTGTTCATCGAACATAATGGGAATCTATCTTTACGGCACGCGTTTGGTTCGTGCCATAAAGAAGAATAGAAAAATCATACAATGAGGCGCATTCCCGAGACTGTCAAATTTATATCGGCTTCGAGGATTTAAAAAAATCGTCTCCTTCTCTTCGATCCCCAATTGGACAGATGCCGGCATGGTTCGATGGTCAAACTTAATAATGTTTATGCAACACGCGTGCAGGACCACTTGGATATATTTTTTCTTTTTTTTTTTTTTTTTTTTTTTTCTTACTTCTTTCTCTCGATTTCAGCACGGATTTCAAGGGTCCTTTATTAGGTGACTTTTTTTTGTGGCAGGAGAGAGGTTTTATGGATTAAAGTGCAGCGGGCGTTTTTCAATCGCAACGGTAGGAGAAAGCTTTTCCTACTTTTGTTAATATTTTCCATTAACGAGAGTCTTTAATGTATCTTTAGCTTCCTTATAAAGTTTCCTTTCCAAGGAAGAAAGAATAAGGAAGGTGGGGGAAGGCGCGTTCTTAACGTGAACGGAATTATGAAGGAGGATGGAAAAAGGATCGATGATCGACGCGAATTTTAATCCGGTTACTTTCAAAAGGAGGAGTAGACAGTGTTTGCAAGATGGCCGACGGGCTGCATTATTTCTGTACGAACCCTTTCCTTGTGCATTCTCTTTCTTTCTCTCTCGCTCGTCGACCCTTTCGAAGTCTCGACCAATCAAAGCGCCGTGATTCATTTAACCCTTCTCGTTGTGCCCATCCCATCCTCTCAACATTCTACCAACCCTTTGCGAGCACCTGCCGATTTCTCTTCTTATGTAATTATGCATACCGGACAAGCCCTCGTCTCTCGATTGGTTTAGAAATGAGAAAGTGGGCGTATACGTTTTACCCTTTCTTCTTAAAGTACTATGTCTCGTTGGTATAATTAATTTGTTAACGCTTAGATAATTATCTATTAGATTGAAAAGATTAGCATGTACAAATTTAAAAGACTTTTCGTGTCGGCTATTGTATTTTTTTCTTTTTTTTTTTTTTTTTTCTATTAACACCTTCCTGTAATTAATATCATCTTTCTATAATAATAATATCGCGAAGGTACTCGGTTCTAAATCTTCAAAGTCAGCGGGATCGAGTAAATGGTGGTTTGAAAGTTTTTCGTACTCGCATAGGACTCGCGGAGGACGAAGTTTAAAGCGGGCGCTTGATTAATGATGTCTAGATAATCGCAACTGAGCCAGTGGATTCGAGAAAGCCTTTAAAATAATCCCCATAAAATTGCGCCCTAATGCCTCGTCCATTAATCCTCCGTCTTATCTTTGGCGTAGGTATGAGCCTGAAAAAGGTAGCGAGCGAGTTTAGCGAGATTCGTTGAGCCTGCGCAAGTGCGAAAAGGTTAAATGAGATTAAGGATTTAATTTCGGGGTTATGCTTGGCTGATGTTTTACTAAGGAAATGTCGTAACTCATAGCTCGGTCAAATTCGTTTGTAAGCATCGCCGTAAAATCGACATTCCTCTCGGAGCTATCTATGTCACGTAAAATTTGATATTTATAACTCAACGTGTGTTTTTAAACACTTATCTCGTTTCTTTCCCTTGACGATGATGCACAAGGAAAGGAATATAAATAAGACGATTTTCGAAAAACATCCTTGGAAAATTCGAAGTAATCGATTTCTTAGGGAGCCTCGAGAGAATCGAAAGCGAATCTCTAGACACATCCCTGGGACATCGAAGTTTTTCTCCCTAGCTAGCTTCGTCGCATTTAAGCCGACGGCGATGCCGGAATTAATTATTTAGGGGACAGAAATGGCACCCCTATCCACCTCCTCGATTCTTTCCAACCCTCCCCCCACTCTTTCTCTCCCTTCCTCAACTCGCTGTCTCTTTCTCCCTCTTCGACCACTTTCTCTTCCAGAGTTTTGCGATCGTGTTCCGAGCCTAACCCCAGGGTGAAGATATAATTATGGGAGGTGGGTGGCCTTCAAGTATTCATGTTTTCATTACGGCGTCAGCCTTCGTCGGTATCGCTCAAGAAAAGAAGGGATTCTCGCCCTAAAAATATGCCTGCGAGTGCCGTCCGCTTTCCATCGTCCTTGGTCTTACCAACTTTCCATCTTTTTATCTTTCCTTTCTCTCCTTTCGAAGTTGCCGTTTTGAAAGTGCGAACGATTGTCCCTTCTCTCTCTCTCTCTCTCTTTTTAGCCCAATCTTGTTTGATCGTTTCTCTCAATGTGTTTTTTTTTTTTTCATCTATTAACTGCACTTTCAAAATGAGGATAATTAAAGGTCCTTCGATGTTTCGACGTGATAAAAATAAAGAATTTCATTCGTGATTTAATCGAGCGTGCAAAAAATAATATCTCTATCGATCATTCCAATACCGCAAGAACTTAAATATCATCGTAAAAGAAATCGTATTCGAGATGCACAGTTAAGGCTAATTTTTCTCGCGTAAGAAAGACATCCATTCGTGCTTGGCTGAACGGTTGCTCCCTTCATCAGCTAACAACGCACTGTTTTTGCTACGTTCCGTTATTCGCTCTTTGTTCGAAACGTTCTCGCACCCTTTGTCCGCTTTCTCCCTTTTGTAACTTCCGACTTCTCAAGGCATTGTCTTCTAAGGAAGGAGGAACTTTTTCTTTTTTTTTTTTTTTTTACAAAACGTCGTCCTTCCAAAATTAATCGACGACGACGTTCTTCTTCCTTTCCTCCTCATCTTCCTTCAGTCGCTTCTGCTTTCGGAGCAACATCGACGGGGATCGGCCATTAAAAATTCCTGAATCAGTCGCTCCTTGTCCCTGATTAACGGTCTATCCTGTGAGCGCCGATTCTTCATTGAGATTCTTCGAGAAAGATGAGAGAAAGAGAAAAAGGAAGAGAGAAAGAGAGAGAGAGAAAGAGAGAGAGAGAGAGAAAGATTTTTTCTTTTCTTTCTTTTCTATTCCTTTTTCCATTTTTCTATCGAGTCGATAAAGACACTCTTCTAACTTGGCATTTTTTGCATAACTTGAAAATGTTCTATTAAAAAATTCCTGACTAGAAAAAGGGAACGTACGAAAGAATGTTAGGTTCGAGAAAGGGATGTAAACTCGAAGGAGTTTTCCTTTGAAAATCTCTCTTTAAAAAGCTAAACTTTCTTTCTTCCTCACAATGATCTTTCTTCATCTCATTTCATCGTTACTCGCGCGTTATTTTCATACACTACGGATATTAATTATCTCCAAGAATCTTATCGATTATCGTTCATCAGTTTTCTCAAGCTATCGACAAATTTTAATGGGCAAATATTTTTCAATATTTTTCGAAGCAAAAGTCTTTAATAAAGTAATTTTATAGACGAGATATTTTCGAGGCAACGTAACGTTATCATTAATGTTAGATTGATCATCGGCGATAGAACGAAAATACATATATATATATATATATATATTAGCGTCGAGCGTATAATTAGAATGTTTATGATTATGATTGCGACGAAAATAAAAATGACTTCGATGAAAAAAGAAAGAATAAAATAAAGAAAGAAAAAAGGTTAATCCTGTAAAATCATTATATTTATTGTTTAGTTTATTTATATGAAATATTTTCAAAGTTTCTGATTGAAGAAAGATGGAAAGGAATAAAGAAGGAAAGAAAGAAAGAAAGTTAAGTAAATTTCTGTTCTTAGAATATCGATGCCGGCACGTTTATTATTTAGTTAGACGTCGAACGTCGCGTAGAGATATTACGAGTAACGGACGAGAGGCTCTTTGTACGATGGACGGATATTTTCTATCTTTCTCTCCGTTCACGAGTTTTTCCGTCGTACGAAGCGAGTCCAAGGTAGAACTTTTGAAAACGTATTATTTTCCATGCGCTTCGTGCATAGCGAACGTGGTACAACGTGTTCGTAGCGAAGGGAGGACAACTACGCGGAAAGTTGCGCACGAGATACATCGTAACTATCGATCGTATGGTCTCTCTGCGTGGACATAAGCGAGGGATAGCTTATTGGTCAGTTGTGCAGTGCACACCCCGTACGACGCAACGGGAGAGAAGGAGGTGGGGTTGGTCGTTCGAGCATAGAAGGGGGTTCTTCGTAAGCCTTCAGAGAGAGACAGAGAGAAAGAGAGAGAGAGAGAGAGAGAGAAAAATAGAGAGACGCCCTATGAAGTATAATATATAAGAAATGAAGTATACTTCACTTTCGAAGTATACTTCATTTTCCGAAATTATTGCCCCAGCTATTATCTTTCGACATACAGTTTGTTATTATAATATCGTATCTATAACGTGTAAATTATTTTTTCATAACTTAATCTTCTTTCTCAGTTATAACGTTTGATATCTTATGGTACTCGATGGTATTAGACGATGAAGGAGGGCATGGGGGTGGAAATAAAAAAGAAACAAAAGAAAAAATAAAAGAGACGTTTGAATTTGTATCAATGTTTTATTATCTTTTCAATGTCGACATAACTATGTCCATTTTCTTTCTGATTTCTTCATTACTGAAGTGTCCACGAAATCATGGCGAACGATATCGGACTAAGGTCACCGATCACACGCGTCTGGTATAACTCGATGAAAGAATAAAAAACGTTAAAAGTAAGCGGAAAAGAATGGTAGGGCGATACACGTGGAAACATCTTGAATAAAAAATTTAGAAAGGCGCGAGACTTTCCTTCTACGAGTCTTTACTCTGACACAAAGCCGACTCCGAATTCATAGAATATTTGATGTTGCCATCCCAACGATGAACTCGCCGACATCATCCGTAGAAGAAGTTTCTTTGAAGTTTCGCGCGCCGAAAAAGTTCCTCGTCCTCTTCTCCCCTTCAACGAAAAACGTTCGATATAAAAGTTTTTCTTAGCGAGAGGATCGTGACCGGTGGATATCGTGAGGATCAACCCGGATACACATCCGTATTATTCCCCGCGAGGGACTTTATCGCGGATGGCCAAGAAAGATCGATAGCCGAAGCATCTCCGGCAGGCGGAGGAACTTTTGCTCCTCGAAAAGAGGCGGATAAAGTAGGTATCCCTGGAGTAAGGTGCATGTTAGAAAGAGAGAGAAAGAGAGAGAGCGAGAGAGCGAGAGAGAGAGAGAGAGAGAGAGAGAGAGAGAGAAAGGAAGAGGGAGAGAGAGAAAGAGAAAGAGAGCTTTGTCTTTCCATTTTTCCTTTCATCTTCCTTCATCGTCATAGGATCTTCCGACAATTTCTTTGTTCCTATCGTGCGACGGAAGAGTTAATCCCTACTGTTCTTCATCCACGAGGAAATTCATCTTTCAGAATTACATCTTTTATCGTCACCTTGCGATCGACAAAAATAACTGTTAAAAAAAAAAAGAGAGAGAGAGAGAGAGAGAGAGAGAGAGAAAAGATTTCATTCCGACGAGCTTTAATTATTTGTAAAAGTATATAATTTTAAAGCGATTCATTTTATTTTAGGATCGGTTAGATATTAGGATTAGATGTAAAATGAATATTGTTTCGAAAATGTATCATTTATACTCGTAAAAGGAACTATTCGATAGATGTTAATTTTTGATATTGTCATATTGAAAAAAATTCAATCAATAAATTTATGATCGTAATATTAATGATTTCGATCGAAAGTTTTTCCATCATCGTAAAAGATACATAAGAAAAAGAAGTTTTGAAGAAATCTATGATCTTCGGCATAAACCAAAGAGTAGACCGCTCGCGCATGAATTCGCACATTAGCTCTCGAAGAAAAACACGGAACGCGTGAAACACGAGATCCCACTGGGAGCTAACGCTTCTTCACTGTCTTCTGAGGTGGCAGATCATAGTTGCAGCATCATCCTATCCATTTGAAAGGATCGAACAGGATACACCGCTTGGTGTTAGCTAATTTTACGGCACTGCTTTCTACGTGATTCCGAGAAACCAAAAGATTAATTGGTTTCCGTCTGGTACGTTGCTTCTTCTTTTTTTTTTTTTTTCTTTTTCTTTTTCTTTTTTTTTTCTTTTTTTTTTTTTTTTTTAAGTCGTCCGAGCTACGTTTCTTACTTTTCTTCTAATGCGAAAAGAAGTCCTACGAAAGGTTAATTGCTTTCAACTTCTATACGACATCGTTATTTCCACTTTTTATCAGTGGAAATCGTTCGAACTCGTCTCCTAGTTAGTACGATGAAATTAACGATATCTTTTGAGCGAAATTTCTTACGAGTTTTTACGAGTTTCCAACGAGTTTGTTACTATACATATCCATGATGATCGCGAATAACATTAAAAAGATTGATTGACGTTAACCAATGATATTATATTTTGAAAAGGAATCTTCTTATAATCTCAATGAAATAATGTTTATTGTCCTCAGAACAATAAGGAACAAGTTCGTAGTTTGGAAAGAAGAAAATTCTTTATAAATCAATCGGCCCCTCGAGGTGAAAACAAGGAAGTCGTAGTATCGAAGGAGGTTTGCGTTTCTTTCCCGATAGTTTTATTTGCAAGAGATCGTTCCACGCTCGGAGAAGGCTTACGCGTCGGACTTTGAAGTTAGAAAGCTTCCCGAACGAGATTACGCGTCCGGGAAGGAACTTTTCCGACACTTGTGTGGTTTTTTCCACCCTCTTTTCTCAACTTTTACACCCACCCACTGGCCTTCCCTTTTTCTATCATCTTCTATAGCCTATTTTCTTCTTCTTATTCCTCGAAGTCTACCAGTATCGATGAAGGTCTTCGATGTTTTTACAGATTAATTTTTGACGTCCTTTTAATTAACCATCATTAACGATCTGTATTATTAATCATTATAATAAGTTTAAGAGATAAAGATTATCAATCATTCGAGTATACACTTTGATTATAAATTTTATATCCATTTTGATATCAAAGATTTTTCATACGTATTATTAAATCTAAACATTTTTGCCTTTTAAAACGAAATCTATAAATACATTTTATATTTACACGTTAAAAATTGATTCTTAGAAGGATCACCTATCGTTGTTCGGGTACGTGCATTTTCCATCGAAAGTAACAACCTTTAAGACTATGCATTCGCGCGGAATGCCGGATTTATCGAGGAAATCGATTCGAGACCACCGTGATGGCAAAACTTATTCGGAGAATGCTTTCCAAGAATCTTATTCAGCTGCTGGACGTTTTCTCCCTTTCCCTTCTTTTCTGAAGGGCTTATGGCTCCCTTAGCCTTCCTTCTTCTTCTATTTCTATATACCTACGTTACTACCACTTTTTCTTTCTCTTTTCTCGACGGTTGTTCGTGACACGCCCGACTCGAGACGATAGAGGAAGGAAACGAGAAGCGACCTCTCATTACCCCGTACCGGCTAATTATCGAGTCCACGTATCCCATAGCCCTTCATCCCTTTTTCCCGTGGCGCCGACGAAAGCGCCATCCTACTTCCGGTTACAAGAGAACCGACGACGATCATAGTGCACGTCGATAATTATTGGCTTTTAGCGAATTTCGATTTTTCAGTGTGGTCGGCATCGAGTAACTTTAAGAAAAGACCGCCTGCGATCACGGGATTCTCTATTATTTTTCTTTTTTTTTTTTTCTTTTATTTTTTCACACAAATCATAACATTTCTTAACGATCAATTTATATATTGATATGTAAATAATTTCAAAAGTTTTATATAACTTATTAATCTCTCGATAATTTGTTAAAATTTCTTTGTTTCGAAAGAAGAAAAAAAAAAAAAAAGAAAAGAAAAACATTACGAACGATAGTCCAGGATAAATAATGACAGGTCTAAAGATTCCTGAAGCGAGAAAGGGTGGAACCCAAAAAAGGTGGAATTCTCTCGGCATTGCGCAGTCGCGTGAAAGGGATCGCAAAGGACACGGATCCCAACCTGTTATGCGAAGAGCCGCTTTTTTTTTTCCCTCGTTCGGCGTCAAAACGTTTAATGACATAATGCGTCGACCTCGAAAGGGTTGTTTGCCGATGGCGCCTGTATGTACGAGGGTTCCTTGTGCATTATTGTGCGTGCGTGTTAGTTATACCTGCGAATTTACACAGACATGAAACGCGGAAGAAGGGTTGCTTCGTACCAATCATTTTGGGTCTCTCACCCTTTCTAACCCTCTCAAAAGAGTTCGAACCCCAGATCAGTAGAAACGCGTGTAACTATGTGCATCAGGTGCATCGTCTATATACACATATATATACATATATATATATATAATATACATATACCTAAAGGACACGAAAAAGTGAGATCTACAATCTACGATGAGAAGGGTTGTGACCCTATTCTTGCAGGTGTATCTGACCTGAGTCTTCTTCGTGGGATTGTACTAACCACCACGAAGCATACAAATGTCGATCGAGCAACTGTACTGTGGGCGTAACGCTTTCCTTATATAATTTCTATTATTTTTCAACGTTTAATAAGATAATTGCATATACGTCGTCGAAGTGTACCATACTTATATCCCTAGGTAATACACCTGAGAATCGTACAAGTGTTTCTAGTTTTAATCCTTAAGTATATATGTAAATAAATAGATAAATAAATAGCTTTTCCCTTTTTATCGATCATTCGTTTATAAATCTTTTTAAATAACATCAAGAGGATTGAATAATGTACATATATGTACCTACACATTAGGTACATATATGTACCTAACCCATGATACTCGATCCATTCTGTCATATTTAGGACATTTTTTACTTCGGTATTATTTATGATAGGGAGTTCATAAAATACAAATAAATTTTCATCGAGCGTAAGGACATATCGCTTTCCAATTATCCTTTCCGAGGAAAAAATATTGAAAGGGGATAAATTCTTAGAAGGGGGTACAACCCTATCGATCCTCTTGTACAATGGTCCGACGATAGAGATTCGACCTAAACATTCTGACTCGTGTACGATGGTTACACGTCGATTATAGCCAAGTGACTTGTGCACCCGCGGAGAGAAAGAAAGCAGGTATAAACACATCGGTTTGATGTCGATAGAAAAAGAGAGGGTTGCGTTACACGTTGTTCGTTTGTCGTGGGGTAGGTCCTGGTTTAATCCATTACACGATATATTAATTCGTTTCTCCAGCGATCCCAGGTAGCTACGAGAATCCTAAAAAAAGAAGGAAAAAAAAAAAAAAAGAACGGGAGAGATTAGAAGGCCCCGAAACGCGTCTCGCACGCGCTCAGGTACCATTGGAAGGAGGTCTCTCATGGGGGCCTGTAAAAAAGTCCTGTCGAAAGACCGAGAAAAAGAAGAGAGTTATAGTGAGCCGCGTAGTAGCAATAAAACTATCACCGAGTATAAACATCTTACCAAGAAGATTCTTAAATAAAACTTGAATTAGACGATCGATGATAATTAAAAATTAAAAGGAAATAGAATTTTACATGACAAACACTGTTGAATAGTATAGAGAACGTTCGATTGTATTGTATTGTATATATATATATATATATATATATATATATATATATATATATATTTATATATAGATACAATACAATATATATATCTATTGATTTGAACTCCATTCGATAGAGAAAGAGAGAGAAAGAGAGAGAGAGAGAGAGAGAGAGAGAGAGAGAGAGGAAGAGAATGAAAGAGAGGGTTGACCATACATTCATATATAAAAAGATTTAAACAAAGTCCTTCCGCATATATCGTATATTATTTGATATATATTACAGATTTATATGAATTTAAAAGGAACACAGTGTTACTTCCTTCCACGAGGCCTAAAAACTTGTTTTCGAGGAAGCCAGATAAGAAGAAGAGTTCTTCTAAAGAAGCAAAGAGAAAAAGAGAGAGAGTGAGAGAGAGAGAAAAGACGATAGTAGAACGGTAGAACGTCGGGGATATCTAATGCTGGAACTTTAGAATGTGGAAAAGTGTAGCAGAGTACAGCTGCTCCACTTCCGCTACTCGGCACTCGTCGACCGCCCACCATTATCACGGATTGTGTACCATCCGTTTCTTCCTCTGGAGTACCTTTTATGCACCTGAAGATATGTACATTTTCCTTGGGGCACGTTTTTAACATTTTTTTTTCTTTTTCTTTCTTTTTTTTTTCTTTTTCCTTTTTTCTTTTCTCATTTTATTTTATTTTATTAAAACACTCCAACGAGAGACACAGTCGTAAAATCATAATAAGGTTATTCGTATTTCTAATATACTTAAATTTATAAGTTTCAGTTTTATAAATTCGTATGATAAAATTGTATTGATCTATTCATTTTAGAATAAATATTATCGAACAATCGATGCCATGGGGCCAATCTCTTTTCTTTAATATTTTTACAAATGTTCTTTTTAACATTGTCACCTACGTGGAACTTTTAAATTCTTAAATTCCCCTTTGCCATGTATCCACTTCTTCGACACATTCTTTTTTCTTTTTTTTTCTTTGCTCCACCTTTTCCTTTTCATAAGCATTAGCTACGTGAATTAAAGATAAAGCTATTTATATATACCTGCCCATCGGAGTTTCATGCACCGGTTCTTGCTTCAACTTTTTACCCACGTTACAGTCTCGATTCGAAGGCAGTCCAGTCGGTCAGTAGAGAGACGAAAAGGTAACGGCTGGCTGGACATCTTTTCTTTTTTAACCCTCTTCGATGTCCACGACTAAGAGACAAGAGGAGGGCCAGGTTACGCATAGCACGACTCTTTACGATCGACTAGATCGTCCATCCTGTACGGGGTCAAGGGGTTGGCCAGCTGGCAACGGACGGTTGTGCAATCTGCACACGGCCGTCCCCTCTTCCACACCCTCTCTTCTTCTTTCTGGAAGAGACGAACCAAGAGAGGACCCAGGGACAGAGACAGATAGATGGATAAGAACAGTGGAGAAAGAGAGAGAAAAAAAGAGAGAGAGAGAAGATCTGGGGTTGGTTGGCGTCACCGCTGCCAACGTCGCTCATTGTCCAAGCTCAATGGCCGTCTGTCCAGCGCCATTGTTGGTAATGATTTCGGAAAGGTCTGTGGGAGAGATCGTGCGTGCGACACCACTCTGTGCTGCTCCGCACCAGATAAACCTATCTCCACCGTTTCTACGTGTCCTTTACTTGATCCGATTCACCAACGTTTATTTCGTATCGCGTGCCTTCTCTAATCGTGATTTATGTGAGAGTCAGTTTCTGTTTTCTTTCTTTCTTTCTTTCTTTCTTTCTTTTCTGTTCCATTTTTTTTTCTTCTTTTTCTCTTTGTTCTCTCCTCATAAACATCCCGATTTTATTACTCCCGATCTTGCGGGAATGATTAATATTTATCAATTATTTTTTTCTTCTGAAGATTTATTTTATTATAGCTTTTGTTTTATTTTCTTCTTTTTTTTTGTTTTTGTTTTTTTTTTTCGTCTTCTTTTGCGAACGATCGATGTCATCGTTTAATGATTTCATTTTGAGGGCATCGTCGTCGCCGTCGTCGTCGTTGTCAAACTTCAAAAACAAAAACTTTCATTTTCCTTCGATTTATAATACGTGCTTTAATTTACAAGTATTCTCTCAGAATCGAGAAATGCCGTTATAACGGAAGTGTGACGGATTTGAAAGTCGCTGAACGCTGCGAAAGATCGCGTCGGACGATTTCCTTAGAAAGAGACGAGATCGAGCATTTTAAACAGTCCGGTGGGTCTCATTAGGCGTTCCTGGTTCGCACCTCTCTAGTACCGCTGGACGTTTCCGCTGAATTATGTGCGGTAGAAAGCATCTTAGTTTCTTTCGTTTTTATGAAAATTTATGCGCCATACCACCGACGGGCAAACATATAGATTCTCGAATGACAGGAAACAAGTTACGAGTCCTCTAAGAATATTTATGTCGCAAAATAAAGCGCGCCTCTTCTTGTCCCTTTCTCTCTCTCTCTCTCTCTCTCTCTTTCTCTTTTTCTCTTTCTCTCTTGCTCTTAAGATCGAACGAGGGTGTTGTCACAACGGAAGAAGACAGGAAACGGAAAGAATCTTATGAGGAATATCAAGCGCATTATCAAGTTATCTTCTTCCTTCGACGATTTATTTCCTTTCCTTCGATCGTTCATTAAATACATGCCCTTCGAATTATACATGATATAACTTGGAGAGAACGAATTTGATAGAGACCATAGCTATCCGCCATTTTGTAATCGACACCGCCATCATTCCATCTCAACCCTTACACAACATCGTCCCTCGAAGAATTCACGTCTGACCTCGTTCATTCACCCTTTCGTTCTATGAAAGAGGGTCAATTCTTGCTCCTGTCACAACACTGCCATTCGAGCATCAATCCCGCTATGTCGTCATTGGCTGAAATCAGAATTGCTTTTTAGAAAGGGGTTGACACTACATAGAACGTATTTGATCGAATACGGACAAAGGATTAATCGTTTTTAAAAAATTAATTTATAAAAATTAAAAGATTTTCGATTTCAAAAGATTCTATAATAAATTAAAATAAAAATGAGATTCCTCGTTACAAGACAATATGATAGTTTAACATTTATGCACTTTGGCAATTCGTTTGCAAATAAATTACGGTTTTGTTGGAGATACACATGGCGACATTAGAAACATTTAGACTAAAGTTTATCCTCTTTCGCATTATAGTTATACGTGTATATCTCAATGATACTATCCCTTATGACTTGGCACCAATTTCTATTTTATAGGACATAAACTCGTTCGAGGCTTGCTCGGTTGCTTGATTGGCTGCAAGAATAACATTGTACGCGTTACGATAATAATTTGATCGATTAATGCTTTTCTACGTTAATACCTTTACTATAATTCTACCGTATAAGGTATATACTCTTTGATCTTTAACACTTCAAACACTTCTTAATCTTATCAAGTGTCTCTTGATAATAAGAAAATGAATTCTTATTTATAAGTATTTTTCTAGCGCGCATATACACACACACACACACATATATATATATTTCCTCTGCTTTACAGTATGTAATTTTTTTTTTTTTTCATAAAAATCGATCGAAAAGAAGAAAGTAAGAGAAGGTCCAGTCGCGACGATTTAAATCGTACCGTGAAACGATAAATTACGATCTACTCGTGACGTGATTTCGATAGAAGGATTCGAGATATTTTCCTCTCTCTCTTTCTCTCTCTCTCTCTCTCTCTCTCTCTCTCTCTCTCTTCAACTACCACGTGTGGAACGCATAATAAGGGTAGGTACCGAATCCCATTCTACATTCCCTCGTTCTGCTCTCGTGAAATTTCCACTTTTTTGAGAGAGAAAAAGAAAGAAAGAAAGAAAGAAAGAGAGAGAGAGAGAGAGAGAGAAAGAGAGAGAGAGACGACGTAACTCGTTTCCCCCTTTTCATCGACTCTTCCCCCTCTCTCATTCTTTCTCTTTTTCTCTTTCTACTATGGGCATACGCAGATGCGCGGTTTTCGTTCTCCCTCAGCGACTCTCCATGTTTTACTCTGGATTTTCTTTCTATTCACTCTCTCCTTCTCCCCCCTCCTCTCTCTCTCTCTCTCTCTCTTTCTCTCTCTCTCTCTCTCTCTATCTATCTCTCTTTCTCTTTCTCATTCTCCACGTACACGCAGGCATACTTCTCTATATCTAGTAGTTCTTGCAACCAACTCATATTCGAGTTTCAGTCGTTTTGAACCCTCGATACGCGTGTAACGAATCCGCGCTTTTTTTTCAGCAGTTTTGCCAGCACAAAAATATCCACTTTTCGGGGTGCGGAACATACGCGAGTTCTATCGTATGGGAAAAGAGAGGATATACGTAGAAATACGAAGGAAAGAAAGAGAGAGATATAAGCAGACAAACCGGAAAGATTTCGATAAAAAGTAAAGAACTTGCGCCGAAAGCGTGCCCAAGGGGGTGCAAAGGGAAATGTTTGAGAAAAAAAGGTGGTTAAAAATATGTAAACCGACATCGACGGGATAGGTAACACGTGGAGAAGAAGAGGAAAAATAGGGAGACAATGTGTCATCGGCACGCGCTCTTCTTATGTATCTTCTTCTTCTTTTTCATTTTCTTTATCTACTTCTCCTTCTTCTTCTTCTTCTTCTTCTTCTTCTTCTTCCTTTCCTTCTTTTTTAGCCCTCCTGCCGACGAAGATCGAGGACGTTTTTTATAGGTGACGATCGCACGAGCCTAAAAGACAGAAGGCAGGGATCTGTTCGTCGTTGTATAACGAGGAAGAACTTGTATGCTACCCTTCATCCTACTACTGGACCAGCATGATAGTGTGAATGAGCTTCTCCTTCGTCAAGATTAATCTGAGAAATCGGTGACGTAGAAAAAAAAAAAAAAAAAAGAAAAAAAGGACAGAAAAAAAAAAGGAAAAACAAAGAGGAAGGATCTTTTCTGTGCTTTCACCTTTTTAAAGATCTTTTCTTTCTTTCTTCCTTTCTTTTTTTCTTTCTTCATTTCTTTCTTTCTTTTATTTCTTTTTTTTTTTTTTTCTTTTATTTTTATTATTATTATTACTAATTTTACCATAAATACGAATAATCGAAATAATCAAACGTAATAATTTATGATTGATTCATCGTTATTAAAATGTAAAAAGTTGATTATCAAGTATACTTTAAACATTATTATCTTTTCAATTTCTCGATGCATAGATACAGGATAGCTTTATCCAATTTTCTTTCATTAATTGGAGATTGAAAAGAGTTTTCCTTTAGTCGTCTAAGAATATTCGAGCGATGCTCAACGATCCGTACCGATGAATCCGGTTCCTTACTAATTAGCGGAATCAAGGACGTTTATTTATTGCGTAAATCGAAAGACAAGAGAGGATCCTTCGAGAAATAAAGGTATTTAAGATGTTTTCAGTCGGGAAGGTGTGCTCGAACAGACATTTATAGCGGGCGTGGTTGTTCTTCCACTAAGGGCGTTCTAGTATTTTTAGTTGTTCGATCCCGGCACGCGCTCTTCTCATCTCTTCTCTTCCTTTTTTCTTTCTTTTTTATGTTTCCCTTTTTTTTTTCCTTTTCCCTCCTCCTTTTTTCTTTCTTTCTTTTTCTTTTCTTCCTTTTTTCTTCCTTTTTTCTTCCTTTTTTTTCTTTTTTTTTTTTTTTTTTTTTTTTAATGCCACCGAAGCATCTGGCTTTTGGTAGCTAATACCTTCTTCTTTGCGCGGATACACCCGCGCACGCAACGCCGTCATGATGCTGGTAGTGGTTCTTTATTGTCTACCTTAGAAAATAGGATTAAGTTACTCATTCACGAAAGCATGGCTCGTAATGCGAGAATAACGTCTCTTTTACTCGTGCCGTTTATCCTTTGGGATACCAAAAAGACAAATAAAGTCGAGAGTATACTCCTTTCCTTTCATCGTCTTTATTACTGGATTATTTTTTTTTCCAAACGAAAAAACAAATATATCATATACGTATCAACAAGAAAAAAATCCTTTTTTTTCTTATTCTGAAGGAGTAAGGGATAAAAAGGGGAAAGAAGGGAAAAAAGGGGGAGGGGGAAATAGTAAATGGATACAAATGTGTAGCTTCTTCATCTCGTTCGACGTTAAGATGGTATTCTTATCTTCGAAGCTTAAACAGAGGGGCGTAGCTACCTGGGCCACCGCTATAATAAAGGGGGCCTCATCGCGGACTACTTTTTTTTTCTTTTTTTCTTTTTTTCTTTTTTTTTTTTTTCTTTCTCTCTTTCTCTCTTCTCTCGTATAATCTGCCGCTACCACCGCCGCCTCGCGCACGCTCGTGCGGCCTTTAAAGCTATTGCCAAATACACACAGTCGAGATCCTCAACGCGAGGAGGACGAGGAGAAAGGAATTTAGATAAAATGAGGGACGGAATATCTTTTCTACCTTTCTCTCTTTTTCTCTCTCTCTCTCTCTCTCTCTCTCCTTCGCTCCCTTTTTTCTAAACCGAATGGAAGAAAAATAGGGAAAGGATGGTGTAAAAAAGGCAAGCTCGTAGCTCGTGTTCAGCACGCGTTTGATGCCAAAGTAAAGACAAGGCGATGACGATCCTCGAAGTTTTCCAACGGGGGGGGGGGGGGGGGGGGGGGGTTCCTTCTCATATCGATAGGGACGAGAATAGAGGGAGAAGGTGAAAGAAAAAGAAAAAAAGTGAGAGGCGTCGAAGGACGAGAAAAAAATCACGGATGATGGGAGGGGGGTGGGGCGCGCGCGCGCGAAGGACAGGGGGGTAATATATGCCATAAGAATACGATCCTAGTCAGGTTTTTTTTCTTTTTTCTTTTTTTTTTCTTTTTTCTTTTCTTTTTTTCCTTGAGATAGAACAAGTTCGGGAAAAAAATTTAGCTTGCGAAGAGGGACAAGATTGAGAAGGGCCATTCTACTGGACACATTGCAAAGTGTGATCCTTGGACTAAATTCGATGTTTTGGTTCGTCGGTTATTTTTCCTCGAGTGTCCCTGCTTAAAAGCTTTGATGAACGTAAAGGGAAAAAGTGGAAGAAAAAATTGTCTTCTGTTATCCTCGGTATCGTTAAAATGAAGTTGAACAAATTTATATCATTCTTTTGTAATAATGACGATTATCCTATTAACGAAGTCTACGAGAAATTAATTTCAATAATGAAATATCCATAAGTCCTGTAAACAAAATTACAAAGAATTAAAAGGGCCGATTTTACATTTGGATTTTGAAAAATGGTGGAAATCCATTCGCATATACGTATAACCATAAAGAGAAAGACGGCCATGCCGATGTTATTCCCCAATATTTTTATTACCATGTGGTGAACTTGATTGGTCGAATGCCACGACCACCCCCAATGACCCCCCTCGTACATCGCTCGTATCGTATTCGATGGGCACCCTTCCAAAAACCACTTTCCTTTTCGAACTTATACGAGTAACTATTGCGGGAGCGAAATCGCATTCGCGCCAGCCGCGTAATAAATTCCGAGTATCCCACCGTAGATTTATCATAGTCACGCACTCGCACTCGCCTGCCGTCGATAATAATTATTAGCCGGGATGGTTTCGCTTTTTCCCTTCACCTCGAATGCCGCCGCCACCGCTGCCGTCGACCATCGTCGATTCGTCTGGATGCTGGAAAAAGGGAGACGAAAAAGGGCAAAAGAACGAGCGAACGAACGAACGTACGAACGAAGAGACAGAGAAACGGCTAGCGGCTCAACGGCCATTCTAGTGGTTTCGAGGGCGAGGAAAATAATGATTCGAGACATTTTTCATCGACGCGTGAGAGGCGGAGGGCGTGAAAAAAAAAACAAGAAAACAAAAGAAGAAACAGGGAACTATTCGCTCACGAGCAGCTTGATTTGCAACGCGTCTGGCCCTCCGCGGAAACGCTTGCCTTTTCTGAATTCATATACATACGTAGATATATTAGAAATTCCACTATTATCACACCTGTCGGCTGAACGAACTTGAGGAGATATCAAAATTTACTGGCTCTTATTGACTTTCTCTTTCTCTCTTTCTCTCTCTTATCTTTTTCTCATACTTTGTAACAGACGAAATATTATATTCGTTAATTTTTAGATAGAAGTGAAGTTTTATTATAAGGCCTAGATATTTATTTCTTAATAATGATAGTTTCATCTTATCGTATAAAGTTATTGTTTGATAATAATTCAACGAATCAATACTATCAAACGTCACGATAGTATTCCATCAATAGAATCCACCCATTTTGGGCAATCTTTGCTTACGTCCTTTCATTTCATTTCACTGAGTTATCCGACATACACACAGGGACAATTAGAAGTAATAAATTTTAGTAGTAGTAGTAGTAGTAGTAGTAGTAGTAGTAGTAGTAGTATTTGTAGTAGTAGTAGATTTCTTCGTCTCGATCTACAATAGAATACGTTGAATTGTCCACCGTTTGCGTCGTAATCAATGCCGGTTGCACCCTCGTGCGATCGATGCACCAAATTTCAGTAGGGTCGACAAATTATTGTCTTTATTTCCGTGTGATTCACTGTTGCAGTTCATTGCGATGTTCGAAATAGACGAACTAACGCATGCGATTGGAAAAAAAAAGGAGTTTGATGATCCTTGTTGCGTGCGTGACTGCATCCGTGAAAAATGAATTGCATGGAAAGATAAATGTTCGTACGAGATCGATTAAATGTATATCGATTTGAAGAAAAAAAAAAAAACGAAAAAAAAGAACAAAGAAAAGGAAAAAAATATATATATATTTAAATAATATTTATTTCATTCGTTAAATATGTTTACTTTGAATCCGTTCGAAATATTTCGATTCGTTGTTATTATTTGTCATTGTAATCGTCATCTTTGACATTTTAAAAAAGTAAATCCCCGCGAATCTTAGGAATAATCCGAAACGAATGCCCGCAACTAGCATATTAAAAATGAAAAGAAAAGGGTCTTAGTGAGACTCGTTAGGTTTCGGTGGTTTGACAAACCGCGATGTCTTATAGTGGAATGACGTATCGAATCTAGAACCAACAAAACTTCCGGTCTCAACTTTTGTGCTCGATCTAGGTGGCATTTTGCTTAGTCCTAGTCCGAAATGATGAAAAAGAGATGCTCGACGTAACGTCAAGCTCCGTCAACCTCCGACGGTGGCAGCCCTTTTGTCGCGGACAAAAGTAGTTGACAAAATATGACAATCATAACAGCCATAATTCTTATAAGCTACGTGGGTGGAGCGTAGATGTGTATAAGCGACAAAGCCCTCGTCGAAGCCTTCCCGAAGGTAGACAAATATTATTTTGACAAGCGCGTCAAAGTATAGAAGATGATCGGTAAGAAGAGAAGACGAAAGAACGAGAAGAAAAACTGGTTTCTTCTTGACATTAATTTCAATTCAATTTATTGACGAATTAAAAGGAAAAAAATTATATTCGAAAATTTCGAATTTTTTTTTTACAAGTTCTTAACGAATATTAATAAGGTTAATGTTAATGAGCGTATGAATCGAAAGAGGATCGAAGCTTATAAAAATTAAAAGTTGGAAAATTTTCTATAATTTTTTTTTTTACTATCAATAATCACGCGCGAAATCTTGATTTAAAATTTTAATAATATCGTTCGTTGACGAAAGGATGCACAATTGGATTGAATTAAAAATAATAAAAAAAGAAAAAGAAAAAAAAGAAAAAGAAAAACAAAGAAAAGAAAAAAATCAACATCTTCCTACAGCTCTAGGAACCTTCCTATTGGTTAACAAATATATACGTCTTATGCGTTTTCGATGGCTCGAGTTGTGTTGCGTTTCGAATCGAAATACGTGGTGGACACGTTAAAAGGTTTCTTTACGAGGTCGTAACGAGGATCATGCCTAACTCTGTAACGGCTACCGTTTCGTCTATATGTCGATCATAAACCGCATAATGTCGCAGAGAAAAAGCAAGGACCATACGTGCGTTTTCCTTTTTCTTCCTTTATCGTATTCTATTTTCTTTCTCTCTTATTCGTTTCGAGCGCCTACACATAAAACATTTTTGATGTAGAAGATGGTGATGTAACGATGCCACAATATAGTATACAGTAGCTCTTAGTAAAGAGAATAAGTCCATTATTTTTCGAAAGAGTAAAAAGATTTTTTACGAAAATGACGCTCATATTTCCGATAAGTAGAGTAGTAAACGAATCGAATGCATTATCTTTTTCCTATTTTATGAGTGTACGAATATGATATTGAAGTGGATAATGTTATTATGTCAGAATTCTATTCTATAGTCTTTTGGTAGTTCTCTTTTTTCCGATGCATTTACATTACATTTCTTCTTTTAATACTTACACGTTTGTATATTCGTTCAATCAATAATAATATAATAATATGCAATTTTAATTTTTATAAATCATTAATCGATAATAACGTTGGAAGTTTTTTTAATTGATTTAGATAATTTTTAAATTTATTTCCTATACTTTTTCTTAATTTTTTTTTTTTTTTTTTTTTTTTTTTTTTTTTTTTTTTTTTTTTTTTTTTTTTGTAGCGGCATTATGAAAAAAGTAAAGCACAAGGAAGTCCGTTTTAAAACTTTCTTTTTCAGATGAAAAATGAGTCGTGAGCATTGTACCTAGAGCCCGTAGCGTTAAAAGTTAACCGTTTTACCAGTCGGAGGCCCCATTTACTGCTTGAATTATATATTTTCTAAGGGGCCGTCGTCCCTTGGTGGAATCGGTGAATTTGCATGCTCTCTTGCACGACGAGGTCTACTGTGACCAGCCTATATCGGACTAGCTAAAACGTTAAAACGTTGTTTATAACTTCGTTATTTCTTTTTATTTCTTTCTTTTTCTATATTTTAGCGATATTTAAAATGGTAAGTTAAAAAAACTAATCCAAATGTTTCGTCGTCCGTAATCATTTCTTTTCGCGAACGTTCGTATTTCGTTTTCGGTAATACATATTTTTTTTGTTTTATTTTTTTCCAATCATCAACATCGTCACGAAGTGATATCAGAAAATAAATTGCAACGAACTTTTCTACCCTTTCGTTGAGGGCACGCGTCAATGTCATCTTTTCGGATATTTCTGTCGTAACACGTGATTAAATCCGCTTTCGATATAATCTATATTACATTTATGAGTTTGACACTTTCACGTCACGTTCAAGTAGAAAGTTTAACCGCGAAGTAATATATTTGAGAGAAAAAAAAGAAAAAAAAAAGAAACAGAAAGTAAGAAAGAAAAAAGAAAAGAAAAAAAGAAAAAAGGAAGGAAAAAATATCTAATAATTATCAAACGTATCGATTTTCATCGTTTTCCCTTATGTTAATTAAATATTTCTATTCGCCGAACTTTCCATGCACATACATACATACATACATAGATAAGGTATTCGAAAAGTTTCAGCATTCCTGAGTGTTCATAAATATTTAAAGACGAAACGTCGCGGCAGCGTGTCTCCAAAAATCGATTTCTATCTTCTGACCTTGCACCGACGTTTTTCACGTTGAAAATTCAAACAAACAAAAACATATTGTTGCTTCGACGGGTGGTAAAGGACGTAATATCTATTCGTAACACGGATAGAACGTCTAGATTTGCAAGGAGGTCACAAATCATTTGGAGGGCGGTGGTTGAAGTTGTTAGGTAAGACGAAGGTGCTCCAGATTTTCACGCTTGTTAGGGAAAACAAAGGGAAGAGTCTGTTAGTCGACGACGACGCAACTTCGAACGTATTTCCTAGGATTTTTGGATTCGATCCACGTCCATTTTTCCACGTTTCTACTTCAAGGATATGGAAAGGAAGGTAAAAAGAGAAGAAAAGAAAAGAAAAAAAAAGAAAAGAAAAGAAAAGAATATATCTATATATATGTATATATATATATATATATATATATATATATATATATATATACCCATGAAGGAGGTATGGTTTACGAAACGTAGACGATTTGCAAAACGGAAATCTTAAGGAGAAATACGGGAGGCGCGACAAGTTTTCTTCTTTCCGCTTTTTTTTTTCTCTCTTTTTTTTTTTTCACGAGTTTTCTTCGTGATCCTATACAAGCAGCGCGCGTTTCTATAATACGAGCTACACACGCGGGATATCTACGTAAGCTCAAAGCCAAACAAGCCTAGACGCTAAACCACTCGGGTCTCCCGTTATCTGTTTGCGAGCCTACGGGCCACAACGACGAAGTTGGAGGACAAGGACGAAGAGGAGAAAACGACGAGGAGAATGGGAAGGACGAGCTAGAGCAAGGAGAAGACACAAAGAAGCGTATCTCTCTTCTACTGGCTGGTGCGTGGACTCACACACGCCTTTCGAAACGATAATATTGCGACAACGGCTGCACAATATTTGCGTGTTTGCTCTCGTCACTCTCTTCCTACTTCTATCCTACGCCTACGGGACGAAGATGGACTCTTTTCGAAAATCCGCAAATAACGAGTTCCCTACTCTTCTCTTGAAGATATCGAACTGATAACGATGAGTGTATAAGAAGAAACGTTCTCTCTCGAGATCTTTCTTTTTCCCCGCCTCAATCGGGTCAGAACGTTGTCTTCTTTCTTTTTGATTTTGTTTCTTTTTTTCTTTTTTTCTTTTTTTCTTTCTTGCCTTTTTTTTCCCTTTTCCTTTTTCGAAAGTTTTCACCTAAAAATTTCCTTCGGTTAACTTTACTTACCTAGGTATAAAATTCATTCGCCGTCGCACTTTTCAAGACATTCTCTTTTACCGTTGTTATATTTTTCATTTTAAAGAAACTAATACAGTTAACCGTTTTCGAAAGATACAATGGTAACTGTAAATTCCATGGTCATTATATTTCAAATTTTTACCATATTTTTACTTTCGTTACATTACTGACACATCTTTTTAGAAATAGTACGACGGTAAAATGTAACCTTTTTGAAATTAAAAATGGAGCGTCTTTTACAACAATGCATCTTAACACTAATAAATAAAATAAGTTTCATTTTTGACATGTAGGAACCATTTTTTGTCTGAAGTTAAAGCTGTAAACATAAAAAAATAATTTACAGCCCGTAAATTAAAATATGACTTCATCCATTGATTCGTTTGTTGTTTTTTCGACTTTTATCCCGTCATGGAGAATTTCTTCGAACTTTATTTTCTAATATTTGCATTTAATATTTTTAATATGGCAAATGTAATAATTGTTAAGAATTGTAATTAACTTTTTATTTCGGATGTATTTTTATTTTCGTTACTAGACTTTACTTTTATGAAAGTATAAGATTTATAGTGTTATATGTAATTGACGAAGCATCCTGAACGAGTAAATATCAAAAATAGGCCATAAATAAGTAATTTTTTTGTAAATAACTTTCCTCAAGAAAATTTGAACCATTTGAAATTTTGCTAATCATTTTTAATCCCCATTCAAAGTGATTTTTCGTATTTCGATAGACGCAACGAGCTCGAACGAAAGTAATATATTTTGTCAATAATTATAATTCGTAAAGGTTGAATGGAATATCTTTAAAGGGAAAAAAAAAAAAAAAAAAAAAAAAAAATAATGATACAAATTTTCATTTTCATAGATTCGGGACGTCGTCGAAAGAAGAAAAAGAAAATGTTAAAGGCTATAATGCATTTTAGGCACGGTTAGATCGACTGAAAGTTTTCAACTCTTTAAGCCTCTCTCACGGGACATCGTCAGGTCCCATGGGACGTCGAACAAAACCAAAGACATGACTTGAGAAATGTCAAAAGATTAGCAGTCATTTTGGATGCAAGAGGAAAGATCCATCATTGTGGTAATATCCGAAAAAAGGATCGTTAAACGGTAGTTGTTAGTCATCAAATGGTTTTAAGCTATTCATGGACTGTTATGAAAATCGACGATGTTACGACAAAATATACTAAACGTTTAGTTGTATACAAAAGTTGCTTGTAAACATATAAAGTAGTTTTATTATATTTTACTATATTTATAATGCTTATAATTAATTTGTTTGTAAAGAAAGAAATGTACAAGGTAATTAGATCGATACATATATTTTCGAATATGACAGGTTGTTTTAAAGTTATAATAAAGAAGATAAAATAATCATAAATTCTAATGGATAAGTAAATTCATTTGGATCTATAGAAATCAAAATAGATTTTTTTTTTCTTTTTCCTTTGTCAATTTTCTTTAATAATTTCCCTTGAAATGCTTTTATAATTATATCATTGTTATATAATAATATTTCGTATTAATAAACGTACGGATATAGATTTGCACAATAACAATTTCTTTTTAAAAATAAGTTCGATGAAAGATTCATTTATAAAATGGGATGAAACATAAATAAACATTGTATCAACATAGAGACCTTTTGACTTTTACAGAGAGAGCGAATGAATTGAGGAAAATGGAAAAAATTATAAAGAATAAAAGATCGAAACGAAAAAAGTTTCAATACCGTTATATGGTATAATTATTCTTTTTTATCCTTGCATCAATTAAAAGTAGCTAGCCAATTAAATTGATCAATTATATCGATCATATTATAACAAGATTTACTGTTCTATTCTTTTTTTCTTTATTTCAACCATAAAATTTATATTTCATTTTAAAATATAAAAATGCTAAATTTTCTCATAATGCATAAATATAAGAAATACATAGACATGGATTAAGTATAATCTCCATTATTTCAGCTGACGTTATCTTGACAGTTTTGAATGAGATAGATTATAAAAGAGATCATGATCTTTTCTAATAAGTTAAGGAGAGAAAGGTGTTCATAGAATATCTTATGAAATTGGTTACATTTAATACTCTTATGTAAAAAGAAAATTCACGCAAAGCCGATCGAACCTTTTCATGTTAAGAGTTTTGGATTACGTAGATATCTGCAAGTAAACATCAGCTCTATCTTTTTGAGATAGCAATTCTTCGAGTGTCTATTACAATTATTTATTTTATTCTTCGCATAGTTTTGTATTAAAAAAAAAAAAAAAAAAAAAACAATTGGCATTTGAAATCTATAAAAATACGTACTTGTACTATAAAATTTGGATTTTTGCTTATTTTTTATTTCTTTTTTTTTTTTTTCTTTTAATTCCATTTCATTTCAATTTTCTCTTTTATTATCAATTTTCCTTTGGTCCAGTTCGATTATAATCTTTCGTAAATTATTATCCACATTTATATTGGAAGTATTATTGAGATTTTTCTTTCTCTTTCTCTCTTTCTTTCTTTTTTTCTTTTTTCTTTTTTTTTTCACAAAGGGACGACTCGAGATTCGTAGTACAGGCAAGTAATCCGATACGGAAGAGCTTCCTTTCATAAGAACGAAAAAGGAGCAGATCTCTTGTATTTGCGCAATCGATGCCCTTCCGTCCTTCGTGGAGTGGCCAATGAATTCTCGAAAAATGAAAAAGCTTTGCTCGTTTTTCCTTCATCGAGTGGGGAATAAGGGGTGGGATTGGTCAAGCAACCGGACGTAGGTTGAGTAATATTATATTTGTTAATTGTGAAACACAATCCTATACGATCCCAGAAAATTCTACCTGTATAAATGTCGTGGGAAGTCGTCCTTTTTTTTCTACTATACTATACTAAACGAAAGGATCGAGATGAATCGGCCGTTTTCTTAGCTAGCGATGTTCCGAGATTCGAGATAACGTCATATTTGTCCGCGAAGGAAACGGTTTAATATGGTATATTTTCTATGAAAGTTCCCGAAAGTAGAGCGTCCTCTCTCTCTCTCTCTCTCTCTCTCTCTCTCTCTCACTGGTAGGTGTACGCTTTCTTCTCGTAGGTGTCGATTTTCCGGTTGGAATCATCGAAAAACGTGCTGACAGATACGGACGAGAGATTAGAATAGAGATGTTACGGTTCGAATCTATCGAGAATGTCACTGTCACGATAGAAACGTTTGTCGACCATTCATCGTTTATCGGAGTAACGTCAAGAATTTTATTAATAACAGAATTTATACCGAATATATCTACGTTCTCTCTCTCTCTCTCTCTCTCTCTATCTCTCTCTCTCACTCACTCACTTCGTAATACCTATTTCTCGATAGTAAATTCTCTCTTACAGTGGCGAATCGTAGAAGCGGAAAATCGAAAGCGAGGAAGCATTTTAAGGGACGTTCCTTCGAAGGATATATTTCGATCTACCAATATCTCGATAGAGGATATATCGTAGATTAGAGAAAAATCCTATTACTGACGCGCATCGAAAAGCGTACAATGTGATCGGCTCGCGCACCCTTTACGAAGGGAACCTCTGTCGAAGGGTCAGTAGCAAAAGGGAATTAAGTTTTGAAAATTATCAAAAGTGGCCCGAAAGGCCCCTCCGTCCATCCTGAATGCTAAGCCGTCTAATTTCATCCCTCGGTATCTAGACATTATTTCATCTTCGACGAGACCTTTGAACAGGTAAAAAGGAGGGGTAGAAGAGGTAGAACGTAGGGTGGCCTATCTTCCCACGCTTAATATTGCAAAATATATAGAGGAGCTACGAGGGATGTTACTTAGACACGTTATTTTCAACGAAATTCTTGCGTGCGGACCGTATTCACATCCGGTACGATGCATACGTCCATTTACACATCCTCGAACTTTCTATCACCGTTTGCGCTTTCACGTCATATTTTCTCGAGGACATTTAGCTGAAATCTAAGAAGAATTTTTTTTTTTTTTCAATGATATTCCTATATTTAAATCATACGTACAAGATCTTTATTAATTTTCTTATGATCGATTGTATTATACGTTTGAAAATATAAGATATAATTTATATTTATCAATTTGTATTTGTAATAAATGAATCATATGTTTTCTTTATAATAAACGTTTCACGATATTTATTACGTATAAATGATCATTTGGATAGAAATGTTAAATAAATATTGTTTCCTGATCGTTTTGTGTATTCTCCTTCAGAATTGATTTCTTCTCGGTTATTATAGATTCTATTGCGACAGAAGACGGAAAGTTTAACGTAACTCTTTCTCAGGTAATATCTCGTCCATTTCTCGCAACATTAACTAGAGCTCGTCCTCTTATGTAAACGTCGGTATGTTCGAATATCGAAAGGTATCCCGTAGTATACCTGCATCTTTCCTACCAATGAATGGTCAGGATCCTTTGAAAAAGTGCAGTTTTCAGGTGAAAGGATAGCTTCTCTATCGTTGGACGCTCGCTAGATCTTTCTTTTTCTTTCTTTCTTCTTTTTCTTTTTTTTCTTTTTTTTTTTCATCCGCAAACCGTGGGATAGATCCGCGTTTCTCTCACTCCTTTCCAAACTCATGTCGAATGATCCCTCGACGTTTCTACGTTTTCGATCGTTCGGTCCTATTTGAATAGGAATCAACCGTGGGAGTTTCGTATGGGGTTATCGTTCCGGTGACGCTTCGTAATTTTGACTCACGATTTTCGCAATCGTATTGTCGTTCACCTGCGACTGTCCAGGTAAATCGAAAGATGACGCATGAGATGTATTATTCGACTGTGGGAATACGAACGATGTTTCTATAATTCATATATAGCCTTTCGAAAGAATATTACTTAGGAAAAATCTTCTTTTGAAATTTCCTTACTCATGTAACAATATCTTCTACTTTTATTCTATCTTTTAATATCTCTCTCTCTCTCTCTCTCTCTCTCTCTCTCTCTCTTTCTTTTTTTTTTTTAGGATTTCATATTTTCAACGTTTATTCTATATTGAAGATTTTTTTTTTTTACATAGATATGACAAAATAGCTGTTACGAATATATATGTATTTTATTTTACATAGGAAAGACCGTTTAGCGATGGAAAGGTCATCTTATAAAATCTTGGAAGAAACAACGTTTCGATAAAACGTTCGTAGAAATATACAAGTACGATAGGAGAGATGTAAAAGAAAAGGTCTTCTGAAAGAATCAAGATAGAGTAGTAAACGTAAATACCGTGAAATGGCTACTCACAAAAGATGGGACACAATATTTCCAACGTCTATTCGTAAATGAGAGGGTTCGATATTAGGCGTTATCTCGAAGTCTTGTGTAAGAACGATATTACGCGTGTATTTTCAACGAGAAAAAGCTTTCATCGAATGTAATGAGAACGGACTGCAATTAAGTGGATATTAAAGATCTCGTTTACTTTCATCCTAGATCGTACGAAGCGAGCGTTCGCTTCAGGGCATTTAAGATTTGAGATTAATATTTTATAGACAAAGGGTATTATAATATGAGATATTAAAGCGAGCAGAAACTATGCTTTCTTTCGAATTCGTTCTATTTAACGGGAAAGATGAAACGAAAGAGAAAAGGATAGTTAAGAAAAAGAGAGAGAGAGAGAGAGAGAGAGAGAGAGAGAGAGAGAGAGGAATTCTTATTAAAAGTTGACGTCTCTTATAAAATATAATTTCATTTTTAAATTATTCGAAAATAATATAAAACTTAGGTGGTAAGGTATTTTAAAAATAGATCTTGAAGGATCGATCTAAAAACGTACTGTTGTGAAGTTTCACACGGCAACGTGGTTCTGAGTGTCATGTGGCGCTGGACCTGCTTTTACCCTCTCTTGCGTCCATCCGGTCATTTTCAATCCCCGGACGTGTCTAACTGCGTATTTTCTCAGGAAAGGGATACATTTCAAAATATTCCCCGGAGATCCCGCAATACGGAAAACCGATGGATGAATTCTGTCGATCATTTCCAGCTTCTATCATTCGCTTCTACACTTTCTAAACTTAGAAGTTTTTCAGTTGGCACATTTGATACATTTTATAAAATCAATCGAATTAATTTCTTTCGATAATTCATTTTTTATTTCGAATTCCTTGCCGAAGAAAATCAATGGTTTAAATGTTAAATTTCTCGACCAAATATATTCCTTGTTTTTTCTTTTTCTCTTTCTTTTTTTTTTTTTAAATGTTTTCGTCAAACGGATTAAGATAATAACTATAGGTACTGAGTAAATAACAACGACGATGATCATCATTTTCCCTTTCATCGTTTTATTGCTTTATTATTACTATCCCCATTCTTTTTGCGAATAGATATTTCAATATTTTTACGAGAAAATTATTTCTTTGAAAAATTTTAGTAAGGTATCCTTCCGATGTGTTTATCGTCACAAAAGGGACCAACCATTTTTTGCCCTAAGCAAACTTATTTTTTACGTTATTGTAACTTTGGTGCGACCGCACTGTGAATCTTTCTCTTTGCTTTTTACACCAGGTTTTATTTCAATTTTTTTTTGCTCTCTTATTTGTCCCTTTTCTCTCCATCTTCATTCTCTTACTTTTTCTTTGTCGGCGATGAAATGCCGTGAAATAATTTTAATTACACGAAAACGTTAAATTATTAAGATTATACAGATACATATATACCATGGAATTCAAAACTAGTAAACGTATAATTTCATGGGATAGGTCGTGGCATTAATTGAATTTTTAGTTCCCCTATATGATGTCATACATGTGCGTGTACTCGATTCGGAGGCGTGGCAGTGTTTACTTCCGCGAACAAATGAGCCATTTCGATAACACGTGTCGCTGAAGGATATCATGTATTAAAGTTATCTATCATCGTGAGAAATATATCGTGAGGAGTATTGAAGGAGTTAGTTAGTTAAATTGACAAATAGAATATAATAGATTAACGAAGAGATTACAAACGTTATTTAAAACAATTAAAAATTATTTCAATTAAGTTGAAATATAATTTCACGTTATCTATATGTTTTTGTTGTTCCTTTGTATTCATAAGAATAAGATTTTTATTAATTTAACAGTGGCAAGAATGTATTTTGTTTGTTAAAGAAAGAGGAAAGCTAATTACGATAACGGAGAGGAAAGAACTAGTTAAATTCACGGTCTAACGATTACTTTGATCGATCGGAGCGATTAAGTTGAAACGTTAACTTAATCTCTTCCCCGCATGCTTGACCAGAGGGCAGGGGTCTTACTTTAGTTAATCTCGTTTTTATTAATATGAACGTTCGCTTTATTAACATGTTTATGAGAATATAATGAAAGGGTGCATCGTTGTTTTTTTTTGTGTTTTTTTTTTTTTTTGTTTTTTTTTTTTTTATAGGAGCACGATAATAATGACCATGGGATGTTATACGTTGTACGGATATCAATATTATTACGAACCTGTCAACAGAAAAATTCATGACGTTGGAAATTTAATCCGTTCATTCATTAAAATTCATTTAATTTCTTTCTTTCTTTTTTTTTTTTTTTTTTTTTTTTTTTTCTTATTCGATTATAATTCTTCTTTCTTCAGAATCTTCAAAAATGAAAGAAAAGAAAAAAAAAAAAAAAGAAAAAAAAAATGAAAGAATCGATTTAGACAAAGATATCGACAACATTTTCTAAAAATGTTCTAAACTTTTCTTGAATACTCCTTCTTTCATTTCTTATGATTTACATAAATATTTGAAATGCTTTTTCCAGAAACATCGAAAGGTTCAAAATGATAGAAATGTGAACATTTGCGTTTATGATAATGTGATAACAGTTATCGTGCGTGAATGCGAAGGTGCATTCAGTGTTACGTTAGAAAGAAAGAGAGAGAAAGAGAGAGAGAGAGAGAGAGAGAGAGAGAGAGAGAGAGAGAAAGAGAGCGAGCTTAAAGTTACTCAGTTACTCATTATAACACAAAGATAAGAACAAAAGCTTAGTCATGAACGCAAAGGTCATTTAAATGACCACTTTACCTAATTGCGTTATGTTTACGATCCTTTAAAACACATTTTTAACTGATAAAACTGCTGAACGATCTGGTATTTACCTATCAAAATGGAAATACATCGAAAGGGTCATTAATCATTCTCTGTATCGGACGATCAATCATCTATCTTTCTCTTTTTTTTTCTTTTTTTCTATTTTTTTTCTTTTTCTTTTTTTTTTTTTTCTTTTTCTATTACGCAGTTACAACCCGTCTCTTCTTTTATCGTGAGTTTCCTTCAAAATGGGAATAATCGATGATCGTAAGGCATTCAACGCTCGACACGTAGACGTAACAAGTATCATAAAAAGCTATAATTTTATGCCGACAATGCGATAGCATTAGGGCAGGTGGAAAGTTAAAACGATCGAGTAATTTTATCTTATATTAAGTCGAAGTAATTATTTTCGATTCTTTCGTACTCTCGAAATTTGTTTCTTTTCCTTTTTTTTTCTTTTTTTTTTCTTTTTTTTCTTTTTTTTTCCCCTTTCAACTAATCCTTCCTAACAAGGGTGCAGTTTTAATTCTCCAGTTAAGGCTTTACTTTAATTTAAAAATTGGTACGAATGCAGGTGTCTGCATTCGGAGTTTACCTTTGATAGCACGAAACTAAGATCCGTTATCTTAACAAAGAAAAATTAATGGAATTATGATAGAAATATTATTGTTATTATTATTATTATTATTACTAGTAGTAAATAGGATAAATTTGATTTTTTTTTCTTTCTATTTTCATTTGCTTTAAAAAATATTTATACTTTTAAATGTTTCAGAAGATATAAAAAAGTTATCTAAAAATGACTTTGACTTGGTGATTACAAGACCGAAAAAGATATTTTAGTAACACACAAACACTTAACGAGGAGATAGTTTAGCTTGTGCATTGTTTATGTTCTTTTATCATTCCATAGTTTCACAGTCGTATTTTAGATAATGTTGGAATTTGTCCGTTTCTCATTTTACCTGCCTCTCGTTTATACCCCTTTTTAAACAACAGTTTAAGAGTTGGATTGATGGATATAATGATCGTGATATATGAAAGGAAAAATTTTTTGCGATTGAATTATTTATTCGCTTCGATTTTATTTTTTTTTTTTTTTTTTTTTGTTAAAATTTAAGAAATCAGAGTTCATTTCTCGCCAAATTAAATCCCATTTCGAACGAAGATCTTTATCGTCATTCGACAGTACTACAGTAAGAAAGAAGCGATGGAAGTCGATATAAAAGTGTCTCTAAAGATTCTAATCTTTCTCCTTTCTTCCCTCGATTGAAACGAGACGAACATGCTTCGTTGCTTTCTCACACTCCATCTCTTCAATCCTTTGCTTCTTCGATCTCGAAAAATACGCGAGAGGGTTCCGTTAGCTCGCTATACGCTATCATCTCTCGCTTTCGAAATCGTTCAGTCGTATGATCGAGGCCCGAAGGCAACTGGTTTCATTCGTAGCTTGCATTAACGTCCTTGCTATTCAAAAGTTCTTAAGAGCCGATAGATAGATAGATAGATAGATAATTGTATAATACATTGATAGGGCGTGTCGTTTAGACTTCAAGAGGTATTAGAGTTAGAATTTGGATTTGCCGTTAGATAATTCAATGGCAACGCGTTCAACTCTATAAAATTTGTAACTTTTTATCGATAAAGTATAACAAAAAAAAAAAAAAAAAAAAAAAAAAAAAAAAAATGATATCTAAAGAAATATTAGTTACTTGTGTAATTTCTTTTCGTTACAATTTCTTTCGTTACAATCTCCAAGTACACATAACACTTTAACAGGCATGAATCTTTTTTTCCTAGATATTTTCTTGACGTGGCATCGCGATAAGCCAGGACCAAATAGTAATTCTACAAGTCCGGCTTTTAGTAGAGATAAATATCTCGACTGAGAGAAGGCGAATAAAAGGATTTTCGATCTATGAAAAGAATTTCTTATTGTGACGTATACTGATATTACATTTCTTTCGATTCACATATCTGCTACAAATTTCTTTTGAAGTGGGAGATTTTTGTGTTCAAATAAAAAAAAAAAAAAAAAAAAAAAAAAAAAAAGAAAAATATCTAAGTCTCTATTAAATAGATTTAAAAATACAAATACTTCGATGTAATTATAAAGGGTAACATTAAAATAAATATTATTTGTCGATAAAAATATCTTCTACTATCTGATATGCCATCTATATGATTTCGAGTTAGCACGAAGTTATCTATAAAGTAAATAAATTTAGGAAAGTTGAATTTATATTTTCGGTAAGGTTGATCTTCTCAAAGATTAGAAGTTGCATTTCCTTCGAACGTAGGTTTAAAACCTCTTTCTGGTTCGATCTTCCTTCGAGGTCCTTATCCGTGCAAACATATCTGTTTGTCCGATAAGCATGGAATGCGTGAAATAAGTTGGTTCGAACGTGTCTCTTCATAACGAAATTTCTTAGAGAACTTCTTCCGTAACTTTTCTTCTCCCCTTGACAAATATTATTCGTCTTAGATATATAATATATGCGAAGTTCTTATCTTCGAAGTTTTTCAAAAAATATCGAGTACAGGTTTCTCTTCAGGAAAATAATTATCATTCGATATTATATATTATATAGTTTTTTAATAAATTAATGAACATATTTAAACATAATAAAATTTCATAAAATATTATCAAAAAGTACACGCATTGTAATAGAAATTTTAATTAGATTGAGAACGTAGGACATATATACATAAATAAGAATAAATTCAAAAGACTAAGATTCATTCAATGTGGATCGTAATGCTCAAAACTGGTCATGTGGTTTTCTATTTGTGACGGTATTGTCCATCTTGCTCGAAGTTCGTTGTTCCATACTGACGGTCACACCGGGCCCCATAACTTATGGGAGTCTACGGAACTTTTAGAAAAACCTTAAAGAGGTATAACGATACAGCAGCATCCATGAAGTAAGGGACAGCCATACTTTAAAGAGTTTAGTTGGTGGGACGCAATAATTCAGAGCGGTCTATATGGTCAGTGTGGTTCTTACTTCTAAAAGGGCTAAGATATTTATGGGTTGCAGCTGATCTCCAAACAATTTCTATTTCTAAGACTTTATTTCGATGTTTCCAATAATCGATATTATTTTCGAACATTTTCAAATTCATTTTTGATTATTAACGATAACGACAAATCAAAATAGAATTATTATTATTATTATATATTTCTAGACTATTACATACTATTATATAATTATATTTTTTATGTAAGTTTTGAATATTTTCTTATATATATATATATATATATTTTTTTTTTTTTTAAACACATTGTATGATTTCTTTTGTAGAAGCAAATATACGCACGATTTAATTCGCGTTCACGTTTACACGTAAGCTGGTACAGTAACGATAAAATAACTTAGACTTCCCTGATAATCCCTTTCGAGTATCGTTGAAAACTCCTTCCGAGGTGATATGTTCGTGTCCGTAGAAAACCCTTTCAAGGATAGTAGGGAGGATAGTGAGAAAGAGAAAAGAATTCTTTCTTGAAAGGTGGCTATGCGAGTAAGCGAGCGAACGCGAAACGGATGGTCTTCTTCGTTGATAGGATGTGGTTGGACAACTATGTGTATGTTCGTTGTAGACTCGAATCTCGGGTATCTTTTATGACGTAATCGCATTGGAAAACCTTCCTGAAACCCCTTTGATCCGTGCGCGTTCCTCATGGCCTTCAGCTTCTAGGATCGAGCAACCGAGAAAGAATCGTGTTTTGGCAGGGTGCTATAATGTTGCTGCGAGGAAGAAAGTTTTTCTTTTGAGAAGAGCCAACGTAGGTAGCGCTAATGGAACCTGCCGCGACATTCGAAGGTGGCAGCTCGTGAAACGCGATCAGGATTTCATCCCTGCGACGTCCCTCGACTCTCTCTCTCTCTCTCTCTCTCTCTCTCGTTCTCTCTCTCTTTTTCGTTTCTCTTCTTCTCACACCCGTTTAATCCGCCTACGTCGAGTGGACGAAACCACCATCGAATGACTACAAGATCCATCTCTCTTTTCGCTCACATATAACAATTGTTTTAACACCATCGATTCGATCTTTTGTTTCTTTTA
>NC_062189.1:3874309-3921809 GCF_912470025.1 Vespa velutina | reverse complement strand
GGAACACGGCTTTTGCGCAACAGCCGGCACATCCTTTTATACGCGCACCGAAGGAGCTGAAGTCGCGAGATGGTTGGATTTCCTCACCTGCCTCCTTCGATCTTTAAGAAAGATCGTCATTCTCGTTGTCCGATCTATTGGAAATTTTTTACAAGTTAATATAAAATAATTTTGAAAAATATCGAATGAAAGGAAGAGCGTGATATTTTTTTTTCTTTTTCTTTTAATCATTTTTAATTATTATTTTTTTTTTTTTAATCATTTTTTTTTCATCGCTTTTTTCAAACTTAAAATGAGCATATTTTTATAATGGATCTTTTTTATTTGATTATAGAGCGATAGGAAAAAAAAAGTTGTGATTAACAAATTACGTGATAAATGATCGATTATCGATTAAAAAACGATGATACGAAGAATTAGAGAAAAATCATTTAGAGAAAAATCATTTTTCCAAAAAACCATAAGTTTTTTCACAATATAGATCGTGTTCTATCTATCTTTGTAGTTTTGTTTTTGTTTTCTTTTTCTTTTTTTATTTCTTTCCTTTCCTTTTTGATCATTCGAATTTTAGTGAAATATCTGAAACGTACCACGTCGAAGGGTCTGCGGTAAAATGATAGAGACAATAGGTGGAAACATCGTCACGTGACTAGCCAAAGGTTCTCGCCTCGTGAAAAAAAAAAAAAATAAAAGAGGAGACCGACCAGAGCAAGATTGTAAATCATTTCACCTAACATCATTACGCTTCTTTTCCTTTTCTCTTTCTCTCTCTCTCTCTCTCTCTCTCTCTCTCTTTCTCTCTCTCTCATTCTCTTTTTCTCTTTCTCGAATTTCATTTCTTCTTCTTCTTCCTTCTCCTTATTTTCCTCCTCTTCTTCCTCCTCCTCCTCATCCTCCTTCCAACGTTTGGCTTTAGATGAAACAGAGGTAGTTTTTGCGAAAAACGTTTTAACGCCGGCATAAAACGCATCGTTAAGCGAGATAGAAAAAGGGACGAAGGGAGATATATATATGTGTACGTGCGTACGTGTGTCCGCGCTCGCTCGTGTGTATGTGTGTGTGTTAGACAGAGAGAAAAAAGAAACTACCAGCCCTTATACACACTCCCTTTCTTTCTATTACGATCCTTTTGCAGTATACTTTCTATCCACGTGTCCTGGTCAGTGGTGGTGGTCCAATATTATTCCGTAAATGATGGATGTTGTTTCTAAGGTATACACCATAGACCAAGAAGCGTCATTATAAAACTGTTCCGCGATTTTTCCTGGTCGGTAAAATGTTAAGTCATTCGCGGCAAGTCCAAACAGAAGCCGACTTACTGACCGACTGACTATTTCAAATTTCCGTATGGCATATGGCGCGTGCTGATTCGCAAGGTGAAATTCACGGAATAATTGGTTTCAATAGTCAAAAGATAAGTGATTTACCAAAAGATCATCATATTCCAATACGTTTCGCATCTAACGATGAATGGAAGATCGATCGTATTCCATTTTCTTCGAGTCATCTTGTATTTAAAAGTAGAAATGTTGCGTTGCTTAAAATTTGAAGTTCAGCTGCTATTAATTTAATAATAATAATAATAATAATAATAATAATAATAATATATATATATATATATATATATATATATATATATATATATAGGATGGGCATGTTTTCGATGAAATTTCGTAAGGTACTCGAAGTTGAAAAGCGATTAATGACGCGTCGATTCGGTTTGAAACGAATCGCAAGTCGTTTATGGATCTAAAGATACGGACCTCGATTCGTCATCGAAAAGACGGACGTACTTCGCGTTTATATATCTTTTTCAAGATTCCCTTTCTCAAGTCGAGAAGAAATCGTGACGCGCGAGCCTTTTTTCAAAAAATCGGACAATGCTCACAGATGCAGCTGCGATTAACGTTCGTGCGGGTGAATGCAGATCGGAATGACGTGCGTGACAAGGTGAAATAAATAAGAGCGCGTGTCGTAGATCTTTTATCCATCGGTTTGAACACGTTTTATGATTCTCGATGGATTTCATTTTTTTTTTTGTTTTTTTTTTTTCGTGAAGAAGTCCGAATGCTGATAATATCAAATGAAAGAAAGAAGAAGAAGAAAAAAAAAAGAAATTCGAAAAAATTAGGAAACTCTATTGATGTCATTTAATGTTCCTTCGTATTGACAGTATTAACGTTGATATTATAAAATTTTTCTTGATAAAATGGACATAAGAAAATGTGTAGAATATATTTGAAAAACTCGAAATATCTTTACCCTTCTTCATATAAGGGCTAACTTTTTGTGTGTTGCTTTCACAGACATAAGAGCAAATGGAAAAAGTTTTTGGCAAAGTTTCGAGAAAGAAATCGTATTCACAGGAGATTCTTGATAGCAGCTACTCGAAGTGAAGTAAAGAAACGGAGTAGCAAGAAAATATACTATAATAATAAAAGGTACGAAGGGAGTTGAGAGAAATAGAAGAGAAGAGAAAATATGAGATGGCCAAAGGAAAGAATGAAGGTTAGATATTTGAAATGGTTTGCAACACATTAATTATTATTGTCCTTCCGCAACTTGAAAGTCGAAAAACCCTTGCGTCATATTCGTACGTTTAGCAAAAGAAAATGAGTGATTTCTCTTTTTGCCGAATGACTAGAAGAGATCTGTTGTTTAGTCAGTCAGTCAGTCAGTCAGTCAGTCAGTCAGTCAGTCAATCAGTCAATCAGTCAGTTCTACTCGATGACAGGTAACCAATAGCTCGGAAGCTAATCTACGTATTATCGGCAAGACTACACTTGGAAAACTTTTTTGCTTTTTTTCTCTTTCTTTTCCCCACCTCAATCATTTTTCTCTACTCTCATATTCCGTTTTTCGGCTCGACTGAATTCCTCTTCTTCGTTCAGGAGGAAGTCGTTTTCTTCTCCTTTCCATCCCTTTCCTCCGAACTCAACGACCATTGTCTTTTTTTTTTTTTCTTCTTTTTTTTTTTTCTTCTTCTTTTTTCATTTTAGATTCAACGTCCATGGAAGGAGTCAAAGGAGTTGAAGGAAGTATATTTTCAAAACGCTAACTTTCTACTCGAGATACATTCAAGAGATGGAAGAGAACAAAGAAACTGACCACGATCGCCGTTCATCGTAAATGCTATTGTGCTTCGCTCGTTTCTTGCTAATGTCCGTGAAATTTTAATAGATCCTACGAATGGGGGTGCGTTTTGAGCACAAAGGCCGATTATTCGTGAGATGGAGTTTCATAGAATTTTCAAGTTTCCAGGTAACATACCAATTGGTATTAATTTGATAAGGAAATTTTTTATTGACAATACTTTTGTTAAATGTTTTTAATCAATTATATCGATCGAGTATTATATGACTATTATATCGATTAAACGTCTTGATGAACGAAACCTAAGACGAATTTAATCCCTTACGCTCAGCCACTTCAGTTCTCGTCTAAGAAGGGAAAAACGACTCTCGAGAGCAGATGCATGTTCCGGAAAGATCCGAGATTTTAGATATCCCGCCAATTTCTCCTGCGGGTTGTCAATATCTGTAAGAGTCACGACAATGGCTGAGGAGTAGGGTAGGTCTCTAAGATACTCGCTCAAGCCGAACAATAACATATTGCAGAATTTCAAAGGTCTACGTTGAGCATACGTGTGGGCATCACACGGAACATTGCTATTGGTTTGGGGGTGGCGAACTCGTCTCCGGATCTTTCGTGTGGGTTTCCACATACCTCTACCTGTTTTCATCGGATAGTATCGTTGTCGATGAAGAAGCATTGGGGATAGAGCACTCTCTTTGATTTCACGTTTAACCATAAGAATTACTTTTTACGTTGTTTCTTTTTCTCCTTTTTTTTTTCTTTTTTTTTTTTCTTTTTTTTTTCTATTAAATATAAAAAATATTCTCACTTTTAAATAATTATAATCACCTTTGAAATATTATTGTTATTAAATTGAATAATAAATTTAACTATATGCAATATAACAAGATAATATCGATATTGATATTTATGTTTGAAAAAATAAATTTATTATTAGAAAATTGTTCGTTATTATTTTTCTAGACATTGTTATTATAATCCTTAATTATAAATTATAAATTATAAATTATAAATAAAACGTTATTATTATTATAATCCTTAAAATAAGAGAAAGTAAAAAGGGATCATAAAGTAAATCGAAGGGAAGAAAGTAAATCGATGCCTCAAAGGAATAAGGAAATATTTCAAAATTGTTTTCTCAATGGTCAAGGACATTGGTTACATAAGTCATCTTACTTAACATTACTCGTAAATAAATCGCACTACCTCATCTGTGTTCAATAAAACGATGGAAAATTTTGCTCCAGTTTTGGTCAACCTGTAGGATTTACGACAAAGACGACGCTCCGAGTAAAGGTTCCGGAAATTTTCTAAACGGAGAAAGATTCTTGCATGAAATTGTACTACGAGTATCTCGAAGAAAAGTACGAAAGTTCGACCATTGTAAATCACAAGAGACGAAAATTTACAGCATTACTCTAGTTTCGATTTTGAAGATCGGATACGCTCAATCACTTTTTCCGTTGAAAATGTTTTTTCGTTTGTTACAAAGATCGTTCGTAAACAAAAAACGGACAACTATTTTTGTACTCTTTTTAAAGAAACCGTAAAAAGGAAAAAAGGTCATTTTGCTGAAAGAAAAAAATAGAAAGTTGTATTGGCGAATGTCTACTTTTAAAAATGTAAGAATATATTTCTCAATTCTATCTGATTTTTACTTTATATAAATCGAATAATACGAATATCATGTATGTAAATATTAAAATATCGTGCGCGATGCACGGATTCTTTTCGATTAAATAGGATTATTTCACGTCAGGCATCCTTTCGAGATCTTATACATGCGACAGTAAAAGTAAAAAAAAGAAGAAAAAAAAAGAAGAAGAGAAAGAAGAGAAAGAAGAGAAAAAAAGAAGAAGAAAAAGAAGAAAGATAGAAAGAAGCAGAAGCGGCCTTCGACGAATCGTTAAGATTGCGTTCTCGGCTTCTTCTCTCATCCTTTTATTTTTGTGCTCGCGGGAGAGTAACGAGGGGCTTGTCAGAGTGTCGGGGGTGCCCTGAGAGGAGAGGATACTGGAAGGAGAGGAACTCGAGGAAGGAAAGAAGGGAAAGAAGAAGAAGTAGAAGAAGAAGAAAAAGAAGAGAAGTAGAAGAAGAGTAAAAGTAGTAGAAGGAGAGGGAAGTACAAGCCGGAATGGTATGAGGAGAGAGGGTAGGATACTCTCGCGAAGGAAGAAGGCGAGAGTTTAATGATATTCCTGATTACGGCGGCACGTGGAAAGAGAAAAAGAGGGTTGGATGGTGAAGGAGCGAGGGCGAGAGAAAAAGAGAGATAGAAAAAGGAAGGAAAGGAAGAGAAAGAGAGAGAGAGAAAGAGAGAGAGAGAGAGAGAGGAGCTGGGCTTCTGGTTACGTCTCCACCTTTCCGTGCGAGAACCGTACTCGTCTGAACTAACCACCCCTCCCGAGTCTCTCGCACAAACCCCCGCACCACCTTTTTTCCCCGTGGTTCTCGCATAAAAAGTATTGATCTGAAGTTCTTCCTTGGGCTCTCCGTGAACCTCTCGCGAACCGAGAGGGTTGAATCCACCCTAACTGCTTGCCCTGCCTTTATATTCATCATCCCTCTAGCGGCCCGAGAGCTCGCCCCGAAAGCTTGGCCTGGGCTCTGTCTTCTTCCAAGGGCTCCTGGAGTTGGACTTTCTTTCCGTCTTCTTTCCCCTTTCTTTTGCGGCTTTCACTTCCTCCTTCCTTCTCAACAATCTTCTCCTCCTCCTCCTCCTCCTCCTCCTTTTCCTCCTCATCCTCATCCTCCTTCGCGCCATCTTTCGTTTCACCCGATCGTGAGAAATCCAAGTTACGTTCTTAGCCGGGGGTGAGGCTATTTTTTATACGACTCTCCAACGAATGCCAATGAGAGTTTCTTCTTTTTTTTTGTTTTTTTTTTTTTTTGTTTTTTCCTCCTTTTCTTTTTCTTAGTCCTTTATTCTCGTCTCGTCTGTCTCTCTTTCTCTCACCCTTTTTTTTCTCTCTCCTTCTATTTGCCGTTTAATCTACCCTCCTTTTACCTTCGACTTTAATTGGCATCCAATTGGACCATCCTAGACGTTGATTCGAGCATGAATTCGATTTCAAAAATGCGTTGGAATAAGGATAAAACTTTCTCCTCGATCGTTGCGTTCCTCGTCTGGATTCTTTCGCCAGCAGCAAGAAGCTAGGGAGAGAAAGGGATTCTGCCCTTTCTTTACGTCAATGCCACTTCCACCGAGAAACTCTCGGTCCAATTATCTTGTTCTTATCATTTTCTTGAAATCCTTGAAATAGCATGAAACTTTTTTTTTGTTTTTTTTTTTTTTTTTTCTTTTTTTTTTTTATTATAGATATTTCTCGTAATTATTAACTTCTTAGGAACGTAATATTTGTTCTGTTTTTCGAAGGATAAAAAAAAAAAAAAGGGGAAAAGAAAAAAACATATTTACGGTAATGAAGATATTACGTGTAGGTACGTGAAATTTGTCGATGAATATGTAAATCGAAGGGGAAATTTATAAGTATATCCCAGGAGAGAACACTGAATTTCTAAAAGGTTGGCAAAGTAAACAATAATTAGAGTCTATGAGGACGAAATTTCCCTAATTGCGTTTGCACTTTCACTGGCTAACAGCAAATTCAATTAAAGTGAATTTATTCGATTTTTATGTGGTTTCTTGTCAGACAAGGGATAATTTTTTTCTTCGTCAATTTAACTTTCAGTTTAGAAAATACTTTTATCCATTGATCATTGATCATCCATTTATTATTTATTGTTTTCTTAAATTTCAGAACTACTTTATTTATCATTAGCATAAATCAGAGTTTGCGCATGGCTGACCAACTACATATTTCTTCAGAGTACGGTCTCATTTTTCAGGATACCTGCCAACGACATTCGAACCTTTTGCCCTTTCTTAACGTAGATTAACGAGAAACCCTTTTTCATAGACAGAAGCACATCGACGTACAAATCTGGTAAGCGAATGGAGATGCTTATGCTATCTCTGAAAACATCGGCGATCCACTTAAATATTTCCAAAACGTGAATCGTCCATCGAGTCTGAATCCTTTTTCGAAGGGTGACACATCACGACTGTTGTGACAGGTCAGCTTTGTCGCTTCTCATATCAGATCGCACATTATTTATTTAAATCGATTCAATGTATTTCCTCGTGGGTATTGTTCGACTAATGCATTCACTATACGATCTATAGAACTAAAAATCTAAACTCATGGAAACGTTTCAAACCTTTTCGATATTCATAAGTTCGAAACCTTAAGGAAATTCAATTGGTACGAACGTATTTTCAAATTTTGCAAAAGTCAAACGTGCAACTTTTCTCATAGGATTTATAAATACGTTAAGAATTATTTATCATATGGTAGCTATTTTGTGATGAATTCGATTAAAATAAAATAAAAAATAAAAAAATAAAAATAACGAAGAACTTTTGGATTATATAAAATTTTATTCTCCCTTTACGAAAATTATGTTATTGTAATGGCGGAGTATTATACACCTTGCATCGTGATATTCAATACGGCAGGTAGGGTCGCGACCATTGGACCTGAGAGCAAAAAGATGAAAGAAGGGTTGGTTACTATGGCTACAGAGATGGCGTTAGATACACCGACCCTCTTTCTGAATTCTGGGTAGTGAAGGGTTAATGAGATTGGATCTCAGGAACGGGGAGAATTCTGACCGTACTTCGTGTTCTTTTTTCATGGCCGACATCGCCATCGTACACGAACAAGAAATAGTCAATTAACGTTAACAATGTAATTCTTAGGAAAACTATTTATCTTCTCAGAAATAAATAGAGAAACTAGTATAGTTTTTTCTTCTTTTTTTTTTTTTTTTTTTTCTTTATTTATTTAATTTTTTTTTTTTTTTTTTCTTTCAAATCGATCATCCATATTCATTGAAACATTAAACGTTTTAAATTCAGAATGCGTTCAATATTCCTTTGTGAAGGACTTTCCTTAACGCGTTTGATTCCGGTTGAAAAAATATTTTCGCAATGCGTCGATTCGAATCGTATCTATGAATTCACTTCCTTTCCCTTCCTTCTCTCGTTTCCTACATACTATCTCACACATTTACTCGCCTTCTTTCCACCATTCTCTCTTCTGCACTTCTTTCTCATTCCATGCCTCTCTTTTGAAGTTCGCATTCGAATTTCCAACGTGTTCCTCGGTGCGACCGAATACGGTATATACTCGAGAAAAGAGCTATGTGTGGGTGCGAGCTTTGGTGCAAGGGTGCCATTCTTATTTCCATACAAAGCCATACGATTTCACCGGCTCAACCTTTGAAGGACGAGGACCAAGGGTCCACGTTTCTTCTCTTTCTTATTCTCTCGTTTTTTCCTTTCCCTGTCTCCTTTCTACTTACAATCCACCCTTCGTACACTCAGGTTAGGCAAGTGTTGCGATTTTCGAATATTCGAAAAGCGAGATCCTGGGAAAATTATGTAAACCGGAGCAACTCTCACAATATGTCGAAAGGAGAAGGATAAAGGGTAGAAATGGTTGACGGAAGATAGGAATAGGACGAGTGACCTAGGCACCTTTCGAAATCGATCGATATCCTAAATTGTATTCTAGGACTATAACATATGCATATATATATGCATATATATATGTATGTATGTATTATAAAAAGCGTGGGAAATCGAAAGATTCGTTCGACTTTGAGTTTGATATACCCGCAGAGATACGATATATTATCGAACTAAAGATTACGACTTACAATCGTAAAGATCATAAGTACTTTTTCTCAAACTTAACATTACTTTTTTTTTTCGAATTTATTAAAGTGAGCGATTTTATTATTTTCATACTTACAGATTTATTCTATTATTTGAAAGATATCGGCGCCATCATATAAAAGATCTTTTACTACAAAAGAGTGAAAAGAGTGGCTTGATGCGGGCAAGAAATTGTTTAATGAGATTAAGTATGAATCTCACGAGGATTTACTAAGATGATAATAGAGCTTTCGAGTGGATTATATAATTCAGAACGTATATTTTAATCTCCTTATATAGTGCACCCATGTATCATATTAATTAACCATGTAAATCATCATTGCAATATTTAAATAGCCAATAGTTTTATTTCATTGGACAATGTTACACATTGATAAAATAAGATAAGATATATAGTGAAATTTTGTAAAAGTTATAAGGCCGACTTAAGAGGAGGATTTTTTTCTTTTGTTTTCTTTTTTTTTCTTTTTCTCCTTTTTTTCGAGGGCGGCTTGAAAAAAGATTCTTGACGTTTCGCAGGACACGCTTCTGGACTTAAGGAACTATAAAGCATCAAGGGCGTGGCGAGTATTTAGCAAAAGAAGTCCGACAGCGTAGATCTTGCCCAGCGACGATCCTTCTTGGCCAAGGATCATGTTAACGCCTCTCAATTCCGGTTCCTCGCGACAAAGCTCCGACATTCTCGAAGTTATTGTTCCACTCTTCCGGTCCAATATGCGTTTATCCTTGTCTCGAGTTATCTGCTTCTCTTCCATTGCGTTCGTTTTTCACGAGTCCTTTGACCAACAACGTTTGCTCCAGAATCGAAAATTTCGGACAGGATGTAGCTACATACAACGGCAAAGGGTAAAAGAAAACGATCTACATTCTGAAAGGGAACGGTACGATCTTTGACTCGAATTCTCCATCAAAAAATAATATTCTAAAGGTAGCCTTTAGAAACGCAAATCCATTCTTTTATCGTCAAACGCTTTAATATCCGGAACCAAGATCGATCGTTTTCGGACTTGGTATTGATAGAAATTTTTAAGAATTGTAAAGGATATTTGATATTTAAACTACAAACGACTCTCTTTTTCGAAACGACTATTACGATATCTTTAACAAGAATATTTCCTTTTAAAAGATCTGAAAGGGAAATCCTTTAGCCCGCCTCCTGTCCCGTGTTAAAAAGACGATTTGCGAGAAATAATAGATATATTAGATACATATTTACAGTAAATTAAATATCATTTATATAAAAGTATTTTTTTCATTAATCTAGATGTTAATAAATCATCGTCATCATTCGTCCAAAGAATATCAATTATATCACCGTCCCACGTTAAAACGATTCAGCTTACGTTCCATCGTCATACCTTCTCGTAATATTTTTATTATGGTCCCCGTTGGTAAACACGTTACAGGATTTTCACATTAAAGGACAGAGAAAGAATGAGAAAGATAGAACGTGAGGGTGGTCACGAATAAGGGGACAAAGGCGGAAAAACACGAGTTCCCATCCGTGAAAAGTTTCTTCGTACGAACGTTCGTCTCGTCTTTTTCGATGCATTCGTCTATCCTTCTCGAACCACTCGATCATCCCTCGTATTTGCCTTGAGAAAGATTTCCTCCTTACGTCTTTCACTTCTTAGTGTTATCCTCGTTCCGTGAAGATCGTGAACGAGAAGATGGACCACGAACCATCGAAATCAGACGGATATTAAGACAAACAAAATAAGAGTATCCTAAGAGTAAAATAAAAGTATTAGCCTTTTACATATATATATATATATATATATACACTATCGTCGAGATCTCAATAAATTTGTTACTCATATTATTTATTTTCTTTCTCTTATATCTTTCCTTATTTTTCCTTGTGAAATTAAGAGAACAAGGTGAATGAATTTCCAATAAATGTTCTCTTAACTAAGTACAATAGTTTATTTAGAGGAAGAAAAAAATTCTTGGCAAAGTACTTTCGCGCAATATCGTTCCGTCGTATCCACAACCCGTGATAGGAGAGTTATGTAAAATGTAAATGTCTAGATTCCGGACGTTACCCTCTTTGCACCATTGAGATCCAACAATGACGTTTTCTGCATAATACGGATAGAACGTAGGAAGGACCATGGAGATTCGACGAAGGTAGAGAAGGTAGAAAAGGGGGTTGCACATATGCCGCAGGCTTACAGATATTCGATTTATACGATCTGACCTAAAACCTCGTACACAGTCTACGAGTATTTCACAATACGTTTCTTGATTCATTCGATTTCCTTTCTCTCTTCTTTTTCTTTTTTTCTTCTTTCCTTTTTTTACTTTTTCTTTTTTCTCATTTTTACATGTACAGTTTACTTTACCGATAATGTATCGAATTAGAATCTTGTTTTTCTTTTTTCTTTTTTCTTTTTTTTTTTTTTTTTTTTGTTCTTCTTCATCTTTTTAATATCCTTTAAGAAGGAACGCGTCAGATAATTCGAGCGACGAGAGAGAAAGAAACAAAAGGAAAACTCACGTAGCCTGTTGCTGCTGCGAAAGTTATCGCAAGTGCGATGAGAAGGAAAAAGGATATCGACGAGGAAACGCACGTGTTTCGGATAATCTTTTATAGAACTGTATTGTCTTATTTCGTACCATTTGATTCCATCGATCGCTTTTATTTATTTTCTTTTTTTTTTTTTTTTGACGAATACGAATAATCGATGGAAAAAATAAAAGAAATGAAATATATATGAATGTTCGTGCCACGAACCAGAAGTCATTTTCTCTTCTCTTCATTTTTCATCGAGTTGACATTTTTTTTTTTTTTTTAGATCGAAAAAAACATGCAGCTATATGTATCACAGTAGCTTAGAAATGTTAACGACTTAGGTAGACAGTCTATGAGATTCTATAACATCTCGGCATATCTTTTTCAAATATTCATTGAATATTCGTATGGACGCGTGAAACTATTAAAGAGTTTTCCTTTCTGCAACCGAAAACCTCGGATGAGGCCACCCACGAGGCGGCAATATAAATCAGTCGGTTAGAAGGACGACTTTTTACCGAGCCGAGAAAGAGAGAGAGAGAGAGAGAGAGAGAGAGAGAGAGAGAGAGAGAGAGAGAGAAAGGAGCGCATGCCTTTCGAAAGCTTTTTAATTATCTGTCACCGATAGGGACAGCCCTTTTTTACATAATTAATTTGATTTATGCGTATTATGATTTATCTTAAGCTTTTAAATACCATAGTTGAAACTACATAGTTGAAAAGATAAATAAAAGTACAATTGCATTATTAAATTTTGATTTTAGATTAAAATTTTAATTAGCTCTGTATAAAATTCGTATACGACGAATACATCGACATGAGAGTAACAAATAGAAAGTTTTTTTTTTTATCACGAGGAACATTTATAATGCTAATTGAGGTTACGGCCACCCTCGAATGTACAAAGTTCTTGGAAGATCGGGATATACAACCTCGATGACGCAGCTTCATCAACGTCATCTCATCATTTTTTTCCCCCCATACACGGTAGTTTAATGAAAGAATAAATACTTAATGTCGACCTAACTATATTACAACTCTGTCTCTCTGTCTCTCTCTCTCTCTTTCTCTCTCTTTCTTTCTCTCTCTCTTGGTCTTAAGAAAAGAGATGAATCGAAAATTGCGCAGTAAAAAAAATACTCTCAGAACAAAGTGCAAAGAGGGATCGTTGATTCTCGCACGGTAGGAGTCACCTAAAAAGGTTCGCGTTACTTTCTTCTGAATAATTAAAAACGCTTACAGGCGCAGTTTTATGTTTCACAACCGTAGTTTGCGCAGAATTTCTTCGAACTTTCTTTCAAACTTCTCTCCTGGTTTTTATCTAGCGAAAACGAAAAAGAGAAAAGAAAGAAAAAAAGAGAAAGAAAATTGAGTGGATGTAAGCTTGAAAGTACTTTCGGAGAATAAAACGAAAAAGATTAATTGAGTGAAATTCATTTAAAAATAAAAGGAGCAAAAGAAATTATCTTAAAAATAATAATAATAAAAAAAAAACAAACAAAAAAAAACAAAAAGAAAAGAATCTTAAATTTCGATCGAAATAAAAATTTATGACCAAGCTAACAAATGAAAGAACATTCCGAATGGTTAGAAAAGATCATTTACTTCGTTGAATCAAAAAGAATATTAGATTCTTTGCTGCGATCTGAAAAGAAGGAAAGAGCTATGGCCGACAGGACACATAGAAGGAGTGCACACACCCTACGTCGTTCCGCCATAATTTCTGAGAATGAGATAAGGTACATCTCTTCGGGACCCTCGTACGATGCCATGGGGGTTACAACCCTCTCTCCAGACGCAACCCCCTCGACTCTTTGCGCCGGACCTTTACGTCGTTGTATCTGGGGAGCATTCGTGCAACTGACCAATGCCCCATTGGCTGGCCCGTACTAATCAATAAATCGTTCTTTACAGCGACCGGGCCAACGTGCGTTTAGGCGCCCTTCGATCTAAAAGAGAAAGAAAAAGAAAGAACCACCTTTCCGGTTCACCATTATCGCAAAGAAAAGGGAGATGGAGACCGGACACGGTGCTGTATTTCTATGGCTTTTTTCCCTTACTTTCTTCGCCATTAAAGTCCGTATTATCAAGCAAAATGCGAGGGTTCGTTATGCAATACTACAGCCAAGAAATTAAAATGAACGATAAAGCCTTACTTTAGATTGTTTTCATAAAATCAAGAAATAAATATAGAAAAATCGTAGTAATTTATTAAAGAACAAAGCCAATTTTTCTTTTTGTCTTACTGCAAAAAAAAAAAAAAAAGAAATTATTTGAGTTGGAAGCAATGAGATATGGTATCCTAGCGACGTAGAAAAGAAGAGAGATGAAGGAAAAAAAAAGGCGGTAACTGGATATCAAAGGATGGAAAAGGCTGGAAGACGGTGAATCGTAGAGACATCATGACGTTCCCCTTCTTTCTGGCATGGCTTACGTCTTCGGAAAGGCCAGGGCCATTGATCGATGGAGACCGAGATGCGAATAAACAAAAGTTTTCGTCAGGAGGAGGGTGTTAGCACCATCACTCATCGGTTTTGTCGTGTATGCTCCCGATGGCAGCACATAGCGTATATCATATCTCGTCGAGGAAGAAGAGGAGATCCATTTAGTATTAGGTAGGAAAAGAAAAATTCACTCTTGACTTTGATCACACATCCGCTTCTATCATTCTCTTTTTCTCTTCTACTTTATTTAATACAGCTAAATTTTTCTATTTTCTTATTTCATTAATTATTTCACTCGATGAACAATATCGAAGAAGGAAGAGAAGAGGCTCTCTCTCTCTCTTTCTCTCTCTCTCTCTGGCACTCCAAAAAAAAGAAACAAAAAATAAAAAGAAAAAAGAAGAAAGAAAAAGATAAAAAAAAAGAACGAAAAAAAAAAGAATGAAAAAAAAAGAAACGCGGAGGCGTTTTCATCGGCATCCGTTTCGTAGTTTGAGCGCCAGCATCGACTAGCTCTTGCACAATCGGCCACGTTTTTCCTAGAAAACGGAGGGTCAACAATGGACTCTCTGGCTGCACCCTGCCAGGTAAGGCCATTTTGAATACGCATAACGATCGCTCATTGTAATCCCAGGAGCGGGCCCTACCATCGTGCTCCTTTGAGGCCTCTAGAAAATTGCGGCAACATTACGCGATTCGAGCATTCGCGCGCGCAACTCAGCCTTCACCACTACACTACCAAAATGAAATGGAATATGAGAGGAAGGGGAAGAGCGAGAGAGAGAGAGAGAGAGAGAGAGAGAGAGAGAAGGAAGAAAAAAAAGTTCCTCTGGAAAAAGTATCTCACCGAATGTTGTTCATTCGTTCACGAATCCTTCGTTCGTTTTCTTTTCCACCGTGACGCGTGGGAGATCGTCCAGCCGCAAATCGTTATTGGCCAAAGGAAACTTCGTTGCTCCCACGATTATGTCTTTCGCTTTGCTTCCTACCAAAACCAATTTCAAAGATATTAAGCTTCGCTCTTAAACGAATGTTCGTTTCTTTCTTTATATTTTCTTAACATCTCTCTTTTTATCCTTGTCTCATTCGTTCGTCATTTGTTCCTTTATGGAAAGAAAAAGAAGAGGAAGAAGAAGAAGAAGAAGAAGAAGAAGAAGAAGAAGAAGAAGAAGAAGAAGGAAAAAGAAAAAAAAAGATAAAAACAGAGAAAACAAAGTATGTATTGAAAAAATAAGGGATGAAACGTATAATATCGAGATAATGATGAAATCAAAGTGTCATATAATCGATTAGATATTTTCTTGACGATGATTCTTCAACGTAAGTAAGTAAATTTCCCTCTCTCTCTCTCTCTCTCTCTTTCTCTCTCTAATGTCTGCTTTTTTTTCTACTAAGCTTTTGCTTCCCTCCGGGTATTACACGTTGTTTTACCGAGTCGAAGTTTGTTCCAGCAACTTAAGAAGACATCCAGAAACGTTCTCGGTACGTTGGAAGGAGGACGAAAATGGGGTCCGGTTGCCCTGGATACGAACTCAAATCTTCTTCCATCGTTTACTTACCCGTTTACTTCTCGTCGAATACGACAACTTTTAACATTATCGGTATTATAAGACATCTCGTTATCTTGGTAAATTGAGATGATGAACATAACGTGCATACACATGTCTTTTTCTTCTCTTCACTTCTCTTCTTTTCTCTTCTTCTTTCGTATTTCTTTTTATTAATGTTTTTCTTTTTTTCTTTTAATTCTATAATTTTGTACTTTTTTAATTTCATAAAAATAACATACAATTTATATATCTATTAAATAGGACTATTAAGTCCTATCGTAAGGTCTAACACCTTTATGATATTCGTGGAAGGCACGTGCCATTTTCCTAAATTTGGTAAAACTAATCTAGAAGCCAGTGACCTACATACGCAATATGCTACCAGTATCGTCTAACATCGACTTAGATAACGATCTAAATAACTGTTATAAGATTCCACACTTTTATGGTCTCTCCGATATTTCGAACTTTTAATCGTTTTAAACAAAGAGGATAATGTCGGAGAAATGTCCAATCGATTGATTCGATTATCATTCCTAATATTAGTCGATTATATATAACAAATTTATTATGATATTAATGGATAATCAACATCGTGAAAAATGATTCAGGTATCAATAATTTTTCAAGGATATTAATTTATATCTAATTAAAAGGGATATTGATAGACTCGTTTAAAATAATATAATTAAAAATCTCGATTAACGTAAGATCGTATAAATGAAAAAATAAATTGAAAGCTTTTCGCGACAGAAGGATGTAAGAGGAACATTTTTGTCTTTTGGGTAAGTATAAAAACGCTTTTACCATCAAGAGGGGAACACTTGGAACGAGTTTGATAGAAATTTAATGAAAAAACAACAAAGATAATTATAATGGACGGTTACAGGGGGTAAACATAGTCACGCCCACGCGAACGAAGATCTCCTACTTGAGTTTGGTTATCTTATTCGCGTTTTCGACGCACCCTCCTTGAATTAGCTTAACGTAGATGTGTTGCATCAGCTCTGAAAATAAAACAAAACTACAAACTACTATATGAGCTAATTGACTTTACTCATTTTCTAAGATCGATTAGAGAATTTTTATACTGTCTTATTATTTTTAAAGAAATTAATTAATAACATATTGATAGAATTATTACGAGAATTTTTGCTAAATAATAAATTCATATATTAATTATAAATTTTTATTTCTTTAAGTCGAACGAACTATAATATATGCTAGAACTTTGATTTTGATTTCGTTATTTGATTAGTAACGTTATTTTTCTAATCCTAACGTATAACACGTGTAAGGATTCCACCTTTTTCGTCTTACAGACGTGACGGTCAATCTTTTGAAATTTTTCGTCGTTGCAGAGAGGACAGATTGTGAATTTTGGGAGTGTGCAACAGTAGAGGTCAAGGGTTTAACAGCTGCAAAAGGAAAAAGCTTTTGCTCTCGTGCGGTGCTGACCGGTCAAGGTCTGTCGTGGTGGGGGGAGGGAGGGGTGTGGTGTCGAGGGTTCGAACTGCAACCCTCTACGTGAACACGCCACGGGGGTGAGTTACGCAAAGGGTAACGTACGCTAGATTATTATTATTATTAGCGTACAACGTGATGGCCGACGTACGCCATTATGATCGTCATTCTGTCATATTTATGCGAATATGTATTACATAAGTACAACGTTAATGCGTTTACATGATCATGCATATTTATCTTATTTTATATAAAATACTAAATATACATTTATTTATTTACGTATATTTATTATATAAATAATCATGCTTATATCATAATTATATAAATATACGATAGATATGTATTTATCTAGATATTTAGGACAGCGAAAATATCATTTCCAATAAAATAAAAGATAAATCTGTAAGATTAGTTTCTCGAAGAAGAAGAAGAAAAAGAAGAAGAAGAAGAAGAAGAAACAAAAAAAAAAGTAAAAGAAAAAAAAATACTCCCTTCTCGACATTGAGACGCAATTAGCATCGATAATTATTCTCGACTTCTCTGCTAGCTAACACCCTCGTCTTTGCTTTCACCGATCTCCTCGTTTTCCATAGGGAAAGAAAAAAGTGCTTCCTTGGTACGAACGGCGTGTCAACGAGCGAAGGATAAAACACGGAAGAAGACGGCTGTTATATAGCATCATTGTTTCCTTCACGACATCCACACGACACGTCATCGGTTTAAAACGCCTTAAAAACTGGACGATCTCGCCTTCCCCTGTCTGTCTCGTGCGCGAACGTATTTTACTTATGTATATATTTTTAACCATTTCTTTTTTATCCTTTAAGTTTTTTTTTTTTTTTTTTTTTTTTCATGCTGAAGAAATTTTCCTACCGTGAGTTGGACCCTTCTAGGCTGCCTCTGTTTTTCGACAAAAACATGTGGATCCGTTACACGTGTCGGAAACACACTCGAACTTCGAAAAATCAAAGTAACGTCGAAGGAGGATAAAAAAAATATAGCAAGTTTAGTCAGATTTTGCTTTAACGTAGATATAACAGATATATACATATATGTATTTTAAATCCTTAATATTCTCTTTTATATACGAACGGCTTCTTCGTAAATTAGTTCAATTTTTGCAAATGTAAAATTAAAAAAATTTATTATTAATTATTATTCGTAATAAGAATTTTAATGTATCTCGAGTTTGCTTTATTAATATTCTTTAATGTTTACCGAATGGAAATCTTTATGATAGAGAATAGATCAATAATGGATTCTATTACGAATGCTATTACGTATGGATCATTATCGTTAATGAAAAACATTAAAATATTTGAAATTTATCGCTTCATTTATTTAATGATTATTTATTTAATAAAAGTATATTAAATGAAAATGTAAATGTATATGTAACAATATTATTTTCCCATAGTACGCACGGAAGATCTGAAATGTAAAACGATTTCGAAAAGATAGACGAATGTGGGAAAATCTTCTTAGAAGAATCTCGGGATATGTTGTTCTTTGGGGCTGCCTCTCGATATTGACCACTTGATACTTCGATCACCGGACATCCGTTTACGGTTTCCACACCCTCTCGGAATTTCCGAGAGCGAAATATTTACCCAAACGTTCGACTAATTTCAAATTTCCTGTCGTTTTGAAATTTTATTAAAAACTATTAGACCTTTAAAGTAAAGATTACGTTCTATATACGTAAAAATGTCCAAAACATACATAGATATGTACATATAGATGCGTATTTAACTGTATCTAATATCTGTATGTGTAAAAAGCTACGAGGAAGTGGATAGAAAAGGGACTCTGCGAAATCCCATTTTACACTCCAGTATCGAAGCCACAAAAACTTTCCAGTCGTAGTCAGCCACAAAATTAGACCGCAGAGAATGCTTCTAAACATTTTCTCTGTGCGATGGTGGTATCCTTGTCATTGCTACTGCCATTAGATGGGTATTACGGTGACGGTAAGAGGTATTAGGCTTCTCGCGACAATCCCTTCTTCTACTCGTCTACTGGAGCATAGTCGTGCAAATCGGCACGACATTAGAAGGATCTTCGTAGGTGGAGAACGGAAAGGATAAAGGAGAGGTACGATAGTGTCGCTTCGGCTTTTCTTTCGAATCCGTGTTTAGAAAACTGGGTATTCTTAAAGTTCATACCATACCCCGATTATAGATCTCTCACTATTGTTCTTCCATTATTGCCAGCCATCCAGGCGTATATTCCTTACACCTAATCCTTTAATCTTAAAGAAATGGAGCTGTTTGTAGCAAACAGATCGTAAAGCCGTTATTGTCCACTTTGTAACAGATGTAAAAAAGGAGCCGATCGACCTGTTCCATGAGGATGGTATTTTTTTTTCTTTTTTTTTTTTTTTTTTTCCCCTTGAAGTTACCGATGTATTTGCGGATGTAGAAAGGGAGAAAAGAAAGGTCCTTGGTATTTATCTATCAAAAATTGACAACGTCGAGGAAGAATACGAATCTTATCAGAAAATTATTATTTATCCTTTTAATGATTATTATGTTTTATTAGGCTCGATTAAGATTAAATTCGACAACGTCATTAAAATAATGCTGACTCATGAGCATACTTTATTTACGTGTATAATCTTTACCGGCTATAAATCGTGAGCTCAATAGTATGGGAGCTACGGTAACGTGTGTCACCCCCGGACAATCGTTATCATCACGCAACTTTGTTCTCACAGAAGCTTACGTTCGAAGAGGATAGACGATCCGATGCGTGCAAAGCAACGTTGCAAATGATCTATTATTAACGTAAGATCGTTAGGACGAATCTTTCGAATTTTAAGACACCTCAACTTAGGCCTTAACCTCTTTTTTATTTGTACTATAGAAAATGATTATGGAAATTATGGAGATCATCTTTTATCATTTATATGTTAAATGAAATTATTTAATGTGCCATCATTTTTCTAGCTGATTTCTTTCTTTCTTTTTTTTTTCTTTCTTTTTTCTTTTTTTTTTTTCTTTTTTTTTGGTTTTTTTTCTCTTTCGTCAATTTCGATAACGATAAGTTCTTTCTTATTTATCTATAAAAACGTTTCTTACGTAACCTTTCTTAAGAAAAAGAAGAAGAAGAAGAGGAAAAAGAAGAAGATAAGGAAGAAGAAGAAGAAGAAGAAGAAGATAAAGAAACAGAAGAAGATAAAGAAAAAGGAGAGGAAGAAGATAAAGAAGAAAGGAGAAGGAGAAGGAAAGGGAAAGAAGAAGAGAAGATTAGAGATGTCCGTTCGAGATAGAAGGACCGCGTACGAGCCGGTAGGAGGAAGGAGTTTCCTCGACTTACCAAAAGGAGCAGTCGCCATTGTTACGTCACGGGCTCGAGTTTCTGCGAACTCGGTCGATGTCGATTGGCCGTCGATTGACGCCGATTCGAAAAGTAAGATGAGAAGGGACCCGCGATCTCTTCTTTTTTTCGGCTACCTCTCTCGGTCCTCCATTTATTCGACCAAAAAAAATCTTTCAAACGATGCACCTGGAACACAGAAAGACAGAGAGAGAGAGAGAGAGAGAAAGAAAAAAAAGAAAGAAAGAAAAAGATAGAAGAGATATGGATCGAAAGAGGCAAAATTTTATTTCCAAGGAATTTTTTGGTAGTCTTAAAGAAAAAAAGGAGAGATTTTCTCTCCCCTTCTTCTTCTTCTTTTTCTTCTTTTTCTTCTTCTTCTTCTTCATCTTCTCCTTCCGCGTTTCTTCCATTCGGAAAAGGGATCGCTACTCGACCAGTCGAAACTCGAGCAAAAGTTTTGCGGATCTTATGCAATCCTACTTAGAGATTCGTCTAGTAATATGATATGAGTAGAGTGGTAACATTACCGCGTGCGAACCGCAACGCGAAGAGAGAAAGAGGAAGAAGAAAACTAGAAACGAACGAAAACCAATTTGAACCTGACCGATACGTAATGCGTCCTTTGCTCCTTAGGATTTCTTTTTTTTTCTTTTTTTCTTCTTTTTTTCTTCTTTTTTTTTTTTTTTTAAATTCCATCGAAATCGAGTTTTCCATTGACAGAGAAAAAATCTCCGATATCGTGCCTCGCCCTTGACGTTGATCGTTTATGACAGCTACAGCTTCCGCATATGTTTTTTTACTCGCGTTTTTTCTTTCTCTTTTTTCTTCTTTTTCTTCTTCTTCTTCTTCTTTTTTACTTCTTCCTCGTTCTCCTTTCTTTTTTCTTTTCTTTTTTTTTTTTAATCATCCCACTCGAACCAACAGAAAAGTCTATCCCTATTTTTTTCTTTTTCTTTTTTTTTTCCCTTTCTTTCTTACTTTCTTTTTTTCTTTCTTTCTTACTTAATAGGTACATATATATATATATATAGTTAAATGTTAAAGAATATAATCAATCTTTAATTCGTTGAACGTAAAATATCTTCTTTATTATATGTCTCGTTTACCAAGAATTACATTTTAAGAGCTTCGAAAATCTTCTATTTCAGGAATACCGGAATTGTCGATTTCCGTGAGAAGTCGTCGAGATCCCGCTTAACCTTGCCACGAAGAAGATTAGACTGATCATTACGAAAAGTGGTTTCGCAAACTATCACGACGACGGAATCATCTACAAGCATATGGCGGACGTGTCTTGAAAGCGTGCTACAGATTGCTCGCGCGTGTCTATCGAATAAGCACGCGCTTTAAAACGTTCCAGGAAGCGTAAATCGTATCCATAAGATAAAATATAACGCGTTAATTTCAAAATAGATAGGTAAATCAATTCCAAGTTTACGTCGTTATTATATTATGAGTTTGCAGATCCGTAAAAGAAAGTAGTATGTATATAAGAAAGAGGAAACGTTATAGTCATCTCTAAATATACCTTTACGCTTTGTGTTATTGGCTGGTTTGCTTAGATCAAAAAGGAATGAACGTGAAGGAAACGCACGTTGTGCGGAATCACAAGGTAAATCGAAAGAACTGACGTTCGGTTGAATGCATTCCTCGTCGAACAAGATAAACGACTGTTTATACGTCCCAAAAAAGGAAGAAAGTCCAAGCCTTTTTCTATCGTGTGTCCAAACATTGGCATTAAAGGAGGAGACAAGATTCGTCGAAGCGTAATACGTTCATCCAACGTCAGTTATATCCATTTACCTTCAAATTCATTCGAACCATCGTTTAAATCCTATACAACTCCTTTCCTAGATCTCCAAGGCACGTATGCTTTATTCTTCTCTCTCACTCTCTCTCTCTCTCTCTTTCTCTCTCTCTCTCTTTCGCTCTCTCTTTTTCTTTCTTTTTTGCTTTTATACAACAAAATGAATTTATCATCTAATCCATTGGCGGCAAATGTCAACGAGATTATCGACCGGATATTTACATGATTTTCCCCTTTTTATGGTACTTTCTACAACATCGTATCGTCACATTTTCCTTGAATGACACGAACTTTCATGACTATTGTACAAATTTTAAAAATTTATTCTGACAAAAAACGATGAAGTTTATCTTAATCTTAATTTTGTTTTAAATGATCGTTAAAAGTTTCTACGTATAATGTCTAAATTAAAAATAATTGATTTGAAGGTGAAAATAATGGGTGATTCTTTCGACCAGTGTCATAATCATTATTTTTTGACACATCTTTCTTTACTCTCGCGGTACGACCGCGGGCCGTCAAAATATCGTAAACCCTATGAGCTCAAGTTAAAAAGTGTCCTGTCGTAAACTCATGATAGGTTGTGGTTTCCTCGGTTACCCAAAGAATCTAAAATACTCGTGACAGTCTAAAGGAAGGATAGTAAAAGAGTAAAAAAAAAGGAGTATATTGTCCGGAAGGAAAATTGGAAGAAGAACTACTATGCTTTTGTTTTCTTCTTCTTCTTCTTTTTTCCTTATTCCAAGGCATACGAAAAAAAAAAAAAAATGATGTTGAAGTGTCAATATCGAAAATTAATAATACATATCATTTATAATTAATAACATTTAAAAACAATGATATATAATATAACAAATTGAATGATGTCAAGCATATCATATAACTCTATCATTTTTATTATTTAGGTGAACAAATGTAAAAAAAAAAAAAGAAAAGAAAAAAAAAAAGACAGATACTGTAGCAGGTATGTAAATAGAGATACGATTATTGAATGCATCCATTCGCTTTCATTGTTCCCAATGGCTAGGACGTTGAACATTTTTTTGTCTAAAAAGTACGAGCGTAGTTTTGCTTTAGAACGGATAAGGGGAAAGAAAGAAAAAAAAAAAAAAAGAGAGAAGGAAAACCGTTCCGCAACAAAAGGTTCTACAGGCAGAAAAGGAAAATTTATGTATGTTCCATCGCGTAACAGCCCCATCTGCAAGGAATTCCGTTCGGTCCGTCAGTTTTTCGGTTTTCAAAGATTTGGGTCAACCGGACAGTTGCGAGAATCCGTCGCCTTTCGGGGTTGAACCGACCGTTCATCTAATGATCCCCGATTTCTCGCTGAGTTAAGACCGATACCTTCTAGCCGCATCGACTAACAAAAACGAGAAAACATTTTTCTAGCATCTTAATACTGATACAAAATAAGTTTGATAAACATTTTAGGAAAAAAGAAAAAAAAAAAAAAAAGAAAAAAAGAAAGAAAGAAAGGATTATATTAATTAACATTAATCTAATAGTTTACAAATGTTTTTCTAATTCTTTCAACGAATTCTATTCCACGTTTTATATTTCATTGATAACAATTTTTCTTTCTCGTATCAATCTTTTCAATTAGCTTTACAACTGTAATATATAAAAATAGGATAGAATGCGAACTATAAATCTAAATTCTGTGATTAAAAAAAGACGTTACCTTTTCTTTTGTAGTAATCATACTGGAAAATGTGCGTGAAAACGTATTCATGATTCGCATGGACCTTTTAAAGGCTAGTAGTGAATTTAAAGAAAGAGAGAGAGACAGAGAGAGAGAGAGAGAGAAAGAGAGAGAAAGAGAAAGAGAAAAATAGAATGTTAAAGATCCTATCCGCGTGTAACGCCAGAAGGACATTTATCTCGAGTGTCATTTGAGCCAACTTTCACTGGTCCAATGTTACTCCTTTCTTTTCTTTTTTTTTTTTTTTTATCCTTCTTCTCCCTTTCTTCGAGTTTTTCTTCGATCAAGAGGCACCTCCAAAAATCCATCTTCTGGAGGACCTGCAACGGCGTTAGCACGTCAACTCATCATTTGCATCATTCACGATTTATCTTCTTTCCGTAGGAAACGATTGGTAGGCTGTCTCCTTTCTCCGTTCACTTTGGTCATCACGCTATGGACAATACCGAAGCCCGATGAAAGCTCGAGAGGATGATATTGTGAAGGATGTTTAGAATTTCTAAGATACCGCTAAAAGAAGAATCTTTATCCAAATATCACGCTGTTTTCCGCATTTTACTCAGATTTTTCAGATTTCTATAGACCTTTCTTATTGAATCAAGAACGTGCAATAGATTCAAAAGAATTGTATCTATATCTATATTTGTTTTATAAATTTCCATCAATTTTTCTTAACATTTCTTTTCCCATATAAATTTCTGCTAATTAAATGGAAATATATATATGTATATATATATATATATATATATATATATATATATATATATATATATATATAACGAAATATATAACCAAATTGAATATTAAAATAAAATCAAGATTATATTCGATCGTAATACTTAGGTTTATCATTTAATTGATAAGGAAGTGATATTTCTTATTAAATTAATTCGATTGAAATATTGAAATCTTTATCGGTTTATATCTAGAATGTTAAACGTTCAGACTAAGACTGTAATGTTCGGCGGTGAACATCAAAAAGGGTTGGAAAGGTTACGAATAGAAAACGTGCTCATTTAAACGGAACAAATTTTTTAATGCGTAACTAACGTCGTCTTCCTACGTCTCGTGATATTATAGAAAGGAACACAATGCACTTCTTAAGGTTACCTCTTCATAAGAGCAACGATACATCATTGCGAAGTATCCGCAACTAAACGTCATCATGTTCAGGATGTATACCAAATGCTTTTTTTTTCTCCTTTTTACGTAGAATCATTTACTTTTTGAAAGGAGACATCTCTTTACCTCTTTCTTGATAGTTTATCATTGAAGAAAATCCTTCCGGTAACATAGAGTTATCGAGACGAATTTTCCGACATAACATTTTCTAAGTTATCCTGTGCATCGTCTGATGCACGAAATTCCACGATTTCTGCTATTGTAGCACACGATTTTTTTTCTCTCTTTTATTCCTGGTTTTTTTTTTCTTTTTTTTTTTTCTTTTCGTTCTAGCTACGAACCTCCGTGCGTCCCCATACCAAAGTGTCCATTGACGATTTATCGTTTCCGTTTGTGCTTGTGAAAGCAAGAGGTGACTGTATTGGAGTCTCGAAGAGGGTCCATTGACCATCTTTATGTTTTCACTAGAGCATGTGCAACGCATGCACTTGTAGTAGTTGCATTCGAAAAATGTGCTACATTGTAAATTGTGTTTAGTTAATGTATATATTAATTTTATATCCATAAGAAAAACAAATCTTGATATATCATTATGTATGCTATTATATATATATATACATATATATATATATATATATATATATATATATATAATTTTAATCGTAAAAATTATGATTATTATATTTATTTATATTGTTCGTTTATGTAAAATTTCCTTACGTAATTTAGATTTTTTTTCTTATGTAATCTCTTTTTTTTTCATTTTTCTTTTTTCTTTTTTATTCAAAAGAAAAGACGGATTGGAAAAAGGTTTGACAGAGAAGGAAAGAAGAGAAAAAAAAGAAGATCGAAATCGTAGAGAGACTTGGTCAGAACGCGTTACAAGCATGAGGCAAGCAACCCTCGTCTTGCAAAATATCAAAGACTCTGTAGGGAAATTGAAAGGCTTTGTACGGAAATAAGAATATATCGACTACCCTCACGTCTCGCCACCCTTGCCAGGACAGGACTTTAGAATCTTACGTTTAAACGGTTTCATGGTACAAAAGGGGGAAGGCGAAAAATGGCGGAAAATCATTTTGATGGACCATGATGGACTTTGAAGCGACATAGAAATAGATGATATTTTCAAAGAGAGTCGCTGCTTATGCATTTGACTAAGAAAATATTCAACCCGCAAATTCAAAATGTTACAAAGATATTTTCATCAAATATATTTTTCAAACTTAATATTAAATCAATTAAATGAAAACATTATGGAATCGTTCATAAAATTTTCGACACAAAATTATATAATTATTATTTAAGATATAAACATAATATTAATTTAATATTATTACATTTGAGTATCGCGTAAAGTATGTTCTGTTCTTTTTGAAATAGCAGAAGAATTTACTTTTCAGAGATTATCAATTCAACAATTAATAAATATCTATTAAAAATGTATACTTATTATGTTTGTAAGGGTAATAACCCTTGTATAATATAACGCTATCTAGCGATTTCTTTAAAAGACATTTAGCTATTCTTTGTTATCCTCTGAAATGAGAAAATGTTATACTTATTTCATTTATAAAAGAAAAGATAGGTATGTATAATGACTATAAAATTTCTTAAAAATCTATCATACGTTTTTTCAATTTTCAGAAAGTTATAGACTATTATCAACAAATTACCTGAAGCAGGATTTATCATCAGTTGATAGTATTAATAACTAAAGATAAACTACTGAAATACGGAATATATACTCTCTTAAATAGATTAAATTATATTTTATATTCTTCATGTCATTAGTCAAATATTTACAGTTAAAATATGACAAAATTTTAAGGATATAAAGGCGAAAATAACTAAGTAGAATAGAAAATATAACATTTAACCATAAAAACATAATTAAGGAAACATAATAAAAAATAAAAATAAATGAAAATAAATAATAATAAATAAGATAAAATATGAATTAATAAGAGAAAAAAAGAATTAATATAAAACTTGACTTTAAACAATTTTTCAATGTTCTATATTACCTACAAATATGTTAAAGTTGATTTAATAATGTCTTAATATAAAAATCCGTTTGCATCCTAACAAATGGCTACATCGATTCCTTTAGTTTCATCACGTGAAAGTAGCTATTAAGACAACTACGATATATAATGATAACTTTAATTTACTTATATATTATTGTTTTTTCAAAATTTGACTTGTACTTAATGCGTCTAGAAAAGAAAGCACGAAAAATCCACATTATCACGTGATCAATTCATTCAAAGAAAAAGTAGAAAAAACTTATGAAGAGGTCTGTTTTACCATAATTCAGCAATGAAGAGATTTACTTTACCAACCATTGATCAAACAGAAATTCGTTTATTGGCCGACGGTAAATTGGAATCTACTTTACCGTAAAGCGATAGTAAAGAGCTTACTTTACTGACTATTGACAAAATAAATTTTTTCTAACTAATGGTTAACCTGAATACACTTTACTATCAATTAAGATTGATTCCAAAGAAGAACTTTGTTATCGTTTGCTGATAAATCAGAAATTTACTTTACCGATTATTGCTGAAATAGAAATATATCAATCGTCGGGATTCAAAAAGATCACCAAGTATTTAAAACTTGGTGATTTAAATAGTCTTTTATTTTATTAAAGGAACGATTTTGATAGTTCCATGCAGTTGCCTTTTGGAATCTGCTGAATGAACATCATTGATTGTAATTGGTCAATGAAATTTTGAAGCATATTGATATAGTCAACGATCTCCAAAAGCATCAACCTAAGATCTGGGCACGATATTATTTTCGTTGTAATGTCTATCATGTTTTATGTATTATCACAAGTATAATCTACCTAATGGCTACTTAACATTATGGAAGTAATTAGTTTCTTTCAGCTCTAATTAATATCATATTTTCATTAATTTCATTGTTTTCTATATTATTCTCATATATGCTATATTCGATACGAGTATTCATAGTCACTTGTTAAAATAACCATTCTTCTAACTAAAATTAATCAATGTAAGAGCTGAGAAATCGATATTAGTTTCGATGTAATATATATGTATTATGTCTTACATAATATACGTTTCATCGAAAGTAATATTGAACTAATGACTATTTAATAAAGAACATTGTAAAAATAATGAAGAGTTGAGTTATTTTATTTGTATGATATATTCATACCTACTAGATCGTAAAACAATAATGATTTTTAAAGATCATAGTAACAAAACAATTTGATATTTCGTATAATCAATGAGGATAGATATTCATATTTTAATTAATTCTAAAATTCTAAATACGTTGGTTACATCGAAATCATACTTTTAATTAAAATAAGTAGAATGAGTTACGCTAAGCACATGATTGATTTATCAACGAGGGCAGCAAGGATTTTCATTTATCAGAAAATCTTTGGATCAATGAATTATTTATACCGTCCATTTATTTACAAACAAACAAAGACGAAAATCACATCCTTCGTTTTGTTGCAGGTAACATTTTTGATCACCATATCATATCCTCCTGAGATTCATTTCGCGCCAATGGATTTAAGCACAAATTTTTTAAAGCCTGCACAGCTTCCTCACCGTCATCTTTGGCATAAAGAGTTCTTCTTTTCGCATTCCCTTTGAAAACTTTTCTATCCAAAGTATTCGTTAAAGATGCTTTTCCAAGTGTATATTTTCCACCTCGAACAGTTCGTTTGAAAGAATTTTTCGAGGATATATTAGGACGATTTACGGTTTTGAAAGATAAGCGATTTCTCTTTCTCCTCGTATTGTTTTCATCATTACCTTTTACAGTCGATCTTTTAGAATCGTTGCGTTTAACGACTCGAGCTAGTGTGTGATTGGATCGAGTTGGATCTGGAGCTCTTCTCTTGGGATGTGTTCTTCTTCGAAGGTTCGAAGATAATCTAGATCCTCCTAAAACAGGAGCCATTGTTCCTAAGACCGTGGTACTCGTTCGAAGAGGTTGAAAAATCTCAGCATCGTTCCAAGACGCTATAACGGGTAATCCACAAGCATTATGCATTCCAACCAAAGGTACACCGATAGTACGATGTTTCCTCGATTCAAGAATAGGATCAAAATTTCTTTCGCTACGACGAGCATTCTCCTCGTAAACATATATCTTCTGACCTACGTGACCACGCGTACGAACAAACTCCTTATCATCTTTATTATCTCGTGTTTTGCGACAATTGGAGCTTAACCTTTTTCTATACGATCTGCGAAAGTAATTGGCCGTATCATTGAAATCGCGAACGCTCCCTTTACGAACGCTTTCCATGGACTTTCCATCGTTGACGCTGTCCTCTTTTCTCGTCAGCGTATCGAGGGATTTTGAAATTTCGTGGCAAGGATTATTCGATTTTTCAGACTCTAACGGAAACATTGAACATTGCTGAATATTCGAGGTATCGTTATTAATAATGGATATTCTCTGTTTTGATGGAATCATTGAAATATTTTTTTCAGGTTCGGAAACTAAAGATTCAAATTGCAATTGCGGTGCCATCGATCTTCTTAACGTACCTATGTTCTGAGCTATCGAAGTTTGATAATCTTTTATTGGTATACTTCTGACGGTACCACCACCTTGTGGTCGTTTAATTTTTATAACACTCTCTTTGCTCCCTTCATTCTCTTTCGGAATATCGATTTTTAACGATGATAATCCTATCTGTTTGTTGGACTCCGAGGAAATATTTTCTATTTGACGATAATTATGTTGATGATTATGATAATCCATGATTACATCGACAGCTCGTTCCTCGTAAAGTTGATCGCTTCTAATAATATTTTCATCATATTTCGGAGAATCTTTCCAATCCTCGATTATACTTCTTCCATTTTGTCTCGTTGGTTTATCGTATTCGTGCTCGATCACTTTTTTTTCATCTAAATTCTCGCTGCCCCCCGACCATCTTCATGATTTCGCTCCGAACGTTGTACCGGACATATGCATTCTATTTTCTATTCCTAATCCTAAAAGAAAAAAAAAAAAATAAAAAAAATAAAAGTAAATAATTTATTGTTTGATTTATTTGTGATTATAAGAAAAAAGAAAAAAAAAAGAAAAAGAAGGAAGTATTTTTCTTACCAAAATCATGATCGTTCTCATTGAAGGGACTCAGGGTTTGCGTAGAAGTAAACGTCGAGGTTTGCGATTTCTTTCTCTTGTTATTCTTCGAGCATGCGAAGAAAGTACTTAAGAGGACGCTAACCTCGACGAAGATAATCGACAGACCGATGGCGAGTAAGATTAACGCTTGCTCTTGCGTCCATTTTTCGATCATTTCCAGACATCCCTGAAAAGTTAACATTGAAATTCTAATTCTTGAAATTTATTGCACGCTACGAGAAAAACATGAGATTGAAAATGAATTATTATCGAAAGTCTAACCCGTATGACTGGTTCTTTTTTATCACGTTATGACACGTTGATACGGGTTTCGAACGAAAGTACCCGTCAATGTCACTTGACAATCTCAATTCTTATCCAAAGGAAAATAAAACGCGTTATATAGGAGTTCGATGAAAATTCTGTCAAATGTGCATTAAATATTTATCAAACAGATAAACGCTTTTGTCTTATGTTCAATTCAGACTATCATTTTTATTTTTTTTTTTTTCGTCCCTGTTAATAACTTCCTCATTATGTATTCCTACCGTCGTGTGCCGGGCATACTGATGTTCGGCGGGATTTAAAGCTTGACAGAGAGTGAGATTGGCAGGTTCAGGGTTAAGGAAGGAGTCCGTCTCATTGGCGTTATTCAGGGTGCAGCAACTGAGAGGTACTACCAATTCTCTTCGACCAACTTCCTGCAGCCTCCACCATGAAGTACCGTAATTGTTGCTTCCGTTTATGCCACAACAGGAAAACTATACGATTCGATGAAATTCATGTTAACAGTAAAATCATGGAGAACATAAAATCGACATTTATTACTCTTTATAATTTTTTCTTTTTTTTCTTTCATGAGTAAATGAATGATCATACATACGTTATAACTTTATCTTAATAAATTTCAAATAAAAAAAATTATTCTATTACATGAATACATTAAAGTTAAATTATAGAAATTTTCTAATTTATACTACAAGTATACGTACCGTGGTTTGTGCTAAGTCAAGAGCTGCTGTGAATTGTTCTCGTCCTGGAACTGCGTAACTACGTTGTAATGCCCTTATCAATCGGGCCGGTCTAACATCGATTCCCAATAAGTAAGGCCAGAATATAGCGACAATGAATACGGTACATTCGCTAAGTAGTAATAACATAATCGTCACTATATACTGAAAATAGAGGAGTTCATTTATAAAAAACGTTATAATATTATCCAGATAAAATCGATAAAATCAAATAGGAATATGTTAGAATTTTTAAAGTGATATAATTTGAATTACAGCATAATATTCTTCCAACTGATTCGATTTTGAAAGTAACATAAATTCAGTTAAACTTACGTACTTTCATGCTTCGTTTCTTTGACTGTTATTTTCATTTATATTCTATTTTTTTTTTTTTTTTTTTCTTATGATAACTCTCTTTTCTAATAATTATATATATATATATATATATATATATATATATATATATATATTTATATATATTGTGGATCTCGCGTTAAATGTACTCGGTTAACAAGCTATATCAGAATAATAATAGTTTTTAGGTGGAGAGCTCATACTCGCCCTCCTTTTGTGAGCACGCGTGTCTGGGTACGTGTAGATCCGTTTCCGGGCAACGACGCGTGACCGCGGCAGTGCAAAAGCGGGAAATCTGGTTTTAGTTAGGCTCGAGGAACGATTTCAAAGTAAAATCTGCGTAGCTGGCATGTAGATCAAGAAAAGTCAAGATTTCATCGGCTTAATTACGTGGGCATTAGACCGAACGAGTCTTTGTTTTTATAAGTGCATCAGCTCGTAAATAGGAGCACGTTCTTTGAGATCATTCAATTTAATTTCTTCGATTTCTATTATATTTTTATCTTTGAAATTTATTTATACTAATAGATATTACTTGTTTTCTTTACTTTTCTCTTTCGTTAAACAATAATACATGCTAAATAAAAAAAAGAAAAAAGCTTTTGGAAAATATATTCAATATTCGTTGAGCTAAGTTCTTATAATGAATAAAAAATTCTTACCGATATCGTAATACATTGATTGAAAAGACATGCTGCCCAGCATCCAAAAAGACCAGTTACCGCTATGAAAAATCCTAAAGCAGAGATGGCAAAAGCTAAGTAATAGAATAGTGGTTGATCAGGTAGAACATCACTGAGTCCTAATAAGCGTGATAGTAAAATTCTTTCATTGTCAGCTAATAATAATGCTCCCAATGACATTAGAATAAAACCAGATATCTGAAATCATAGTAAAATAAATATATATATATATTTTTTTTTTTTTTTTTTTTTTTTTATAACAATGGATTACAAATATATGGCAAATTTTTGTCACCTCAAGTTATTAAAATAGCCCGTTCAATTTTTTTCTTTATATATATATATATATGTATAAACTTACCAAAAAAATAATATTCGTGCAGCATACGAAAGCTCGTGACAATGCTAGCTTTTTATTTTCCATAATAACAATAAGAATATTAAGCAATGTTATAATGTATTTTAATATAATTTAATTTTATTATTGTTGTTAATATATAATCAACATGTTAAAGTTTCACGTTGTTCACTTGAAAAAAAAAAAAAAACAAAAATAATAACGAAAATTATGACATCGTAAAGGGATGACGCGTTATAATATCTGCTCTTTGGTACGATTCGATTACGAAGTTCACTTACTCGCGCGTGCTCAAATACTGAAACGCTCGCACGAGCTCGATAGATGTACAGTGCCATACAAACTCTGGCATCTGTTAGCATACTCACGTTGCGTGCCCTCATGCGCGACCAGCCGCATGGAACCGGAAGGAAATAGAAAGGTGCGGAAGAGAAAAGAGGGGATGAAAGGCCCCCCATATGCATCGATATCTACATTTATCCATGAGTTTTGCGTTCGTTCATTCAGGTGCGGTTTTCATCGATGAAAATAGAAATGAGAATTATTCTGAGAATCGAGTAACTGTTTCTATATAACATTTGAAAAAAAGAAAAAAAAAAACATCATTGCCATATATAATTTTCACGAGAAATTAATTAATAATTAATTATAATTAATTAATAACAATATTCTTAATTTTACAAATTGTTATTTATATATAAATAATATTATTAAATTGAAAAAAAAATATGTTATCCAAGAAATATTAAAGGCAATAAACGTTTATTATTATCAGTAATTTAATTATCTTCAATATGCTTTCAAGTTTAATTATTTGAATATGTATCGTTTTTTATATTTTGCGTTGCGTATTACAGAACGCTAAAGTTTTAAGCGCATTATTGTAAGTGTGCATGAAGCTTATCTCCTCCAGTCTGCATTAATTCAACTACTACGCCATACCTTTCCCGTTAAATAAATCCTATATAATGTTATAGTATACAAACGTATATAAATAGTAATATGTAAATAGGGTAAATTAAAGAGAAGATATATTTGTGTGAATTCGATTATAATCTTTTGATTATAGTTTATACTTTTACCGGATCTTTATAAATATAAAAAATTAAATTTGAAAATATACAATAAGAAAATATCAAAAATCTAAAAGATTTTTCCTTCCACCGGCTGAGCAAATACCAGTAGCTGATGTTTCGTCTTGTTCACGTTCAATGGTATTATCTGATATGGGTGGTAGATTAAGTTCCTGCAATTACGTATAACATGTATATTATTCCATAATACAAAGTGATAATATTTAATTACAAATTAATAAGTATATTTACCTCTATTACAAATTTTTTACTTAGTAATTTAAAGCCAAGATCTGTTGTTTCAGGTTCATCAGGAGGCAATGTTTTTAAGATCGGTATTTTTTTTATATGTAATAGACCATGATAATCTTTGAAAAGAGGATTTATTTCTTTCGCAGAACCACTAAAAGATTCTAATTTGATAGTAATATCCGATAAGTGCTCAAGTCTTTCCACGAAATTAACCTAATAAATTTTTAAATAAATTATGTACAAACATATGTTTTGGATGTAAGTATAAATGTAATTTAATAAAACCTACACTATTGTCAAAGTTCTGAATTGGAATACTTATAATTGCAGTGGCATAAGAACTTTTTAATAGAGCTCTCAAGCAATATAGAAATTTAAATATGTCTGCACGTGTACTCTCTTCAGAATCAGAAAACCACATTCGAGAACCCAAAGAACTGATACAAATCCTCAACATATTGGTTTTATGTAGCTCATCGGAATGGATAAGCATTTCATTCTTTAAAGTTTTAGCAATAGTTTCTAATAGATCTTCATAAGCAGGATTTTCAAAAATATAATTTTTTATATTCTTTTCTGTAGATCCATGCCATTGTGTTATTTTTGCCTTATCAATAACTTGCTTACTCATTGATATTCTAAGATCATACTCATGCCCAAATGTTCCATATAAATCAGATAAAGTTGATCTCTTATATCTCCATGCAACTTTCAATTTTTCATCCGACGGTTGTAATTTATATTCATTTGTAGAGTTTGTTGGATTTGGTATTTCCGAAAGCAAAACAGAAGGTTTTCTATCTAGAGAAGCTATTAATAAATTATTACCGATAACTATTCCTTCAGCTATAAAATACTTCTGTATCATATTAGCATAAGTTCCATAAGTATCTTGCTCTGTAAAGATGATGTAATTATTGTCAACACATGTTACATTAGAAAAGTAATAATATACATTATTATTGCTATATAGTAGTATACATACCAATTAAAAATATTGATCCAACAGGTAGACCGTCACCTAAAACATAACTTGAAATAATTTGGATTCATTCTATAAATTCAATCAAAGTATACTAACCTATTTTGTAATCCAAAAAAGGTATTCCAGTAGATAAAACAAGCTGTCTAGTTCTCCGAGAAAAAATCGTACCTAATACTTGAGGGTACTGTTTTCTATTTTTAGATTTGTCAGATGTCATTATTAAAGTCTTTTGATGATCTGATTGATCATATAACAAATATATCAGGTATTTTTTCACAATTTATTACAAGTTTTTCTACATAAAAATGAAAAGATTGTTTTAAACATTCATCACAGTAATAATCGAGTAAATAAACAAACAACAATGTACAAAAAGATAACCTTGCGGTAGAACTGTTATAAACTTTTCTTCTTTTTTTTCTTTTTTTAACGCTAACATAAATCACTATTATATCTTCGTCCGATATCAAGGCCGGTCTGTCGCTTCTTACGTCGATAAAATCAATAAGAACGAAATTAAGTAGGAACGCTCGGTAAAGATACTTCGACAATTTTAACGCTTTCATAGATGGCGTCAAATCGAAGAAGACTCTCTGTTTCAAGGAGACGCCGCAAGTTGGCACTGTTAACCAGCAAGAAATTATGGTTCGTCGTTTGAACGATATATGCTTCCGTACCCACGCGCAGTTCTGTTAATGGCATCGCGCGCTCACGAGGAGCCGAATCCAAAGTGTCGTTCGGGCTACGTGTCTGTTCGGTCCTTCGAAGGCGTTCGCGTGAAACGTCCTCAAACTTTTGACAGAGGAAACGTGCCAGTTTGAGGTTGCCGCCGTCATAGTGTCGTTGCTGCGTGAGTTGACGCGTTAGAGATACTTAAAAGTGAGGTTATGTAATATTGTTTGCTAAAGGATCTTATGCGCGGCGCGTTCGATGCCGACGCTCAATGACACGTGATATTATAAATATCTCGAGGTCAAAAGTTTGAAAAGAAGTTCGACCGTTTGAAAATATAATTGTAAATTAATTGAAAGAATTAAGTGAAATAAATAGATTAATAAATTAACAAATAATTAAATAAATAAATAAATAAATAAATAAATAAGTAAATAAATTAATAAATATATAAACAAATAAATAAATAAATAAATGAATGAATGAATGAATGAATGAACGAATGAATAATAATTATGACGAAAGAGGAAATAGAATATGGAAGGTGAAATATGAAAGAGAGAGAAGGAGAGAGAAGGAGAGAGAAGGAGAGAGAGAGAGAGAGAGAGAGAGAGAGAGGAAGCATATAGTCGAAGGATTGACGTTCTCGTCGCGTCGTTGCTAAGATACTTTGGTAGAGAGTGTAGTAAGTTTGAGGAGGAAGATAAATATTAGAAAGAGATGACGCATAAATAGAGGATAGGAGAGAGAGAAAGAATAAAAAAAAAAAAAAAAAACAGAAGAAGAGGAAGGGAAGCGCAACGCCGTCGACGTCCGTCGTAGGTCGAAGCTGCTGCAGCTCGGCCGGTTGTGCGAAGGCAAGCGAAACCCCGTTCGTTGGGTCTTTCCCCTTGACAGTCCTCTCCCCACCCCACCCCATCCCTCCCTTCCCTTCCCTCCCTCCATCGGTGGGCTCCATCTCGCGCTCCTGTCATCTGTCGGTGGCACGAGTGGGTAGTAGCGGAGCGGCAGCGGCACGCTCTTTCGACTACCTGTTGTGCCGACGTTCGAAGCGCGCCACAGCCTGTCCTTTCCTCCCGCTCCCAGTCACTCGTTCGCTCACTCTCTCTCTCTCTCTTTCTCTCTTTCATCCTCCCTTACTCCTTTAACTTCTCCCTCTCTCTCTCTCTTTCTGTGTTTCTCTACCGGTCGGTCGGCCGTGCGTGCGTCCGTCCATACGTACCCTCCCCCCCTCGTAAGCTCCCCCTCTCTTCTGCCATATCCCTCGTGGCGTCGTCGTACCTCCACCACCACCACCACCACCACCACCACCACCACCACTACTTTCATCACTACCACCACCGCCACCACCGCCGCCACCACCACCACCACCGTTACCGCCAGCATACAGCCGCTGCTGCTACCGCCGCCGCCGCCGCCGCCGCCGCCGCCGCCGCCGCCGACGACAACGACGACGGCGACGACGACGATGAGTGCCGAGCGGTTTTCCGACGGCGGAACGAAGCGCGCGCTCTTCGCCTCCTCGAGACTCTCGCTAAAGCGCGCGCACGCGCGCGTCCATTGACAGACAGAGAGTATTTGTTAGAAAGAGCGAGAGAGGAAGAGGGACCGAGGGTGAGGGTGAGAGAGAAAGAAAGAGGGGGGTAGAGAAGAGAGAGAGAGAGAGAGGGAGGGAGGGAGGGTTGGAGGGAGGGAGAGAGAGAAGCGCGCGAGATACGGATACCGAAGATCGAGAGTGCGCGATCGGTCACGCTCACGTGGAACGTGTCTTCTTTCTTATCTTCCGCTTCTACTGCTATTACTACCTACTACTACCACTAGCACTACTACTACTACTACTATTACTACTACTACTACTACTATTCCACTACTACTGCTACTACCATCACCACTACCATCATCACTACTACTACTATTACTATTACTGCTATTACTACTACTGCTATTACTACTACTACTACTACTACTACTAGTATTATTACTATTCTCCCGTTTATGCGTGAACTCGTCGAGTAAGGATTCGGTGCAACTTGAGGAAGTGGAGGAAGAGAAGGAGGAGGAAGAGGAGGAGGAGGAGGAGGTGAATCGAGCGCGTCAAATGCCGCTCGTTGTCGGCTCGCCTGTCAGCTGCCGATGGAGGATGCTCAAACGGGTAGCATCGAGGGCTACTGACGAGGTCAACGTCGCCGTCGAATCTACCGACAGAGACAAGAACGAAGAGGAGGACTTGTTTGTCTTACGAATTGCAATAGCTTATCACTGAGCTGGCTTACTCTGCGGTGGATCTAGGGGGCTGTATGGAGGCCGGGGGGCTTCTGCCTCGCCAGCCCTCGCAAGGCCCCCCCGGCATTGCCCCTGCCTCCATATCTGTGTGCGTGGGGCAGGGCCCAAACGGTAATAACAATAACAATACCAACAATAATAATAATGGACCGACAAATATTGTTGGAAATCCTGTTATCGGTCAATCCAACTCCGTAGCTACGACCGCCTCTATCCATGATCTGAATGCCGTCGGACAATTGAGCGTGACAAGTCAACAGCAACTACAATTGCAACAACAAATGGGTCAAGCACCCGGCATGGGTGAGGTCCTCACCCCGAAAAGGCAGGCGGTCGTCGATCGTCTTCGGCGTAGGATCGAGAGTTATCGTCGCAGGCAAACCGATTGCGTGCCAAGATTCGACCAGAGCTTCAACGGGCTATGCGAGCAAAACATACAGGACACCCTGGTGTTGAAGCAACGATTTCTCGAGAGCAAGGCCAAGAGGCAGGCGAAGAAGACGGACAAGAAGCAGGCCGAGCAGCCCGTAGGTCTCTCCAGCGTTCACGTGGTAAGCTCTTTTCTAAATTTCCTTTTAATCATATCGATCTTAATAATCGAGAATTATTAACATAAATATAGAGTCAATGAGCTATTATAGATTCTAAAATGGGAAAGATCTTTTTAAATGAATCCGATGGCTTGATCTTCATTCGATCTTCTTTCGAAATATTTTCAACGGAATGATTTATCTCATTGGCGTTTGAATTGATAAAATTATCGCACTCATTAAATATTTAATATCGTTCACTTTTTATCGTATTACCCTGACTTTCTTTGCTTCTATATTCTTTACTCTCTATTACCACGTTTCTTTTCTTAGAACATACAAAAGTTTTTGTCAGTGGTCAGGCATTAACATGATCTCTCTTTAATTAATAGCGATCGATGACCCTACTCCACCCGCCCCCCCCTTCACCCCTCCCCCTCAACATCCCCTCCGTTATACGTTTCGATTCGAACGATATAAATTTTAATTTCTCTTAATTCGAACGAACGTGGATCGTTTTCCGTTCAAAGTTTGAAAATGATTTTTTTTTTTTTTTTTTTTTGCGCGAACGAGTCGCCAGTCCACTTGTTGCGCCTCTGAGCTCTCGAAAATCACGACGAGTCGATCGCGCTTGGCAACTGCGTGCCATCGAACTCCTTGCTCGAGCGCAGTTTGCCGTAGTAAACTCCTTTTGTTCGGTAACGCGCGCGCTATATATAAATCGGGTGAGACGAACCCACCACGATATGCGTGCCGTTGTTAAATAAAAAAAAAAGATATAAAGAAAAGAAAAAGAAAACGCGCTTTTTGCCGTTCACATTTCATTTATTACCCCATATCGATACCTACGATCTTTCTAATTCCTTAAAAAACCGAATATATATATATATATATGTATTTTTATATATGTATTTTTATCAGGACATCTTCCATTTCAGATCTATATATTAAACTTACTTTGTTATCGGGGTAGATGAAGATTAGATAAATGGAGAAAGTTTTGAAAGCGAATTTCGTTCAACTTTCCACAGTAAGATTCGTTTTTGTCAATCGATATCTAAAAGAAATGACAAATATTGTCATTGTTTTAGAAATTTCCTGTCTCAGAAAATTCATATAAAATCTTTTTATTAATAATTACCATACGTATATACTCATTCACGTATTATACAAATTTCTATTCATACGATTAAAATATATATCTATTAATCAATATCGTTCAGAAAAATAATAATATTAAATCGATATCTTATTCATAGATATATTATATATGCCATTTAAATTCGTATATATTTTTCTCGCCAAATCCTATTATTATTATTATTATTATTATTATTATTATTATTATTATTATTATTATTATTATTATTATTATTATTGTCTTTATATTATAGAAGAGATTTTATTGTTTGGAATAAAATTTAAAAAGCTTTAATAAATTACTTAGTAAATCATTATCGTTTATCGATTTGTCGGTAAGACGTCATAGCAAGGCGATTAACGTGTCAGAATCACGACATTACGCGGTTTGCTTGGCCGATGATATTTAGAGGTTGACCGAACAGGTGGATGGGCAATGATGTAGCATGGACGTCATCGCTTTTGTAGATCGCTTGGTACTAGCATAAGTCTACATACGTAGGTTAACGCGTAGGCGTCGTTCTCGGGATGTCTTCGTATTAACCTTGTATTTACGTCAATGCAGGGACGCTTTTACTTACCCTACCTGTGACGTTTTCTCGATCGCCCTGTACGATATCCTTTAATCCGTTATTACTTTAACATTTATTCAAGTTCCGACGGGATAAAGTAATTCTGTACGTTACGTTTTTGTTAAATTTGATGATAATAAAAGCTTGATAAAAGGTCGATAAAGAAAGAGAAGAAAAGAAAAAAAAAAAAAAGAAAAAAGAAAAAAAAAAAGAGAAAAAAAAAAGGAAAAGAAAAAGAGATAAATGACAAAGTAGCTTTTACGATATAAAAGTAGAGATAAATAAAAGAATATTTTTAGCCCACGTTGGTTGAATGTCAGTAAATTTGAAATTGTTTCTAGGAAATAAAAAGATGTTGCTTTGTTTTGTAATATTTTTCTTATTGCCACGTGCACACACACACACACACACACACACACACACTCGGGAATAATAATTAATATGTAAATGATTATATTAAAGACTAAAATTATATATGTTGATGAGATTGTAAACTAGATTGGCTACGAGTTTTTCAATGTCACGATATTAACGTAGGAATAAGATCGTAAGTAGGTTCCGTTTCGTTGTGCAAACTTGTGTACTACGATACGTAAGTCGATATTGTTAGTAAATGTCGGGGACAGTATATAACGCGGTTAATGATTCTTGGCATAAACATTGTACTATTATTTTATATATATATATATATATATATATATATATATATATATATATACATACAAAGCTTCGTAGATATATGTTGAGCGTATCACGTGACGATCGAATGTTTATTAATAAATTGTAAGTAGGAAGGAAGTCTCGTGTCGCGCAAAATGTTTTTTTGATCGATCACATGAACTATTAGCAGGATGTGTATTGTTTAAAATAGAATTTAATTTGCAATAAATCATCGATACGTTGATATAAATTTTCATAATATATTTTTTAATAATATTGTAATTTACATGTATGTACTTTACATGTGTATTGTTTAAAGTAGAATTTAATTTGCAATAATTTATCGATACGTTGATATAAATTTTCATAATATATTTTTTAATAATATTGTAATGTACATGTATGTACTTTACATATGTATTGTTTAAAGTAGAATTTAATTTGCAATAATTCATCGATACATTGATATAAATTTTCATAATATATTTTTTAATAATATTGTAATGTACATGTATGTATTTTATATATGTATTGTTTAAAGTAGAATTTAATTTGCAATAAATCATCGATACGTTGATATAAATTTTCACAATATATTTTTTAATAATATTGTAATGTACATGTAACACACGTACATATATATATATATATATATATATATATAGATATATATACACTACATGGATTATGTACGTAATATTATGCCTAAAAGCCCGTTACATCTCTATCTATATATTCTTGGCGTTCATTCAATTGAAGTAGCATAATCCTGACGCGATGTTACGGTTCTCTCGTTGGAGAACGAAAAGTGCGAACGGGCACGAGTCTAGAAGCGGGGAAAGCTGTGGGAACCGTGATTTCCGTCGAGAACTCGATTGCGATGTACCAGATTCTTTCGTACGACGGATTCTTCAGAGTTTTTCTTTTATCTCGCATTTCCTCTTTATATTGTACATTTATCGACGGAGCGTGCAAAGTTCCTATTTAAATTCATTGAAAATATTTTATTTGAGATAAAAATTATGGGAAAGGTTTGTTGTATTTCTATATAGAAATCATTACAGTCGTATTCGGGCAAACTCGAAAATAAATCTTTTTTTTTTTTTTTTCTTCTTCTTCTTTTTTGTTTGGAAAGATTTAATATTTACACGCACGTTTATGCTTCCGGCGTTTGCGTTGACATCGTCTCGAACTCTCTCTCTACAATCGTGAAATCACTCTCTCGTTACTCGTCCACGTTCATTCTTATTCAAAGCTGTCTGGTGTCGCGGATAACACGTGTCAGAGCTGCAACATCTCGCGAAGCGAAGAATAGGATTGGCTGGATTGCCGACAGTGATTCTCAATCGACTTGAGAATTTGCTTCTCGTCTCTTCTCTCTCCTCTCTCTCCTCTCTCTCTCTCTCTCTCTCTCTCTTTCTCTCTTTTTCTCTTTCTCTTTCTCTTTTTCTGTCAGTCATCCACCGAACGTGCCCACGATGAGACGGACACAAGGTTATTTGTTCTCGTTCATTCTTATTCGACTCTACTTCGAGAAAGAGAGAGAGAGAGATAGATAAAGAGAGAGAGAGAGAGAGAGGGAGAAGGAGAAAGAGAGGAGAGAGAGAAAGAGAGAGAGAGTGACTCACTTGCTGAACGTTGCACGAGAGCGAGTTCGTGAAAGCAGTGCTTCTCAATCGATACCACGCCTCTAAACACCTTTTTATCATGCAATCTTCTTGGAATCGTTGTTTCCCGTTGAGAAATCAAAACGATAGGGATCGAAATTGTTATCTTCGATAAAAAGTATGCTTCGTCTTCGTATTGAAATGCGTTTTCGTCGAAGCGAATTCATTCCTCGTCTTTATAAACAATTTCTTTTTTTTCTTCGTTTCCTTTTTTTGCTGTTTTATTTATTTTTTTTTTTTTTTTTAAACAGCGTTTTAAGACAATATAGATGATTAAATAGATAGCTGTTGGGAAATAGCGAGGTTGTGTTGATAAGAAAGAAAGGAAGAAAAAAATAAAAATAGAAAAAAAAAAAGAAGAAGAAGAAGAAAAAGAAAAAATTTCTTAAACATACAAAACTTTCTCATCATTTCGAGGAGAGGATTAATATGAGAAATCCATAGAAATGTTATTGAACGCTATACCTAACCAGTGTTTGCCACCCACGCATTCGTCGTCTCTACGCTTTTAATATGTATACGTCGACTTATTAGGCGTTTGAAAGTGGCAAGAAATTAACGTGACAGTATCGATCTTTCGTTTTTCCATACGAACGAGTAGACTGTTCGCCAATGAGGGGAAGATCGACTTCGACTCTCTGTCGTCTGATTTTTTTCGTATCGTACCGGCGACGCGCAAGGAAAACGGAATGGAGAGACGAACGAGAGAAGGGAAAGAAAGAAAGGTGAGAAGAAGGAAAGAAAGAGGCCGGTTCGTTCCACCTACTCGTAACGTGCATAAGAAAGAGAGACAGAGAGGCAGAGAGAGAGAGAGAGAGAGGGAGAGAGAGAGAGAGAGAGAGGGACTGCGAGAAGTGCCTTCGCCAAATAGGTCTGCTCACCTTGGACGACAAGTTGGCAGGACATCCAGAGAAAAGGTTGAAAGATGCTGCCCATGTATATGCTCGAATACGTTCGTACCTATACTATGTGTGCAAGAGAAGGATAGATAGATAGATAGATAAATAAATAGAGAGGGATAGAGAGAGGAGAGATAGATTCAAGATTTGCATCACAGGCCATGCTAAAAAATCAAACGATCGAACTTAAAAGATCAAGAAAGACCGGGGTTCTCACGTGAAACAGATGATCGGACATAGCCGATAACGTTGCAATTAATTAATACAACTTCGATGCAGATTAATGCAGATCGAATGCAATCGACGATAGAGAAACGTAGTACGAATTAGTATCTACTTCTTTAACTTAATCGATCGATCTTAAGAGATGTTACTTATTTTGCATTTATTTTTCATTCGTTCGCATGTAGATAACTCATATATGCATGTATATGCGTTGAGAAACGATTATGCAAAGTGTGGGGGCGGGTTCTCTTCGTCGTTCGTGTCAAACAAATTCGATCGGTCCGTTTTGATAATCTGACATGACGAGAATATACTCGTCAAGTAAGTTGTATAACCTTTAATATTTATCGAAAAGGAAACGAATGAACAGCTCTATTTTGACGAATATTTTTCATATAATTTGTTTTCTCCTTTTCTCTCTTTTCTTTCTATTTCTTTTCTTTTCTTTTCTTTTCTTTTCTTTTCTTTTCTTCGGATATTCTGATAATTGCTAATACGAATTGTACTTTTTTTTTATTTTCTCCTTGTTTTCATTTCTTTTTCCTGTTTTTTTCCGATAAAATTCTTTTCAGTGACGATCGGAGTCGAGGTTATTCCCAAATCGAGATCAATGTTTGAAATATTTTTTTTTTGTTTTTGTATAAATTCCTTCGGAAGATTGGGTGCGTGTCGTAAGGTCGGATTTCTCGTCTCGAAGGTTGTTCCTTCGAGTCCATCGTGCTCGTTCTAACCTTGACACTTAGAGGAAGAATCGATCGGCGTAAGTCGACTTCGTGTTTCGTTTCGATTCCTGCCTCTCACCTTTTACCTTTCTCTTGAAATTCTGCGTCACGTACGTAGCGACTCGAATTCTATGAGGAAAACTCTGTTAAACTCGACACCTTCCTAAGAGAAGAACAACTTCCTTGCTAAAAGACGGACTTATCTGCGTGAAATGCAGATTGCCTTGTATTCGATTCGCAGGATCTTTTCTCTTTCTTTCTTTCTTTCTCCCTCTTGCTTTTTCTTTCTCACTCAAGGCTATGATCAAAGCAATGACAAAGTGTCTCTCCGTCCTCGAATCTGCGCCATGACTACTCCCACGAGTAGTTCCAATTCAGTATTCATCGATATCCTTCGATATCGTTCGATTGAAGAAATTACCAAAAAAAAAAAAAAAAGAAGAAGAAAAAAGAAAAAACAAAAAAGAAATATTAGAAAAAGAGAAAATTTTCACTGATAAGAGATTTGTGAAATTGTTATCTTCTTTCTTTCGAGATATCATTTTTTATCAAATTGAAGCGATTATTCGTAAGAAGAAAGAATTTTTAAGCTTGTTTATAACGTGTTCATTCTTGAAATTCCAAAAGCTTGGAAATTGTTACCTTCTTGACCACCCAAGATGGTGTATCACAAACGTTAATCAGACTTTTATATTTTATTTTTCTCTTTCAGAGAGAGTTGCGTCTTTAATTCGTCTGTCTACCTTAGGTCGCTCGATCAAGAGAAGACTGTCTGTAATTACCTGCTTTGAAGAAATACGTAGTTGTTGGTTGGTAAAAGATTTCTGAATCAAGGACAATCTCAACAGGCGAGACGAGACTGCAAGATAGATAAAGAGAGACAGAGAGAGAGAGAGAGAGAGAGAGAGAGAGACAGAGAGAAAAAGAGAGAGAGAGAAAGAGAGAGAGAGAGAGAGACCAAGTGCGGTTTGTTAAACGGAAGTGAGATAAATTGAGTGAGCTTCCGTTTATCTCCGTTAAATTTTATCAACGATATGATCCTTCGCCGTTATTTCGACTCGTATTTGTAATAAAACTATTGGAAGAAAAAAAAAATAGAAGAAAATCTATTTGATCTTTAAAAATATTTATTCGTTAATTAAAAACTTTCGTATTTTTTTTTTCTTTATATGTATATATATATATATATATATATATATATATATATATATATATCTTATTTACTTGTACGCTCGACAAAACGGAACAAAACGAAAGCAAAAGAATAATAAATCCTAACAAAATATTTTTTTTCTTCAAGAGTTTAAACCGATCCTTCTCGAAGCGTGCCATGAGTATACTGGCGAAAGGCAATATTTTTTATGACGTCCAGTCGGTTTTATGACTGTTTCGCGTTTAATAGTTTTAAACACAGCCGCGCTAGTGCGTAAATTCGCATTCAAAGGGAATAAAATTGTTTTCTGCTTTCATAGAAAGAGTAGAAGAGAATCGTTTAGAAATTGAAATAGCTCGATGGTGGGAGAAAAGTATTGTTAAAAGTTGCTTTTTTTTTTTCCATAATCAGGCCCACCCATTCCTCCCTTTTGTTTTTCTTTCGGTTTTGTTATCTTTTAACGGAGCTATTAAACCGATCGAATTAAAAATAAATTATTCACGCATACGGGTAATTAAATTCGCGAGGAATCGTCTTCAATAAAAGGCAAGATTATCTTACGAGTGTTATCCTTTTTTTTTCTCTCTCTTTTTTTTTTTTTTTTTTTTTTTTTTGGAAAGTATAGAGTCAAATGATATCTCTTTTCTTCTATTTCATTCTATCTACAATTTCTCTCTCTCTCTCTCTCTCTCTCTCTCTCTCTCTCTCTCTCTCTCTCTCTCTCTATTTCTTTCTCTTCCACATTTTATATCCTTTGTGTCGAGTATCTCTAATACTACTAATTCTCATTTCCTTTATCTCCTATAAATGTCGTTCTTTATACCGACTTTGGCGTTACAATTCCACGAGGGCAAAAGCGTTTCGGATTAGCTAAAGAAGCGCGACTACCCTTTGAACTCGAGTCGATGTCCCTTGAGGATGGCTACGACGCGCGTGATCCTCGAAAAGCAACCGACAGGACTCTCTCTCTCTCTCTCTCTTTCTCACTCTATCACTCTCTTTCTTTCTCTCTCTTTTTCTCTTTCTCTCTTTTTCTCTTTCTCTCTTTCTCTTCTTGGTCTCGCTGCTCCATTCGCTCGAAAGCATGGTAACAAAAGACTCGAAATGTAGGCATCGTTCCAGGAATCGTTCGAGGAATCCTTCGTTTCTCCCTTGCTCCTAAGGTACCTTGGCAAAAGCACGCGTACGAGTTCTCGCGAAATCGCATTTAGTTCTTTGGGTGGGCTCGACATATATGTATAATAGAAATATTAATATTAATCAAATAAAGATAATTTAATTGAAAAATTTTTCAAAATTTCAATAATATCCATCGACCTATAAAATCCAACATTCGTCAAAGTCGTTGTTTTTTTTTTTTTTTTTTTTTTTTTATCAAAATATCTACAAGACAGAGATTTATTTGATTGAGAAACAAACAAACAAACAAACAAACAAAAGAAAGAAAAGAAAAAGAAAAGATTAAAGTCATTTTGAATAACTTACAATGAAAATATTTCTTTTATTTATAAAGAGACAAAAACAATTTCTCGTGTGTGTGCGCATTCAATACTTATCGATTAATCTTATCGAATGGTATTTGCCTCATTTTCTTACCTTTTCCTTATTTATTTTTAATTCTTATCTCGGTTTACGTCATCAACGACCTTTTCTCTTTGACCGCTCAAGTAGACCCCAACAACAATGGTCGGAGCGAAAAGAATTCTTGATTTAGTTGGAGCCACTTTCTCTAACTTTTCGTGAGTATCTCAAAGCATTGATGATTTATTTTATGATTATCTTAGTTTAACCACTTTTTACATAGTCGTCCTTTGTTATTCCGAGAAAAATCTGTTGAAGACCTTGCATCTTTAAGACAAAAGAGGGATGCGATAATGAAAGTATTTTCGTAAAAAAAAAAAAAAAAATATTGCAAAAGTAAATCCCGCAAAACATTTTCTTTCAAGTATATAAAATAGGAAAATAATGAAAACGGCAAGATCGTGTAATCGGACGCTTTTTTTTTTTCATTAAAAAAAAAAAAGGGAAAAAAATGAAAGAGAAAGAAAGAAATATAGTAAAGAATAGTAGTGGAGAAATATTTTTAAATAATTTTTATAAGAATTTTATTGGAACGTAGCGAAAGACAATTTACATCATAGGGTACGTTTACATTTCGACAGAAGGCAGCAGGGTGTTACATTCCGAGAGAATGACGCATGCCATTTGAACGCCCTAAGCGATCCCCTTATGCTCATACCAGGTTCCTTCATTTTTCTCTTTTCTTCTCATTATTATTATCTTCGTACTTTCGTAGACGTATAATGGTAAATCGATTTTTCTTTTTTCTTTTTTTTTTTTTTTCATTGTATTATTT
>NC_062189.1:3856809-3869309 GCF_912470025.1 Vespa velutina | reverse complement strand
CAGGTGTATTTATTGATTCAATGGTAACGGCAGAATTATCTATAGCTAGATAGTATGATGTAACCGTGGAGAACGGAGTAACGGGTCAAATCTACCGATGGATTTATTGTACTTGGACATTAGGACGTTACTCTGCTAGTTTGGGATTACGAGAGAAATATCGTTTCGAAGAGTTTCGGAATAATATTCTTTCTTCTTCTTTTTCTTCTAATTTATCGATCGTATTTATTTGCTTTTCTTTTTTTTTTTTTTTTGATACGTCGACTGAATGAATCATCGTTCATTATTTCCGTCAATTACTCTTCTTTTCCTTTCAAATATTTGTGGTTATCCAAAGATTAAGCTGTGAAAGTTACAAAGTACGATTACGACGTAAAGTATTCGTAAACAACATATCTACAGAATGGACTTATCTATCCTAGATGATATTAAATATTGATTAATCTTTCATGGGAATTTTTTCGTCTAATAGTTTACATTTGTAATTTTAATTATCTTCGAGAAGATGAAAAATTAGTTCAAAAAGTTACGAAAAGATTTTCAAAATTATTTAATGAACTTTTGAACCACCCTGTATGATATCTATATATCTCTTTGCAAATCTTAACCCGAAGAACATTTAATCGTGGATCTAAAAGAGTAAAAAAAAACGATCATACCGAATCGTTACATTTATGTTCAACATGATTAAGTTATAAAGTAAAAATTTTACGTGTTATTTCGTAAATGTCGTTGTTAAAAATGGTAAATGTGTCGCTGCGATATCGATGGTGTCAAAGATCAATGACATTTGTTACACGGTCCAACTATTTAATCAGACGATTGTATTTAAAAAGAACGCTTGTCGTTAATTTAATAATCATAGCCATCAATTCGGTAAACAGATAATGAATTGTCAATAGATTTAATATTTATCTATGATCGAGCGAAATAACTAGATCTCTCGAATATCAATGAGATCTATATACATTAGAAATATATGATCTATGTTCTCAAAGAAATTTCTACAAATTTATATCAATTCTGTATTATCGATTTCATTCAAAAACGATATTTTTAATGATTTATATCTTTTACGAAACTTAGGTATCATATTTTACATAATACTGTCCCCCTTTTAGAATATATACTCTATATGGGATATATACACTAAAGTATATACTCTAAATTACATATAATATGTAAATCAAGAAATACAAAAAAAAAAAAAAAAAAAAAAAAAATAGAAAAAAATAAAGAAAGAATTTATTCATGAAGCAACAAAATCACAAGTTCGAATGCTGTTTACTGATTCGTTCGCAACCAAAATATTTTGGTGCATGCTATTTTCGGTACGTACGCGTCATTCGCAAACAATTAGCGTCGTCGAGACTTACTCACGACGACAATACAGAGTACCATTTTCTAAGTAACTTTATTCTTTCTTTGATATCGATGTTATTTTTTGACTTACTTAACTCGCACTCTCTCTCTCTCTCTCTCTCTCTCTCTCTTTCTCTCTCTTTCTCTCGCTTTTATTTCGCATTATACTTTAAGAGTTGATACAATATAAATTTGAATAATTAAGAGGTAAGCGTTTAGATACATTTCTTTTTTTTTTTTTTTGTTTTGTTTTCCTTAATCAGTTTTAACAAGGACACAATTGAATTATTTTCATTAATTAATTGAAGGCTTATCAAGATTTCCTTTGTCATTCTTAAATTACTTAAGTAATTAAAACCTTATTGTACGAGTATCATAAAATATTATACCATGCTGGTGTAATATATTAAAAGAAAAAACCTTGGACATACGTGATGATCACTATCGAGTTTTGTTGCTAGTCCAATTTAATGGATTAGTGTAGCTTATCGTAATTACCGAGATTACCTTGTGACGAGGAAACATTGGCGGTGGAAGAAGGAGTCCGATGACGGCTGAAGGGGTGGTGGTCGAAAAGGTAGCGAAAAGGGCCTTGAATTCGAGGAGGAGGAAGGCCAAGAAACGAGGAGGAGTAGAAGTAGAGGGGCAAAGGGATGGAACGTCGGAATGGGTCGCTCGATACTGACCATCTCACACCTCTCTCTGTCCTTTTTCTTTTTTTTTTTTTTCTTCTACTCTTACCGTTTACATCCAGTCATCGTTGCCATTTCAACAAATTTTTACAGTCGAAGCTTCTAATATTACAATTACAAATTTAATTAATTAAATTCGAATGTTTATTATTATTAATATATATATATATCGGTAATGTCAATATATCTTAATATATTATATATCTTCTTTCTTTTGTTTCCATTTTAAATAATATATATCTTCTTTTTTTTGCTTTTTTCTTTTTTCCAATTTTTTTTTTCTTATTCTTTTTTTTTTTCTTTCTTTTCTTTTGTTAAAACGTCGCTCTGCAAACGATAATTTAAACTTTAAATTATCATTGAAAATTCATCGACTATATATAGATAGAAATTCATTCGTATTTTGTTACATCAATAACGATAAGTTGTTATCATTTCATAGAAATAACAGCGATGGTCTTTCATCGATATCTCGTGAATTAGTTTAAAATAAACGATAGGTACATTAAATATTTCATCAAAGATTAAGAATGAGAATGTTGCGTAAATTTTACTAGAAGTATAGTATGTACCTAACATATATATGTATGTGTGTATATATATATATATATATATATATACACATACATATAATCGTACAATCGTAAATTACATATATATATACATTTCGTGCCCGTTTCACTATCGTTTATCGTAATCGTTATCGCGTCTGGATGCTTCAAGGTCTCGCTCTGGTTGCTAAGCATAATATATTTTATAATTGTGAAAATTCGTAATTATAAGAAGTATCGTATATTATTTTTACATTGCCACGAAAAGGAGGATAGGGAGAGAAACAGAAAGAGAGAGAGAGAGAGAGGGTGGGAGAGAGAGGCTCATTAATGTGAATTAAGACGACGAAGGATAATAATGCGATTCCTCGCGTTCTGCGATCGGCCAGACGATATCTATGTAAAGTTTTCAAGATCGTTGACCGTGCAAACGATAACGAAGTTGAACGACGATAAATGCGGCGGTAAATAAAAATTTTAATGAGCCTCTCACGTACCATTTCTTTCAAATTTATTCCTCTTTGGATATTTAAAAAAAACTATATATATATATATATATATATATATATATATATATATATATGAAAAACGTCAAATGGAATTTTTATACGATATAAATCGATATATTATACTTTTAATATTTACCAACGATATCTTTTAACATGTTTTTTCTATTACACTTAATCATTATTATTGCCAACAATTGTCACAATATAAATATTATGAAAGAAATTGAAATATATCGTACGTATTGTTCTTAATGAATTAAAACGATAATATCATTGTGTAAAAATAGGATTTGATATTTTTTTAATCTTGATAAATTCGAGAGTAATACGGGAGTCGAATTAGAAGGAACGAATGATATTATCATTGGAATGATTTCGTCTTGTCGAGTCGAGAAAACTGGTTGAGAACCATCGAAGAGCAGGAGGCAGCTGAGCGGACAAAGAGCGAACGGTTATTGCAGGACGACAGTGCAGACACGAGAGGCGGTACACACCGGTGGGCTCCCTCTCTCTATCTTTCTCTATCTCTCTCTCTCTCTCTCTCTCTCTCTCTCTCTCTCTCTCTTTCTCTCTCTTACACTCTCTTTCCCCTTTCTCATTCACTCGCAGTCATCCACCTCCTCTCTCTCTCTCTCTCTCTCTCTCTCTCTCTCTCTCTCTCTCTCTCGTCTTACCACATAGGCTATATTCCTGTACGTGGCCAAACCTATTCCTTGCACCCAAACCTATAAGCTACCTGTACTTACACTTCCTGTCGGTCGCCAACGATACCTCTCTAAAATCCATCGACTCAAAGAGAACCACTATATCTGGATACATACGATTCTCTTTGAATTTCTCGAGACCTGTCGATTCCGCAATGTTCGCTTTTCAATAGGTCACAATATCGAACAGGTAAATATTTAAAAAGACATTTAATTATTTTTTTTTTTTTTTTTTTTTTTTTTTTTTTTTTTTTTTTTTTTATTATTATTGTTATTGTTCTTATTGTTGTTGTATGTGTATTTTTTATTGTTGTTGTTGTTGTTGTTGTATGTAATGTAATAATTAAGTTTCGTATAATTTCAATGTATTAATAATAATAACAATAATAATAATAATGATAATAATAATAATCGCCGTCGTGTCTTAATTAAATAATTTTCATTGAAATTCATAATCGATAAAAATGATTTTATGAGAAATGATAACGTCGAATATCTACATACATATGTATAATCAGAATGATTACTCTTGACCAGTATTGAAAACGTACTTCGAAATAAACAGATGCTATGTTCGCGAACTCGATTTTACGATAAAGCGAAGGTACTTCGGCTTTAACCTTGCTTCCAAACGAATCAAAGGAGAGAGAGTGAGAGAGAGAGAGAGAGAGATAGATAGAGAGAGAAGAGAGGAGAGAGCAGGGCAGTTGTTCGTTCCTCAGGTAGAAAGTAACCGAGTAACCTGCGAATTGCGTAATGCGAGTATACTCACGTTGATATGACACGGATTAGTAAGTCAGCTCTCGTCGTGAGCTATTATAAAGCGAAAACTAGTTGATTACTAGCCCTATTGTTATCTATTTCAATTCGTATTATTTCTATTGTAATCGAAATATCACGATGATTCTTCATTATTATTTTCTTCTTTTTTTTTTTTTTTTGTTATTATCTTTGGACATCGATAGTAATGATTTATATTTATGTTTTGGAAGTAACAGGCAAACGACTTGATGGTATGAACTATCTGTAATTGCTTAAAAATGATTTAAATTCATAAAGGATGGAGGATATATTACGGCCCAACACATCCCTCCAATTCTCTTTCTCACCTTCCCCCACTTTTTATTTTGTATTTTCATCATGATTTACGAAATATTCCTCCTACCAGCATGGTGAAAGTGTTTATATATACGTCGTTTATATACGAAAGATACAGAACAGAGGCGTCAATTTCTCTGGTAGTTCATGAACGCTAGCGGGGTCAGTTTCGAGTCACGTGTTATCGCGAGTGTAACATCGGTTCGTCCAAGTTTTGTCTCTCTCTCTCTCTCTCTCTCTCTTTCTCTCTTTCTCATACACACATACACACACACACACACACATACACACATAGTCTCTGCATGCTTTCTCATACATACATAAATAAGTAATACGACGTTCCGAGCTCGACTTCTTACGTTCTATTTCTTTTGTTCCACATTTAACATGCCATACAGAAATCTCGATGCTCGCTAGTTTTTTTTTTTTTTTTTTTTTTTTTTTTTTTATTTTCAAATACATAGTAAATAAAGGACGGGCGTTACAAAGTTCTATTTATTTTTAAACCATTAAAGTTCGTTCGCATTTTTACCTCCTTCCTTTTTTTCTTTCTTCTTCCTTTTCTTTTTTTTTTTTTTTTTTTTTTTTTTTTCTTGTGTTACTTTTAATTTTTTCTTCCCAAAGACTGTGGTGTTTTTTATCTTTCTAGCTCGTCTGTTCAACGTTAACTCAACGGTAAACTCGCTGTCAGGAATTGTAAACCGTGATATTCTTTATCCATTTTTCTTCTCTCCTCCTCCTCCACCACCACCTCCTGATCCTCTTCCTTCTTCTTCTTTTTTTTCTTCCTCTCTCTCTTTTTTTTATTTATTTATTTTTTTATTTTTCTTTTTTTACCCCGTTGTTCCGTTCTCTTTTCTGACAATTACATATCCTCGACTTCGCTTTCTATTCTTCTCTTTGAAAGAAAAAGGGCGTTCGAGGTCCGGGTCGTCGAGACGACTAATTCAAGGTAGCGGTCAATGAAGACAGAGGTAGCCTTGAAGTCGACTGAAATTAGGTGTCTGCCGATATATCTTTCCTTCTTCTTTTAACCGTAGTAGCGTCTTCAGGGAGCATTCCTTCTTTCTCGTCCATCCACTTCGTCCATGCCTATTTTTTTACGTCCCCATAATCGTCCTTTACGCGCACGAGACTCTCTTTCTTCCTCTTTCCTCGCATTCCTTTCTGTTCTCTCTCTCTCTCTCTCTCTCTCTCTCTCTCTCTCTCTCTCTCTCTCTCTCTCTATATCTCTCTCACGGACGTCGGAGTACCGTCCGAGGAGAGGCGAGTAGCAATGTGGAACGAGAATGTTTTCTATATCTATACCATAGTCCGGACTAACCATGCAAACGCTTCGAGTCACGACTCTCTTGGGTCATACTTGCGAGTAGAGATAGTGCACGCATCGTTCGATGAACACTTAACTTTAGTTATCGAACGTGAAAGATACATCAAAACCCACAAAATTGCTATTCGATTTTATATCGAATATCAAAACGTAAAATGGACGTTTCACGTTCGTTACGCTTACTTGTAAATTATTTTCTAAGAAAAATTATTGGCCAACTTTTATCTCATTAACTATCAACAAGATTTTTTCTCTTCTTTGTTTCTTATTCGCTGATTATTCAATTTAATTGGATTTCCGAAAAAAAAAAAAAAGAAAAAAAAAAAAACTGTAAACATTCATCTTCGTATAGATTCTGTATAATATGTGTATTTTCTCTTAAAAATGAATTTCTTAACATTGTAAAATCATCGTCGTCGTCGTTGTTGTTATTGTTGTTGTTGTCGTCGTTGTCGTCGTCGTAGTCGTAGTCGTTGTTGTTGTTATTGTTGTCGTCGTCGTCGTTGCTTATTTATTACGTCGTAAAATGTGTAACGAGCGAGTTGCAGATAATGATTCGTTTTTCGCAGAGAGCAAGAGAGAGAAAGAGAGAGGAGAGAGAGAGAGAGGACGTTCTTTGAGAGGTCATTTTACGGCTTTCAGAGAGTAATGTCTATGGGTGCACCGAAAACGAGCCGAGCTTGAAAGGTCGACCACGATCTGTCGTTAAATTCTCTGAGATTGTTTTATATTCCTTTTTATTAATAATTGTATATCATGGCGAAAATGCATATGTATGCTTTTAAATATCCTCCCGTGGACTTTTTCCTTTGCAAAATTTATATCCCTTACATTTTTTTCCATTTTTGCCTTCTTGATCGATGAGAAACTTGCATAAGTCGTAAAAAAAAAAAAAGAAAAAGAAAAAGTTCTAGATTTCTTTAATAATATTGATAGACCAAGTATCTATGCCTGGTATATGATATAAAATCAGTGAAAAAAAAAAAAACAAAGCAAAAGTTTCATTTATACCAAAATTAATTTATTATACATAAAAGAAAAAACAAAATTCATTCGAGTCTCTTTCATGATTATTGACACTTAACTATATTAAGATATATATATATATATATACGTATTTATATCAAATACGAATTAAGTCGTATCATTATCTATCGTTGTAATAATAAATTTTCATTTTTTTTTTTTTCGGAAAATTTGCGAAGATAAGAATAATGAGGATGGAAAGAAAGAGATAAATAGATAAATATGTAGATAAAGAGAGATAAAAAGAGTCAGAGAGAGAGAGAGAGAGAGAGAAAGAGAGATTACGCGCACTTTTCGTTACTCGCATAACATTTTCGCGCGCATCCGCGACGATGATTGAATGCTTCCGTTCACGCTGGCAAAGCCGATGTCGGTGCTTGGCGTCGCACCGATCGGCTTGTCGAGTCTCGACAAGAAAAGAGACGTATCGATCGACACGAAGCAGTATGCCCTCGTGAGCGAAGAACTCAGCTCTGTATAGTTTACGAAATTCAATTATTTACAGACGACGAGAGGCGAGTTCGAAATCTCCATTATCAAGGCGTACCTATTACAGTGCTCTTCGTTAATGCCATTTTGTTGTCTCAAAGTGAGAACGAACGACGCAATCTGAACGACGCAATCCGGACGCTGCTTTAAAGCAAATACTTATTTCTTTTTTTTTTCTTTTTTTTTTTCTTTTTTGCTTTTTTTTTTGTTTCTTTTCCTTTTTCTTTTTCCATCTCATTAAATCCAATCTATCGTTTTATCTCTATCGTTTTACTATTATTCAGTTATTGTTCTTATTTTTTATTATTTATTTATTGTCTTTTTTCTCTCTCTCTCTTTTTTTTTTTTTTTTTTTTTTTTTTTTTTTTTTACTTAACAGACATCCAAAAAAGTTTTTTGATTTACGCAACGATTATATATTTTCAGATTTACATTTATTATTTTCAAAGATCTAGATTCCATTGGTGATATTACGAAGAGGAAAGATTTCTTTTTTTTTTCTTTTTTTTTTTTTCTCTTTAGCTTCGAATTAGAAAGAAAAAAACAAAATAAAAAAAGAAAAACAGGACAGAAAATGTCCATTAATTTCGTTTAGCGAAATACAATCTAAAGGAATGGAATTAAAATCTGTCTGATTTTCCATTATATCACGAATAATATAATTCAATATAAAGGAAATTAATAATAAGTCGTTTGTTGTTAATGTAGAATTATTTATTATTAGCGATTAGAGATTAAACGATCAAATGAAAAGATGCTCTTTTGATTGAAGGCTTTTAAAGAACTGAATCGTTGTTTCTTTTTTAAAGATCCCATATTTAGAAGAAAAGATTTCGATTGGATTTCCTCATTGTAAAGTTCGCGACCGCGAAGAGACACCGTCATTCTCAATTGTGCTACGTTTAAAGATCGCGTATGGTCTAACGCCCGTAATTAATGCAATTAACGTAACAGTTTCATTGGAATGACTAATTTGACTGATAACAATTTAAAGAAAATCTTTAAAAGACATATTATAGAAATTCGAGGATAGTTATAATTATCGTATTCCTTGTGCCATTAGAGACTTCATTAACGAGTAATCGACAATGTTTATTATAGTTGTAAAATAATCATTATGTAACATATGTAACGTTAAAAGAGAAAAAAAGAATAAAAAAAAATAAAGAAACAAAAAAGAAAGAAAGAAAGAAAGAAAGAAAGAAAAGGAAATAAATGATTTCTTTGTACCGATAAAAACGAAATTGGTACTTATTGAGCGATAAATTATTGAAAAAGGATTAACAAATTGCAATGTAATTTTTGTTGTAAAATGCGCATATCTGGGACGTTAGGAGTAAAATAAAGGTGGAAAATAGAAAAAGAAAAAATAAAAAAATAAAAAAAGAAACAAAAATAAAAAAGCAAAAGAAGAAGAAGAGAGAGAGAGAGAGAGAGAGAGAGAGAGAAGTTGATTGTCGCGATCGTCGCGGTGACGTTGGATTCACGGCATACGAACGACATTACGGCATTAATTAGTCGATCGGAGCGAAGACAACTGGTCGGCAAGGTCGCCAGTTGCTTGTCGCTCTCTAACTCTGTCTCTGTCTCTGTCTCTGTCTCTCTGGACCCTCTTCGTCGGTATCAGAGGGGGTGGTGGCGGAGGCAGTATCGGAGGCAGTGGCGGAGGCAGTGGCTGACGCACGGTCGACGTACGCGAGAGGAATAGTACGCGAGTCTCTTTCGGGATACTAATCGCACCACAAACATGGTTTGTCCTCGGCGATGCTCAACTCGGGGCTCCTCCCGTTGACCCATTTTCCGAAAGAAAGAGAGAGTGACAAGATGACGGAACGGAGAGTGGGAAAGATCGTTCCGTTCGTGATTAAAAATCGCTTTATATATATATATATATATATATCATTTGTTCGTTCTTTTTTTTTCTCTCTCTCTCTTTCTCTCTCTTCCTTCCTTCCTTTATCTTCGGTCTCATTAAAAAGATTTTCAAAATTTGTCCCCCCCACCTCCAACCCCAATCACCTCCGATCGATTCTATCTATCTCGTTTCATGACATTTATAGAATATCATTCAAAAACTCATAAAGTTAGCGTTATTATTGAAATTTTTGTATAGTTATTAAAAAAAAAAAGAGAGAGAGAGAGAGAGAGTGAGAGAGAAGAAAAAGAAATAGAAAAGAAATATTACAAGGTGTGGTTATCTCGCTAGATCCACGTATCTACATAAATAGAGATTCGAAACTGACATTTTCTACTCTGCTAAGTGTGTAACAGGTAATTAGCTCTTACACAGAGCACTCGAGAATATGGTTAAACGAAGGTACAGGGGATAGGGGCACAGAGATATATGGAAAGAGAGAGAATAAGAGAAGGAGTTGGGCAGGGGGTGGGGGGTGGAGGCGTGGTAGGGTGGTAGAAGGAAGAAAGGGTGGGAGGGAGAGAACACTATTAAGAGAATTACACGTTGGCAGGTACATGGTATCCTATGGTAAGCAAAGAGCTTGCGCCTCCCAATGGCCAGTGCCGTACGCGCGTAACGCGAAACTAGTATTCTTCTTCATATTCAAAAATTCTGTTCCAAAGGGCTTCTTTCGAATATTATACTTCTCTTTCTCCCTCTCTCTCTCTCTCTCTTTCTTTCTCGTTTGTGAGCGTAAAGAACAGGATTTGAAAATTACGCTGGAAGAAACATGCTGGACAATAATTGCTCGCTTATACGCATTCATGGCCGGACAAATTATCGCGTTTGACTCTGAATAAGATTAAAAAGAGAAAGAGAGAGAGAGAGAGAGAGTGGGAGAGACAGAGAAAGAAATGTTGATCGAAGGAGAAACATTTTATTTTTCTTTTCTTCGTTTTTTTCTTTTTCTTTTTTTCTCTTTCTTTCTTTCTTTCTTTCTTTCTTTTTTCCTTTCCTCTTTTTTCTTTTCTTTTCATTCTTTCGTTTTTCTCGCATGAACAACCATACTCGAAGAACGAGGCGCGTTTATTGCCCGTACAATGTTCTCTCTACGAACGATGGACAGCGCTCTTTCAAAATATCCGGCCTTATCGTTAGAATTTATGCATACCGCCGATGCTTTATCGCTCGTCGAAAGAGATATAAGTGAGTTTATTTTGAGCAACGCGCGAGCCACGCGTCTCCCTTCCCAACGAGGAGGCCTGATAGCTGTTCTTGCGTCTTCTTCCTCGTTACGCTCTCGTTGAATCTTTCTCTCTCTTTTTTTTTGATTTTCTTCATCGAGAAGAAAACACGAATACTTTGATTTTTTAATAAATTTGCGTCATTCGAAGTATCGAAAAAAAAAGAAAGAAAGAAAGAAAGAAACAAACAAAAAGAACAAAATCTTTCGATATATTCGCGATATGTCACCCCTTATAATTTCTACGAATTTATCATTAAAGCACGATAGCTTTAATTATCTAATATGAACAAAAAAAAAAAAAAAAGAAAAAAAGAAAAAGATGATTTGGATTATTTCAATAAACAATACGTTCTTGATATTTTTATTCCATCGTATTAGAAAGAATATCTATTTGGATCTATGATTAATAATTATTGAATAATCCTCTTGAATTTAACACAATAGAAGATTGTTATTATTTTCCCTTTTATCGATGTTGCTTATGTATACGTGCTGAGATATTTTTGCGCTTTCTAAAGGCACAGCTGCACGAGAATAGGCACCGAGGGTGTGAATCGAACCAAAGGGGGATGTCTCTCGACGAACATAGAGAATCAGTCTTTAGAAAGATTTAAAACCGTTCGTAACATTGAATCATCTTCTTTAGCTCATTCGTTTATTTTTTTCCCTCATTTTACCGTGGTCATTCGAATCTTCGTTAACTTCACGAAGTACGATTAACTTCTATATATTCTTCTATATATCATTTTTAATTGATTAATAAATTAATCTTTTAGGTTAGGATTGCTCTCTCTCTCTCTCTCTCTCTCTCTCTCTCTCTCTCTCAACATTTAATTTCAAGCTTATCAACAATAAATTCTTAATCTTCCTTATGAAAAAAGAGAGAAAAAAAATGAAAGAAAGATTGAAAGGAAAAAGTATTTCTTGTGTTCTTTTTCTCTCTCTCTCTCTCTCTCTCTTTGTTTTTTTTTTTTTTTTTACGATACATACAACAATATATATTAATTATAAATATTTGATTTATAATTATTAAACTACAAACGTAAAAATATTAAGGCGGAAAAATTAATAACAGATTAATATAATTTATGTAGAATGAAATATCAAAGATAGACGGACGGTATAGATTTAAATCGTAAATGAATCGTAGATTATAATGATTATAAAAGTAGGGTAATGGACGATTTAGTTCGATAGAAAAAAAATTATCGAGAATATTTTCTTCGATGGAAGAGTTGAACGAGACACGGAAGCTGTTTAGAAAGTTCAAGTCCTTCTCGTGCTCTCTTCGGGCTCTTCCTGTTTAGGGGTTTTCATGGTGGGGTGTGTTAGATGAAATGGAAGGGGAATAGGGCCATCTCGTTGAAGGGACGAGAGTAACAACCATCACATAGAACGAGAGAGAAAGATAGGAAACAGCTGTGCAAGTTTTGTCGGTATATATCGGAGACGAGTCTCTGCGTATACAGGAGACCCATACGGATAGGATGCGCGTAATACCGTGCCGGGCTATGCACCCTTCGTGCTCAGGGGTACTCAACCTTCTTCCTTCATTCTTTCTTACCTTATATCCAATATAATCGATAAATTAATATC
>NC_062189.1:3836809-3851809 GCF_912470025.1 Vespa velutina | reverse complement strand
TTCGCGCATGCGTACGTCAGGGCGTGCGTGCGTTCGACGACGACGACGCTCGTGTGCGCGCTGCTGCGCGCGCGTTCCTGTAATAATAATAAGAAGAGAGCGACTCTATGAGGAACCAACGGCCTCCGACCCGTTCACCCTATGCTAGGTGGAGCCGGTCTGATATTGTACCCTCAGTGGTTCTCATCTCGTAACATTTCATATTAAATTTTTATACAAACAATTTATCGTACAATTTTCCTCTTTTACAGGCTTATTACATTTTATTGATATTATTACAATATTGATATTAAACATTTGTTATATCTTTTTCATCTATTGACAGTGAGAAATTTTTCAAAACTTTTCATACGATTTCCATGATATATATAATATCGACAATGATTATAAATCATTGATTTCAATCGGATCTTATTAGAAATTTTCTTATAAATTTATTAGAAAAAGACTCTCATACACGAGTTTTATTAGGCGTATTATAAAGAAGTCTGATAGATTGAATAAAAATATCTTTGAAGTTAAGATCGACAGGGATAAACATTCGTACATCGTTTAAGTAAATATAGGATATCACGAAGAATATTATGGTAGTTTGAATAAATTTCTATATTCATGAGAGATGAGCACCGCTGCGGGTGTGACCGTGAACGAAGAGGCAGGAAAGCAAGAGAGCGTTGTGGGGCAGTATCTCTGTCCTCGCCCTCTGCCTTCTCCCGTGCCCTCCCTGCTGCGATTTCTCCTTTCCCGCCCCCACCGTGTTACTCTCTCTCTCCCTCTCTCTCTCTCTCTCTCTCTCTCTCTCTCTCTCTCTTTCTCTCTCTCTGTCTCTTTCGTTCGCTCATTCGGTACGAAACGAAGTGGACACTCAGCGAAGCCGAGTCGAGCAGTGGGAATAGTGGGGTGTTGAGGCACGAAAGGGGAAGTTGGCGGTACGCCGATAGCAAAGCTCCAGAGGGATGAGGAGGGGAGAGAGTGTGGAGGTTCGTTTAGGCTTTACGTGCCTCCGAAGAAGAACGGAACGGAACGGAACTTGGCGGTGGGGGTGGGTAGGTCACTCTGGAGATCGCCGAGAGATGACACCACCGCGCCCACACGATCCACCGTGCCGCGCCCGCAGGTGTAATGTACCGACTCTCGCGCGCACAAATACATGTATATACGTGTATATGCATGCGATACGCACACGCATACACATATAGACATACATACATACAACATATAAATATATATATATATATATATGTGGACAGGCAGACAAACAACACACATACACACGAAAAGAGAAGAGGCAGCCACAGCCACGCTTGCGATGCGTGTGCCACCCGTTGCCGCCTTCCGTTGCTTGCCCTTCTCTTTACCCCGGCGATCTTCTCGAGTCTCTTTCCCTCCCTCCCCCTCTCCCTCGCCCATTTCTCTTCCCTTTTACCCTTCTCATCTCATCCTCCTCCTAGTCACGACTCGGCACTCGAGTCGGTCGCGCGCGCGTCCGTGCGCGCGCGCCCCACCCCACTCCATTGGCAGTCGGCCCGCCGGAGATCCTGCGGCCTCGTGTTTGCTCTAGGAATACGAATACGACTACGATTACGCGGCAGCGGCTTGCCGTCACTGGCTGCATGCCGGCAACGTCGCAAATCCTCTCCTTCCCTCTTCCCCTTTATCGCTCTTCCTCCCCACTACTATCCCTTTGCTTTCCCTCCCTCCTTCTCTTCTTCCCTCCTTCCCATTATCCCACTCCTATTCTCCCTCTCTCGCTCTTTTCCTACTCCCCCCCCTCCCCCCTCTACCGCCCCTTCCCCCGCCTCCTCCTTTCTTCCTTCCTTCCTTTGCTATCCGTCCATTCGTCGTCTCCGTCTCGTGCTGTAAGATAGCTGCGCGTTAGCCAGCGTGCGATACCGTCGTTCCATTGCGAGGTATCGTAACGCGCGAATAAGAACCGATACCGAGCCGCACGCTTCCCCTTCTCCTTCCCCATCCTCATTCCCATCCCCATCCCTATCCCCATCCCCATCGTCCCACTCTGATTTTGTTTCATTTTATCCTTTTCTTTGCCTCGGTCCTCGCACTTTCCTCGCGATTTCTCTTATTTTCTAGTTGTACCGATTAGTATCTGTTACTTGTCATCATAGTTCGTAATATCCTTAAGTCCATCGAAATCAAGTTATGTAGATACTTACATTCCGCGGCATCCCGTTTTTTTTGCATTCGCCATGATACCTGGAATTTATTAGGAAAAATTTTCTTTATCTCGTAGCGCGTACTATCATTTGGTGTTAATAACCATGGTTCGCTGAATAATCGTTAATTCGTAGGTATCAATCAAGGTAACTTTGTCGTTATAACGCGTTATATACATTTCTGTGAAATATACCTATCAATTTGCACGGTAAACATTAGAGAGATAAAAAATTGTTCTTTTATCGAAACAAATGGTTGTCCATTTCGGGATCAACGTTCGAAATGTTTATTGAATTTATTTGCATTTCTTTGCCTCCTTCCATCATTTTATCGTCACTGTAGGTTTAATATCGCGAAGTTCAATTCCGATTCGCTTATCAGTCAGTATTTATTCAGCCTCCGAAACGCCGATAATCCTCTGACACTCGTAACATGTAAATTTTCAATAACCTCGCGCAAAATCAATTAGCTATATAAAAACGACGAGCCCGTTACGAATTCGTAACGTAGTTTCTTGCGAACGAAATCTCGCGAATCATCTTATGTTCTTCCCTTTTACGTTCTAATGGATCGTGCCATCGTTAACTTTTGTAGTACTTCTTATACGCCTATTCAACCGCGATCGATACTCAATCGTTTTGGATCGTGACGAAAAAGATCGATACTTTTCTACCGTGTCACGTATTATTATCGTACGATTATGTAGCATTATCTATCGGATACTTTTGATCGATGTTTTCTCAGGGATTAGGAGCCAGTCCAAGCGCTAAGAAAAGTATGCTGTTGTCATTTACATAGATTAGCACGATTAAATGCTAAATAACATGTAAATTAAGCCTGATATACATATATATGTATTTGATTAACAAATGGTACTGTAAGTAACTATATACATACATTTATATAAGTGTGTCTATATATATATATATATATATATATATATATATATACAATCTCTCTCAATCTCAATAGATCGAAAATAACTATATATATTGGGATCGATTTGATGTAAAGAATATCGAATCGTTAATAAATATTTTTTGAGAAAGCCATAGATACGAAGCAATAGTCAAATTCACGAACCCATTCGAAATTTTGCGCATACGATGACTACGTTTGACGTGTCATTTCCGAAGCGAGAGGGTGGATAGGATACGAAGGAAATTCTCATGGCGGATTTCCAATATCGGAGTCCGGGTGGCAGCCCTATTGCCGGCACATCCTATCGGCCATTACGAGACTCGCGGTATTCGGTCCATGGCTCGATATTACGCCTTGTACCGCGTTAGCATAAACAAACATCGGATCAGAGGAAGGTAGCAACGCGTATATGAACCTGCTCCTGTGTCTATCTACGTTCAGTAAACTTTACGAGATGAGAGACAATCTTCCATTTTGATAATTAAAGAGACAATACCCCAGACCGATTCAGTTTCGAATATCTTTTTGTTCATACGTAAAATTTACCCTAAGTTTTATTAAAATGGAAATCTTTCCAATTATCACAATCTGATCTAAGATCATGATGGATAAAAGATATGAAAAAAAAAAAAAAAAAAAGAAATATTTATATATACATTTATATAAAGAGAAAATATTTTCACGTATAAATTTTATGAAATCTCTGTCGATGTAATCACGAATAGAATTCTCGATGGTATCAGTTTGTTACAAAGGTCATTGATCGGTAGAATGGAAATAATTCAATGAAGAATTTCGATAGGTCACGTAGAGATGCGAAAGGTATTAAAAATATAAAGTGACGGTATTCGTAAGTATATAACCACCATGGTTACATATCTATATGTATATAATGGTAGGTTTTTATATGTTTAATGTGAGCTTAAATATATATATATATATATATATATATATATATATATATATATTATTTATGCATATATATACATATATACACATATATATTTACATACATACATATTTATATGCATATATATATATATATATACCACGTACATATCATAGCTATATACGTACTACTGGTCGAAATTAAACCGGATTTCACGGGGGATTAAATGGTATTTGACGAGCTATACGAGGATGTGCGACGGGGCTCCCTCTGTTTTGAATTTGGGCGTGAACGTGACAGTTGGTTTATACGATTTTCGGATTGATGGGCTCACCGCGCGAAATACCAGGAAATTACGAAAATAATTATTATCCGCGAGGTGGTATACTGGCGTAGTGGCGTAGAGCTCGCGAGGCTGTTCCGATCGCGGATATTAACCGAGCGTAGAATTATTGGCTCGTACATACTCGCGATGCTTTTTCGAGTGGTCGCGAGGGGTGCGTCAATGAGGAACGGGACGGAGGGGGATAGGAATTTGTGCTCATACGTTTCCGCGAGTAACATTTTTTCAAATAATACAAAGGCACATACCGTTCAATGAGATAGATATTTGAATGTACGATGTCGCGCGATTTGACCTTTTCACTATCGTACGGAAGTCGATGCGTTTTCTACGAGAGATCAAAGTCTATCTGACGATGTGCTTAATGGATCTGATATGCTTAATGGATTTGTAGAATCCTTGAATAATCCGAGAAAACAATTTCTTATAAATTCTCAAACGTTTCTTTTTAAAGATATCGATATATAGATATCGTACGATAAGTCGTAATAATGAACATTGTAGTGATAGTTTATATGATGAAAATAAAATAATAAACGAGCATTGTTCTTACGGTCTTTATTATTTGACGTGAGAACGTTTAATCGCGTTTACATTGAATACTGAAGCTGATCAAGGGATTTCATTAATAGCCTCGCGGTCGTATAGACCAACTGCCATCCGCGTGCTCATCGACGAAGATTCACGGATGTATCGAATAGAGAGGAGCGGCATATTGCGTCGGTGGTGATGGCGATGGCGATGGCGACGGTGGTATCGTCGGTGAATCGTTCCCGAAGCGATATCCGCGTGGCCGATTCCGGACGATCTCGCCGCCGCCGCCAGCGTAAGCGATGCATCAGCCTCGGCTGACCAATCCCAATAATTTACGATTATCGATCGAGCGGCCGGTGTTCAAATTTGCTAATTACGCAATAATTATACGGCCTACATTAGATGGCAGAGTCTAGCGTACAGAGCAAGCGGTAGTAGTGGTGATGGTGGTGGTGCTGATGGTGGTGGCGCCGTTGCAAGCATCCGGGGAAACTATCGACCGAGCTAATGCGGAATCATCAACGCTCGAAGCGGGCCAATAGCAAGGCGACCTAGGCGTGTCAATAGTTCATAGCCCCTTCCCGGCCTGAGAATAAATTGACCCGACTGTTCTCGACCTCCAGTCTTCGAACGAACGCATCCAATGTGACTATAGTTTTCCGAGCATCGAGTTCTGTTACGAAAAAGACAGAGAGAGATAGAGCGAGCGAGCGAGCGAGCGAGCAAGAGAGGGAGAGAGAGTATATAAGGGGGTAGGAGGAGTATCATAGGAAGCGAGAGAGCGAAAGAGTGAGACGGAGAACTGGCAGTGAGTAAAGCGAGAATAGCGTCGACGTACTTGGTACTCGGTGCAATGGACCACGTCGAGAGGTTGCTGGAACCGAATCTTGGTCTAAGATACATTATGTACACTACTAGTCTGAAGCGTTAATAACTTCGTTATAACATTAGGGCTTCTCATAGAGTATCTCTGAAATATCCTTGCGAATCGTTTAATCAGAGAGGATGTTCGGTTCGTCCACGCTGATCGTTTCTATCAAAATTTTCATTTATCCATTATCTTTTAGAAAATAATAAAATGAATTTAATGAAACAAAAATCATTAAGAAATTTATTTCTGCAAGGACGTTATTTTCGCATAACAGTTAAAATATAAAAAACGCCAACGGTTTTTAATACCTACAACTATAACAGTATGTCATGTAACTGTCATCGTCGTGAATCTTCTATTTTAACAGAGGTATTCGTTTCTGTTTCAGGTAAGTTCAAAGTTAACGGTACTGATCGCTACCTCCCATCTTGCTGGACGATTGTCGTGAGTATATGTAACTACGTATGCCTATTTCGTAGAAAGAGAGAGAGAGAGAGAGAGAGAGAGAGAGAGAGAGAAAGAGAGAGAGAGAGAAAGAGAATGTTCTTGCACGAACTAAAACGAATGTTCTTGTTACATCTCTTAACGTAATTCCATAAATCCAAGACATAGAAATCTCTATGATTGAATCTTCACTTTGTACTTTAGTTTAATCAGACTCTTTATAAAGAAAATAGTTAAGGGGCATAAAATTTGGTTGAAAGAAAGAAAGGAAAAAAAAAAAAGAAAAAAAAGAAAAGAAAAAAGTTATGGAATATATTATAAACAAATTGCCGAGCCAGAGGGAAATTACATTCCCCTTTACTCCCTTTTTTAATCTCAGTGGATTTACGAAATGCGGGAAGCGTTGAGCTAGCGGAGCACGTAGTCGCATAAATTGGCTCTCCTCGGTGAGAGAGAAGAATCGCATAGGTTTCTCGTGGTCGACGCCGTCTCGTGAAATAGGCCTCGTCCGTCTCTTTTCGTTTTCTTTGCGACGGACTCTAGTCGTCTTCGTCGTTCCTCGTGGAAGAAAAGGTGGGGAAGGAAGAGGAGGAGGACGGGACGAAGAAGAGGTGAACTAACAGGATCGCAACAAGTGACCGACCACCGCGCCCTCCTTTCATTATTTCCTTCCCCTCTTCTTCGATCTTCCCGCACCGATCGTTTCCTCCCTCGTCGTCTGATCTTTCTCCTCCTTCTCTATCTATCGATCGTTTGACTCTGTTGTTAAACTCACTCTCAAACCTTTCCTTTTTCTTCTTCTTTTTCTTCTTCTTTTTCTATTTTTTTTTCTTCTATTTTTTTTTTCTATTTTCTTCCCCCCCTCTTCTTCTCCTTGTTCCGTTTGTTTTTCTTTTTCTTTTCTTTTCTTTTTTATACTTTTTTTTTTCTTTTTTTTTATTATTATTATTTTCTTAAGATTCGGTAATTTATTGTCAAAGGGCCAGCAAGTTTTATTGGATTCGTGGCGATCTAGATAATGATCTTGCTACCTCGCCTTTGTTAGCTCTATGATAACGCGATAAAAAAAAAAAAAAAAAAAAGAATGTAAGAGACGTAAAACCTTTTTCATATTTATAATCAATCATGATATACCGTTCTTGTCATACCAAAGGATGAACAATTACGTAAAGAGATTTCTCTTGTTCTCGGATGAAAAAAAAAAAAAAAAAAAAAAAAAAAAAAACAAAAAAAAACAGAAATAATAATAATATAAATAAGTAAATAAATGAAATGAAATAAAGTGAAAAAAAGAAAAAAATAAAAGAAAAAGAAAAAAATAGAACTAAAATACAAGAGAAAAAAGAGAAAAGGTAAATTGCATAAATCCTTTTATCGATCATTTCGTGAATCTTCTCGTAACTCGAAGGAAATGCGACGTGATTAATTAACATCTTCGTTTGATTCCTTGATCGTTAAAGTTCAATTTTCGAAAACGAACTAAAGAAAATATAATCGATGCTTCGTAATATCTCGTTGCAATATCGCATAAAGGAATTTCGTAAGGCCAAAGTGAGAGGTAACGATAAAACGGTGAGCGGGTTCGATAGTTCGTTTACCAAAAGAATTTCGTAGAAATTTCGAACGGTTGTTTCATTCTAGTGCCGTCCTCGCCAAAAATTGGGCAACTTTTAGTAGGAGATTCGATCGATCGTTTTGTACGATCGGTACGCAGAATATAACGACGATTTGGTACTATGCGGCATCGGCAGCGAGCCGTTGCGTAACGGTGTCACGTAATAACAACGATTCGACCTTCTCCTGTAGTTCGTAACCACCCACCTTCTACTCCCTCTCTACCTCTCTCTTTCTTTCTCTCCCTCTCCTTTTCTCCTTCTCTCTCTCTCTCTTACTCTCTCTCTCTCTCTCTCTCGCTCGCTCGCTCGCTCGCTCGCTCTCTCCCTCTCTCTTTCTCTCTTCCTCACTCTTGTTCGATCTTTTTTTCTTGTCTTGCACCTCGAAGCACCGCTGCTAGGTATAGTTACGTTCTAGAAATCCAAAACGTTTCTTCTCGAAACTGTCCAAGTGCCTGTCGATGTAAATTCACCCTTTTGTGAAACTAGATAGCTGTAGAGAGAGAGAGGGGGGAGGGAGAGGAAGGAGGGGAGAAAGAGAGAGAGGCGGAGAGAGAGAGAGAGAGAAAGGATGAGAATTTATTGGCTAAGAATTTTATTTTTGCCCATTTTTGATTAATATTCTTCTTTTCTCTTTTCTCAAGGTCTTCTTTAGGTTCTTCCAACTAATATATTTTAATTTAATTACATATATATATATATATAATGGAACTGAATGATCTTCGATCGTCAAAGTCGTTGTGAAGGATCTTCGAAACAAGTTGCAAAAATTTCATTGAAACGTATGAATCTTGTAGAAAAAAAAAAAAAAGAAAAACAAGAAAGAAAGAAAAAAAGAATTTCATTCTGAAGGATAAATGCACCGTTACTCTTATGCCGTTAGAAACGTGCATTCTCATCGAATCATTTGCATTGTACTTTGTCGCGTTCGAACGCTTACCATAATGTTTTCTCCTTACGCAATTATCTTTTGTGATGGAACTTATCTCGCGTGAAACTTACGTCAAATGTTCACGCGATTTTACAAGCTTTCGTAAAACGACGAGCAAGTTGTTCAACGGGAAAACTATTTTGAAGAGAATGGGAGAATAGAGTGTAACCCTTGAGTGGATTTTTACGAGAATCTATTAATCTTTACGAGATTCGTTTTCATAGTTTTTAAAAGATATAAGGAAGAGAAAACGATTAAGTATATATATATATATATATATATATATATATATATATACACGAAATAATTAGTTATGATTAGTTATTAAATAATTAGTTAAATGATTAGTTATACATTATACAATATTCTCTTACCGGGATGCTTCTCAATATTTTTCTTTTATGTCTATATTATTATGTAATAATTCAATTGAAGAAACAATAGAAAATTACTTGAGTGTCTAGTAGGGTGTTTTTGACGTATTCTTAATATAGTTATCTCTCATTTTCATTCTTATTTCGAAACTCGATTATATAATTTATTCACTTAATTGAAAACATTATATCACGTCTACTCCTGTGACTTCAACTGTAAATAATTGCAGATTGAAAGAGGCAATAACGAAAATACAATTAAAATATTTTTATAAAAGTATTTGATTCGTACAATAGTATATACGCACGAGCGCGCGCGCGCGCGCACACACACACACACACACACACACACACATTTATTAATTCAATAATAAGTAGATATTTGGCTATACGAATATATCATTTAACTTATTACAAATTTTGATTGATCGATACACCAATTATAAAATTGATTAATTTGATGACGGATTTGAAAAATTAATCGATACTCCATTCTATAATATTAAATCATCAAAGATTATTCAGCGTTCATTTTCGTTCGAATCATCCCCGTCCTTGGTACCGTCTCAGAGCAACGTCATCGTCGTCGATCGAAGTCGAAGTCGAGAAATGCCTGAAGGCTTTTGCCTAGGACAGTACTCCGACCTTCCCTTCTCTCCAGCAGCAGCGCGTAACAACGCGATAAGTATAGCGACCGCCGAGTCGACGAGTACCGTCCTGCGAGATAGGCTTGGTAGGATACCTCCCAAGTAAATCCGCCTGAACTATGTGCAGTGAAAAGCAATAATAGCATTTAGTTATACTTAACAATTTTTCGAATTTTCTTTCCTCCTTTATATATATATATATATATATATATATATGTTTTTTTTTTTTTTTTGTTTAGTTCAATAGATCTCTCTTATTCCTGAAATAAAAATTTAATAAAAGTCACTATTATTTCGTACGATTATTTATAATTATAATATATAAATGTATTGATAGAATAAGATTATATATACATTTATATGTGTGTGTGTATATGTGTGTATGTGTAATATTTTAATCAGAGATCGATCATTGAGAAAATTTATTATAATTAGATGATATCTAATTAAAAATGCGTGATTTCTTTTCTCTCTGTCTCTGTCTCTCTTTCTCTTCTTTTTTTTCCCGTTCCATTCTAGGAAAATATATAATCAGGAAATCTTTGGAAAAATCTAAGAGATATTCCCCGTATGCACTATTATTGCTTCTCACTGTACGTCGAGGAAAGGATACGTGGAAAGATAGCGGTAGGTAGGCTCCCTCCCTCCCTCTTTCCCTCTCTCTCACTAGGCTCGCATCCTTTCATCTCTTTCTTCGCATCTGCATTCTCCTCGTTTCTCTACTCCTATCTCTCCTCCCTTCCACTTTCGTCGTTGGGAGAAGCCACGGACGGGGTTTATAGACGACAAGCTGATGTTGTTCGGTGCAGGTGAGAGAGAAAGAGAGAGAGAGAGAGACAGGGATAGAAAGAGACTCGGATAGAGAGAAAGAGAGAGAGAGAGAGAGAGAGAGAGAGATAAAAAGAGATAGAAAAAGTTAGAGCACGAGTTGGGTGGGGTTGAAACGCGAAGAGACCTTTGGTGGGGAGGATAGAGAGAAATACAGAGAGGACTACGGTGTCGTCGTGTGAAGGGGGGGGGAAAGGGGTAGAGGTATGGGGGAGAGAGAGAAGGATAAGCGAGAATGTGTAAATGCGTGCGCAATACCGCCGAAGGGTGGTACGCGTTTTTACGTGCGCGCGCGTGGATTTCGCGCGAGTGAGTCAGCTTCCTGCATCGCGAGTCACCTTCTTCCGTGCATATTGATATTTTTCGATGTAGCTATGTATATATATATGTATGTATGTAGGTAGCATAGTACGTATGTATAAGCGAGTTATATGAACTAACTGATCGGAACTAGAACGGAAATATTCTTTCAAGGAGAACTACAATGTGTTTTTTTCTCTCTCTCTCTCTCTCTCTCTCTCTTTTCTACTTTTTCTTTCATATTTTTATCATATAGAACGTATCGATCGTTTAATCAATTGTTTAAAATCGTTTTAATCTCAATGAAACTATCATGAGATAATATCAATGATTTATTCTCATTTTATCTATTTTCGCTCGTAGATATTAATTGAGCTTTTCCAAATTGAAATCGATGTGTTAATTAACTGTTAATGTATTACGAGTTACAAAATGTATATATATATATATATATATAGTGCGAGTTAGAACGTTAGATGTTGTATTTATAAGTTGTAACACATTTTTATTTATAATTGTCCCGATGTTAGTTAGTTACGTTAAAGAGAACGTGAGCGAGAATGCATTAAACGCGCCAAATTTCATCTTAATCGGCGAAAAATATTTGCACAGAATCGACGTGTTTTATCCGATCTCGAAGCCGTAAATAAATCGAGCAGCTGGCTCTCTACCAATAATCTATGTGTAATCTTAGCTCATAACATTTAGGAAAGCGTTTTCACATCGCATATCATCATCATTATCATCATCATCATCATCATCATCATCATCATCATAATCATCATCATTTGATAAATAATATAATGATAACGAGAAAATCAAAATTAATTTCTAATTAATCAAATACAATTTTAATGAATGATATTACTAGGCAATTTATGAATTGATATTTATTGATTTATATTCTTTAAATTTATCCATTGATTGATAATTTTCTGAATGTACATTTGAATGGTTTTGTAAGAATTGAATTATTTTCATCGTAAATCTTACTTTTTAAATTGTAAAAATGATCTATGTCATAGATCTATGAGCGTGGACATTGCGTGGACATTATTATCATAGGGGAAAAAAAATTGGAAGGTATCAACGATACACGTCCGTATTTCCGCGTTCCGTAACGTAGAGTTAATTGTCGCAAAGAATAGAGGCTTAATTATAGTATGCCAGCCGGTTATTGGGTGCGTGCCCAATAACGTTGTTTCGCCACGTTACCGGGCCAATGGTGCATATTTACGGCTTGCCTATTTTACAAAATGCCACTAGCATGCAACGCTCCGAGCCGAAGTCACACGCACTCACGCCTGTATTATCGTCGTGTATTAACGTTTAACGATCGCCTAACGTAACTACAAGCGTTTTTCGATATTTATTATTCGCGATTAATTAAAATTCGAGTTTTATCACCATGAAAGTATCATTTTGTTTTTACATACTCGTAAATAGGTTACAAAATTTCGATAAATTCATTGTAGTATTTTCCAGAAATAACCGTATAAATATAAAAGTTACATTTTTCTTTCTTTTTTTTTTTTTTTTTTTTTTTTTTTTTTTTTTTATTGTCACGCATAGAGCAACGTGTAAATGTAAAATCATGAAGTCTTGCGAACAAATAATCCCATGGATTATTTTTTTTTTCCCTTCGTCGATTCTCCTTTTGTAAAAGTGAACGTTTAATTAATCGATGAAATGAATTAATCTGGACGGAACACAACTTTCCGTTTCTTTTCTTTTTCTTTTTTTTTTTGGAGCTTTTATTTATCTTTTTTTTCTTTTTCTTTTTATTTTCCTGTCATCATGTACATTCTTCTCCGACGTTTATACTTCTCTTTCTTTCTCTTATTCTCTCTCCCCCCCCCTCTCTCTCTCTCTCTCTCTCTTTCTTTCTCCCTCTTTCATTTTATGTTACCACAAACGGAATACATATGTACCTATGTTTGCTGTTCTTATCTCTCGAACTGACAAAAAGAGAAACCTCGAAGCAATAGGCTCAATAGAAAGGGAAGTAGAGAAAGGTAGATAGTTACATACACAGACAGGTTGTAGATGGAAAAAAGAAAGAGATAGAAATGCCGGTCCAACCCAACGGGTACCGTTCGTCGAAGGCTTCCAGGAGAGCCGTAAGAATTTTATTTTCTTGTAGCAATGAGCTCATAGTCGCATCACGAAGGACATTTCCTTCTAGATACGTACACACGTACATAGGTACGTCAACCAACCTATGTAACTCTAAAAAAAAAAAAAAAAAAAAAAACAAAAAAAAAATCCCACGAGAAATCGTACAACGAATTCAACGTGCGAACGAAATTTTTTTCGAATACGGATTACGAATTTCTCGATTTCTATACGAGATTCTTTTTTTTATAGATTCCTCGGGCGGATAGTTCGAGTCATCTCGTCCGATCAAACGTCGACCTTTTCCACTTACGACAACGAATGATCGAATGAATCCTAGCTTAACCGGCAAAAAATTTTTTGTTACTTCACGGATCGAGAATCGATGATCGATTTTCGAAGGAAAAAAAAGAAAAACAAAAAAAGAAAAAGGAATAGGAGAGAATAGAGGGGAAATAAAAAAAAAAAAATAAATAAAAAAAATAATGAAAAAAGTAAAAAAAATAAAGAATGAAATACTTCTAAATATTATTAAAGTACTTTATTATTAAACTGGCAATCGATATTAGTCCTTTTTATTCCAAGAATTTCTTTAAACATTATTATAGCTTATATTGATCAAACAAACTCTAAAGGCAAACACGTCGATATCTCATCCGACGTGTTCCACATTTCTGTCACCAAATTTGTAATACCTACGAATCGAGTCGTTTACAAGATATGATAGAATCGTTGTGTCATCGATTATTTCATGTGAATATGTATTTACAAAAGTATATCTTCGAGATGGTATATACTCGAGGACAACTCGTGTCATTTTGTTATATGATTTTCGATTACTGTCGAATATCTCTTACGTTTAAAAATGAATATCGTTTAATCTCGCGTAAAAATGAAATCTAAAGGGAACAAAATTGATGGATATAATAAAGAAAGAAATGAAAAAAAAAAAAAAAAAAAAAAAAAAAAAAAAAAAAAAAAAAAAAAAAAGAAAAGAAAAGAAAAGAAAACATACACACACACGCGCGCGCGCGCGTGCATATGATTTTTCGATTAAAACTTTTCCTTAAAATACATTTGTCAAAATTATTCATTGGTTTTAAAAAGATGATTCGACGTTCATTCCTTTTGCCCTACATTTTAGTATTACGTGTAGATATATTTTTCGATAGGATCTACATACATGCATATACATATCTACAGACATACATACATACATATATATATATATATATATATATATATATATATATATATCTACATGCATACATACATGTACTCATTTTCGAATATACCGAGTACTCTCTTCTCTTTCTCTCTCGTTCTCCACTTTTGCAGCCTCTTTTACGGTAGCTCGTAAGTTCCGCCATCACTGTGCCTTGACGTTCGGCCATGAAATATTTGACTTGACGGATGCATTTTCATAATGGGGTCTCCTCTCTCTCTCTCTCTCTCCCTCTCTCTCTCTCACTCTCCCATTCTCTCTCTCTCTCTCTCTCTCTCTCTCTCTCTCTGTCTTTCCCTCTCTTTCGTTCTCTTGCTTTACGGCAAGTCTCGAAGCCGAATGGAGAGCAGCTACGATGCACCATCCCGATGGATATTTTATAGAGCCGTCTATGAGTGTTCACCTGGTTGCCATACTTCGCAGCTAGATACTACCAGGTCACAGTTTCCACTACCCTCTTTCGCATAGACACACCCTCTCTTTCTCTCTCTTTTACCCTCTCTCTTTCTCTCTCTCTCTCTCTCTCTCTCTCTCTCTCTCTATCTATCTCTCTCTCTCTCTCTTTTTCATTCACTCTTTCTTTTCGTCTTCGTTTGCTACCCCTCGTCTACGTAATCTAATAAAAGTTATCGTGCTGCCGGAACAGTTTTCTCATTTTATCTTTTAACGTCACATATATTTTCAACAATGTCGCGATATCACAAGTACGGTCAAATAACTTCCGATCATTGTTACGTATCATTTGGTTCTTTTTTTTTTCTTCTTCTTCTTTTCTTTTCTTGTTTTTTCC
>NC_062189.1:3821809-3831809 GCF_912470025.1 Vespa velutina | reverse complement strand
ACTTTATCTTTGAGTCAAGAGGGATGAGAGAGAAATTTCTACTATAGTGATAAAATGATTCGTTTTCTTTTACTATATCAATTACAATTAGAGCGATTATTTGAACTCTTTCTCTCTCTCTCTCTCTCTCTCTCTCTCTCTCTCTCTCTCTCTCTCTCTCTCTCTCTCTCTCTCTCTCTCTGTTAATTTGATTCTTACGCGATATATAAAACAAAGATTTTATTATATTATAATAATATAATATATTATTAAGATTAAGATTATCGTTTTGTTAATTTATGTTATCAAATAACATTTGAAGTTATCCTTAAATGTACTTCTAATATTTAAATAATAATAATAGTAATAAAATAATAATAATAATTAGTATTATTATTATTATTATTATTATTATTATTATTATTATTATTATTATTATTATTATTATTATTATTATTATTATTATTATTATTATTATTATTATTATTATTATTATTATTATTATTATTATTATTATTATTATTATTATTATGAAAATTTAATATCTTTTATAATTAAAAAAAAGAAAAAAAACATAAAATAATGGTATAATATTTGTAAAAAATCAAAAAGCCAAAGAGAAGTAGGGCATGTCTGGAAGTCGTTCGAAATCTCGAGTTTCTCGAGAATAGGAGAGGGTAGATTTGGTGTGCACGTCACCTACAATTAGAAGGACCGTTGCCACGCGGTAACGTGCCACCACACGCGCTCGTGTACACCCTGTGTTTCGCTGCTATGCTGCTTAGTACTGTTCACCGGAGTGCAGGCAATTTCGGCTTTGTCATGGTAATTTCCCGCTCGCCCGATATAACATGACGACGACGACGACGACGACGACGACGACGACAACGACGACGACGACGATGATGATGGCGGTAACGACGACGACGACGACGACGACGACGACGACGATGGCAGCTAACGCATCATGAAAATTGCACCACAAAAATTTCGGCGATCGTTTCGTTCGACGTTAACTTATTTCTTGATTCTTCCTACAATTTTAAAAATAATCGAAGCAAGTTGTCTTCCTGCTCCGAGGCCATTACAGATCATAATTTTCTTGTGACATCTTTTCTTAAATCAACTTGTTATACAATCATTGGCAATCATGGTAATTGCATATATAATTGCTTTTCGTAGCTTTGAATATATATATACATATATATATATATTATTTTTTGAAATATTAATTAAGTATATTCTCTTCGGCTTTTGTACGAAATTCGCTCTTTCACCTTAAGATGTATTGCAATTTATCAAACTACTAGTATCACATCGCTTAATGTATATAACGTGTGTAAATCTACATGTACATGTAACATCAAAAGGATTCTTATTTACATTGATCGGTAATTGTGTCGGTAAAAAATATGAAAGATGTAAATAAGTATAGATCATCCCAATTGTAATAAGGGTAGTTCTGTTGATTACTCTTTAGAAACGCAATCTTTACTATGATCAAAAGATAATATAAACTATAATTTCATTCAAAAATCAACGATACATGAATATATCTTTTTATATTCTTAATAATCCTTTGATATTGAAATCCGACATTTTTCTTTTCTTCGTGAATAGTCTCTGATAGCAGAAAGATGGCATGGAATTGATTACAATTTATATAGAATAACAGAATTCTATAACGATATACACACATATATATATATATATATATATATATATATATATACATACAGATTTTATGTTTCTAGGAAAATTCATTGGAGATATATGATAAATTAAAATGAAAAAATAAAAAGTAAAGAAAAGAAAAGGAATATTACGTTCATCAAATAGTATTGATATTTAGAAACAATAATAGGATAAAAGAAAACAAATATTTTCGTTGAAACAATGGCTGTCACTATCATAGAAAGTCATTCTAGAAATTCATTCATCCATAAGCAGAGCCAAAGTCGAACAGATTTCGAATAAAAGGTGGAAAGACAACGACGTATGACGTGGCAGCATACTCGTCGTGAAACGCGTCGTAGTTTTCTTCTTTTTTTCCTTTTCGACGATGTCCTGGCGCGAACACGCGTTCGACGTCGACGATAAGGGATCGATATGTGCCCTAGACACCCAGCAGTCTCCTCCTCGTTTCCTACTCGGCTAAAAACTGCGCAGCCGCCATGATCATATTGCGCTGCCTTTAAAAATGATCGCTCATTGAACCGTATAAAATTATTTTTTACTATTTACTATTGAACGATTCAATGTTAAAATAATGTTTATAACTAAAGTAAAGGAAAACGATAAAAACTGATCTTTCGTATATTTTTTTGTTTTGTTTTACCCTTAAATGAATTAAAAATTAATAATTTCTAATAAGAGGATCATCTATATATTCATTTTTCTTGGGCACAAGAAAGTGCATCAATCTTAATGTAAAAAAAAAGGGAAAAAAAATAGGAAAAAAAAAGAAAAAAAAAATGGACGAAAAAGAAGATAGGTGCAACTGCACCTTGTAGTTACGTCGCGTTTTAAAAAAAAAAAAAAAAAAAAAAAAAAAAAAGAAAAAAAAAGAAAAAAGTGCAAGCTTAGTGACATACAAAGTTACCATATGCATATGCATTTAATAATAAGTTACAAGATCGAAATTAACCGTTCGATTCATTGGCAGATTATCATTCTCTCGCTCAATTACAACGTACCGTCCGTACTTTGCGTAACGCACGTGGGTCGATAATAAATCTAATCTAATGAGACGTAAACACGTGTTGTTGCATGATGCTGAAAACAATGGAACAGGTCGATGCCTGTTCAATGATCAGAAGGATTAGAAGCATTAAAAGCATCAATTTTACTGTTAATTTTAATCTCTTCGTTATCTCTTCTGTATTTTAATATCTTCATTATCGATCGTTCATTTCTTCGAAGTACCGTAAGAATTGTTCTTTAATCGTATTTTTTAATCGTTTATTAGACTCGATCAATTTCTTAAATAAATGTCGTAACGCTGTAAACGATTATAATCGATTTATCATTTTAATAATTAATTGATCCAAAAAATCGTATTAAATGTAAGTTAGGATCATAATTGTAGGAAAAAATCCATTTGTTAGAAAGAAAGACAAAAGAGGGATGTAAAAAGGGCAAAAGAGAAAGATAGATAGAGAAATAGAGAGAGAGAGAGAGATAGAGAAATAGAGAGAGAGATAGAGAAATAGAGAGAGAGAGAGAGAGAGAGAGAGAGAGAGAGAGAGAGAAATCTATCTGTCTGTCTGTCGAGTTTGGTAACATAATCGCTTAATCGATGTTAAAGTAAGTGGGTAGAGAGGGAAAGGAGGATAGGCAAACGAGGAAGCTGACGAAACTCATGGAAATGAGAGACCTACCTATTTTACGTTGCAAACAATACCGTCTCCGTCGCGTCTCTTCGTTCTTCTTAATTGTCTGACCCAAAATCCCAATCGACATTTTCTCTTTCCATTATTTTTTCTTCTCTCTTTTCTTTTCTCTCTCTCTCTCTCTCTCTCTCTCTCTCTCTCTCTACTTCTTTATTCATGTTTTTGTTTTGGGAAGAGAAGGGATGGTGGTTTTTTTTCGACATCATTATACAACGTATTGTATACTGCTAGTCATGATTTCAGAACATGCTATGAATAAAAAATATAAAGAAAATATGTATGGTAGGACGTTGGGGAGAGAGAGAGAGAGAGAGAGAGAGAGAGAGGGAGAGAAGAAAAAAGGAAACGGCACAAAATCCTCATAAAATGTATTTTTTCTTTAAATATAAAATATAAAAGATTTAAATACAGATATAAAAAATATAAAGAAATTAAAAAAAAAAATATGTATATATATATAATAATAATAATAATAATAATAATAATAATAACCTCTTTATTTTTCCGACATTCGAGGCCATCACATTTTAACGTATTTATAAACGAAATATTCTAAGAAATATCATAGTGGTAATGCTGTATTTAAAAAAAAAAAAAAAAAAAAAAAAAAAAAAAAAGAAAAAGAAAATTCATTGTAATCGTCGAAGCTCCTCTTCCATGAAGTTGGAGGCATTATGGATATTGAAAAAGGTCGAATGAATTTCAATCGAAATCGTCATCGATATTTCTCTTCAATACAAATTTTCACAGAAGAACTTGCTTGTATATGGCTGTGTGCAAAAAAAAAAAAAAAGAAAGAAAAAGAGAGAGAGAGAGAGAGAGAGAGAGAGAGAGAGAAAAAAAGAAAAGAAAAGAAAAGAAGAAATAGTCGTTCGGGTACCGTTACGCAAAAGGTACGTTCTCTGTTACAAAACTCTGTTATTCTCGGCTATAGAGCAATAGGTACATAAGTACGAGGCAAGTTGTCCGGTAGACGCGTAAGTAGCAACCAGAAACGAGCAAGCTTGAGATCGCATTGCAAGAGTAAACCAGCAAAGACTTCGCTCCGATCCTCCAAGTGAAGGAACAGCTACGCAATGGTGACACCAAGCGAGACCCGCATTGCCAGGTTGGGATCAAGAGGTGCGTGCAACAACGGCACACGCCTCTCACTATTGTGAAAGCCATGCCGCTCTATGGACACTCATTACCGATCGTAAACGATGCGCTATCAGAATAGAGAGTGAATGAGAGAGAGAGAGAGAGAAAGGTAGGGAGGGAGGGAGAGAAAGAGAGGATATTATTTTAGAAAAATGCTTGTTTGGTCAGACTTTTTTTATTTGTTTCTTTTGCCTTATTCTTCTTTTTTTTTCTTTTTTTTTCTTTTGCTTTCTTTTTTTTGTTCGTTTTTTCTTTTCTTTCTTTTTTCTTTACTTCCGACAACTGTGCACGTTACGGTATTTCTCTATGATTAGAATGATAATAATTGTTTTTTTTTTTTTTTCTTTCTTTTTTTTTGAAAATATAAGTGAAAAAGTTGGCGAAAATAAGATAAAAAAAGAAGAGGAAAAAGAGTTTTATAGTTATATTTGTTCAATCGAGCTTGATTTTCGTTGACAATGGAGGAATGATAAAAAAAAAAAAAAAAAAAAAAAAAAAGGAAAAAAAAAATAATAAAAGACGAGACAACGTGAGAGATATTTCGAAAATGTAGGACAACTCGACGATGGACAAAAGTGTGTAGGTATATATATATATATATATTTAAATATATGTCGCAATGGGCCATAGGGCGGACCCAGATATATACATACGTATATATTCATGTATATAAATAGCTGTAGTTTACTGCTGATCAACAATAAGGGCCATCATTAGTCAGTTTCCGTTCGACGTTCAACGGTAAGCGGACATAAGCGGTTGCGGTTCGTTCGTTGTGTTCCATCTCGCATATTCCTTTTCTTTTAATAAATCGATTCTTCCGTTACAATATACGAAACGATCGACACTCGTGTCAAACGAAAACTGGGTCAGAAGCGTTTCGATTTAACGTAGACAGGAAATCGAAAGAGGACAATTTTTCTTCTATATCATTTTAATATCATCGATGACGTTAATATTATTATTTTTCTTATTTAATCATTAATTGTATTTTCATTTTAAATAGTTCCATAGGATTTCATATTATCTCTTTCTAAATTATTTCTTTTTTTTTTTCCTTTTTTTTTTCTTTTTTTTTTTTTTTTTTTTTTTTTCTTTACTTTCCACGACGACCACGCTCATCCTTGTATATGAAATTTATTTGGAAATTTATCGAGATAAATTGGAATAGTTAAAATTTTCCTTCAAAATTAATCGTATCTTTTATTAAATTAAATATAAACGATTAAAATGTAATTTATCGATTTAGTTCGATGATCGGTTTAGTGCTATTTAAAAAAAGGAAAAGAAAAAAGAAATTGTACGATTTAAAGTAGAACCGTGGAAAGGGATAGAGACCGATGGAAGAATCGCTCAAGCAAGATTCCGCGTCCAATTGTATTTGGTGTGTAAATTGTCTCGAGAAGAGAGGCATTCGACGATAAAACCGTCGTATCGATAAGATCGTTCTCTTCTCCGGAGCAGACGTTGTTTAACGAGAAAAGAAAGTCGTCCGTGCGTTTGGTGTGCAAGAGTTTAAAACAATTTCGTCCTCCTTTTCTTCTGTTATTCGCTTTCTTTCCTCGGTCTCGAAGAAACGACGAACGTAAGGTTTCCTCGGAGATCGTCTTTCCGGCAGCCATTCCCAAGGAACACAAATCGTTCGATTCTCTGTGTTTCTTTAGTTGAAAGTCCGTACGATAATCGATAGTACGAAATAAATTCAATCAAACTGTCGGCTTTCGTGGTAGACAAGTTCGTAAAAGCGTGACTTTGCTTTCGCCTTTACTTTCGTTCAACTTCATTTTTGTATAAAATCATTTTTACAATAAGAGAAGATTATTATTAGCAAATCATGAGAAAGAATTAGCTTTGCCTTTCTATATATTAATTTTGTTTTCCCTTTCTCCGCTAAATAAAAGAAAATGTATATAAAAGCGAGATCATATTCTTTTCAATGGCGAATTTTTATTCTCCTTTATATATATATATATATATATATATATATATATATATATATTTCTTTTCTTTTTTCATTTATTTATTTTTTTTTTTTTTTTTTTTTTTTTTTTTTTTTTTTTTTCTTCTTAACGAGAAATTAATTCTCGCAATGAGTTTAATGTATTGACACGTTGAAAATTCGATCGTAATTAATATCCTTCATTTCTTTGATGATTAAATAATAATAATAATAATAATAATAATAATAATAAAAGGAAAAAAAAAAGAAAACTTCCGGATAGAGATATATGCATTGTAGATGCAATAGTAAAAGCAAGGGAAAAGTTCGGTTCTACTCTTTGCTAACTTAAAGAGAAAATATCGATCGTAAAAGGAGGAACTCCAGCATTACTATTTTCTTCTATTTTTCACCGTACCTTTCTCTTATGCCCCTTCACTCTCTTTCTCTTTCTATTTCTGGAAACTTCGTGATTGTAGCATCCTTTCGTTAAAGTCCGATCCTACCCAACGAAACTTCATTTTTTTTTGTTTTGTTTTTTGTTTCTTTTCTTTTTATTCTTCCCATTTTTTTTTTTTTTTTTTTTTTTTTTTTTTTTTTTTTTTTCTTATGACTAACTCAATTGGCAAATACTTTTTTGATTTCCAAGTTTTAAATACGAGTCGAAATAAGATCGATCTTTAGTTTTCAATCCGTTCAGTTAGATTTAACTAAAAAGAAATGAATTATTTTTAATCAATATCTTTAATAATCTCGTTGTACATCGATCTTTTTTTTTTTTTTTTTTTTTTTTTTTTTTTTTTTTTTTGTGAGCGATTATATATCATTCAAAAGGAAATTTCAAGTTTTTCTTTTATTTTATTATATTATAGATCACGACAAAGCTTGGATAAAAATATCGAAGGAAATTGGTTTCAAATTTACCAAATTTACTTCTCTCTCTCTCTCTCTCTCTCTCTCTCTCCTTCTCTTTCATTTTCTATGCATTTCAGAATTTAACTTTTTTATAAATACGGAGTTAGAATTGAGTCTTATTATCCAGCAAAAGTTTTCCTCGTAGCGACCGAAAAAAGTCGAAACGCATTCGTCCGTAATATTTCGTACTAAGCCAATTTATTATTTTCAGAATGAAAGTTAACTTTTGAATATTTAAAAATGGTATTAAAAACGAGGAAATAACGTCATAACTGAATGTAAAGATTTGCCGGAATACGTTGTCGTATAGTAGGAACGTGCGATATCGGTCCGCACCCTTTGTACGTGGAATTCCGCAAGGAATTCGGCCGTGTTCGCGTCGGAGAAAGTGAAACGTCGAGAGTTATACCACGAGACAAAACAAGCAGGTAAAAGATATCCCCGGCGATGACAATGGAGACTCACTGTGTCGCCTTGTGCCAGCCTTACTTCCTGAGAAAAAGTTTCGACGGTATTGGACAAGCGAGAGAGAAAATCTTTAAACGTCATCGTTCGCTTCGATCTTCCGCAATACGATTGAGAATTATATTGCGATATTTGTTAAACAGGTTATTAAAGATATATTCAATCGTTGAAAATCATTTCAATTCGGTAAATCAATTTTTCGAAATATAATCGTACTCCTCTTCGTATACGATTTGACATATTGAAAAAAAAAAAAAAAAAAAAAAAAAAAAAAAAAAAAGAGGAAGAAAAGAAAAAACGACATAAAAAAAAGTATTGTATGCTATATATTATTGCTCAATATTTTAACGTAACGTTTTAAAAATATCTTCTTATAATAAATATTTATTATATTTTTTAATATTCGAAGCAAAACGACGATGATATTATAGAAAAAGGAAATCGTTTGGTTTAGCTCAGCCAGAACGCATGATTCAATTTCATAATTTATTAAATAATATTTTTTGGATATGTATATATGTGTGTGTGTATATATATATATATATATATGTATATATCATTTTTACTGGCAAATAGATAAAATCGTTCAATTTTTCAAAATCGACGATCGAGATTGCTCTGTAAGAAAAAAGTAATTTCAGTAGACGTCATTCGATCGTTGATTCATTGATATATTCATATACGTATCACAGACATGTATTGGAACATTGCCGTCGAAGCTTGGAAGCTTTTCGGCGAACTAACGATCGGTCGTTGCACCGTTCCATGGTATGGGCGTTCCATGTTCCACTCGGTTTACGAAGCCGAAGATCGATGTGCGTTCCTAACTGAATCGTTGCGAGTAAGTAATGTCTGGAACGATAGTTCGTTATGCTCGTTTACATCGTTATCATTCCTTATCGAACGACTCAGACTCTATCCTGATATATAAAGTCATAAGTAAAATATTTTTAAAAAGATCATTCGGTGATAAATAAATCTATCTTTTTGTATTCTGCATTACTATTATTATTATTATTATTATTATTATTATTATTATTATTATTATTATTATTATTATTAATTTTGTCAGTTTACTTGTTTAAAATGTTTAACTTTTAAGCTTGATCGCTTGATCTTTGCTTGAATACATCGATCATAGAGAATGAAACGAATGAAGATAGAGGATCTGTGCACACTCCGTTCGATAGGCCTTGAAAGGCTCTTAGCGTGCGTATCTGAAAGGCGTATCTTCGATTCGAGCCGCGAGACACAATTCTCATGCTTTGTCTTTGCTCGATGGTTTCGTCGTACGCGTTATTAAATTAGTAGGCTGAATATCCGCCACGTAATTTCCTCCCTCGCATTTAAACTCTATAGTTTCGAGTATTGCCACAAACCATTTTCTTTCTTTTTTGTTTCTTTCTCCTTCCTTTCTTTCTTTCTTTCTTTCTTTCTTTCTTTCTTTCTTTCTTTTCTTTTCTTTTCTTTTTTTTCTTCTTCTTTATTACTATTATTATTACGTGGATCGTGTCTCCAAATTTAATCAATCGTTTGATCGTTCGACGTTTATTACTAGTTGTTATCGTAATTGTTCGATGGAATCATATGTCAAAACAATGAATCATAGATCGAGTAAGTAGAATGAAAATTGTTGGAAAATAAATCTGATATTTTTGTTAAAAGCTCGACGAACAACGAGTTAAAATACTCGTTCTCTGTTGCTTTCAATTGGATTTGGTCGGATATGTGTACTACTGTTATAGAATAAAAGGAGTTCTTGTTTGTTCAATAAACATAACGATCATTGGTGCATTTGATCGTTATGTTCGGTGATTGAGGTGCTGATACAACAACGAGATGTTAGAAACTTGGCTTTTATGTACATGTATATATATATATATATATATATATATATATGTGTGTGTGTATGTATGTGCGTGTGTGTGTGTGCATGTTTTCAAGTATTCGTTAAAGGATTACGAATGATCAGACCGATTAATTTATTTTAAAATCGTTCTTTCTTAATTTAGTCACGATAACCTCTAAGTTTATCTGTCGTTCTTAATCGATTCGACCATTAAATGATATTTATTACTTTTATATTCAATCTCACAATTTTATCTAATTAAAAATAACAAAAAAATATCAATTTAGAGGATCGATAATAAATAAAAATTAAATTTGAAAT
>NC_062189.1:3809309-3816809 GCF_912470025.1 Vespa velutina | reverse complement strand
AAAAAAAAAAAACGAAAAAAAAAATATTCCGACGATGAACGAGGAATTATTATGAAGCAAAAAAAAAAGAAAAAGGTAGTATTTTAATTGATCCTTCGATCAATTCAAATACTATCCCCGTTTATATTTTCATAAAGATGGAAAATTAAAATTTATTTTACTCGCATATTTTTTTTCCTTGTAAAACTTTAATTTTCTTTTAGATTTTATCCGTCACCGTTCTTGCTTAAAGTTATTGCATCTCAAAGGTAAGAAAAAGTTACACCATCGATATTACATCGAACAACCTTCTGAAAATGCATAAGTCGTCGCGATGCCATAACGCGCAGGATCAATTTTCACGAGAGAGGAAATTACAAGCTACTCGCTGACCTAGAATATCGAATTCGAATAGCCATTTGCTGTCCATCCTAAGTAAAGATCTTTTAATTTATATGAAAATAATAACATTTCATGAAATATATATATATATATATATATATATATATATATATACAGAATTCTTTCGAATTCTTTCTTCTAAAAGAAAAATATTAATCATTTCTTAAATAAAATTTGCGAACACCCATAAAAAAGAAAAAAAAAAAAAAAGAAAACATGGGTCCTCCGATTATTCATCTAATAAATTAATAACTATGAAAAATGAAGAGTTATCGATTAAAAGATTAATTCAATATACAAATAGATGATTAATAAAATTAATAAAAGAGTTAAAAAAGAAAAAGAAAAGAACGAAAAAAGAGAGAGAATTTCGTATTTATTAATATTTTCGAACGCCGCCTAAGAGTTTCTCGAAAAGTTGGATTCTTTAATCTCAACGATAGAGACTTTTCTTTGCCTAGTCGTCAGACCTCATATATACGTGGAAAGAGGGAGAGAGAGAGAGAGAGAGAGAGAGAGAGAGAGAGAGAGAGAGAGAGAGAGAGAGAGAAGTAGGAGGAGGAAGGGGAAGAGAGAGGGAAGAAGAGGAAGGGAGTTAAGGAAAAACGGTTCGATATTGCGATTCCAGGCGCGAGTGTGCGTGTACAACAGTGGGTGGTTTACACGCTCAAACCGTAAAGCATACCAGCCAGGTTGGCTAATACACGTGGTACGAAGTACGACCGCGAGATTCCCCGTTGCGCGAAACAGGTTGCAAGGAGAGTCGTTTTTCTGTTTCGTACCTATCAAGCAAGTACCTATATGTGTGTTTAGATATATACATTTATATATATATATATATATATATATATATATATATAAAACATAGGTGTGTATATAAATATACATGTACGTATATACATACATATATATATGTAGACCATATGTAGATGCTGTAAACGATGTGTATGTATGTAGGTATACAGGGTGGTGCCGCATAGTTTGCGATGTAACTAAGAAAATCTAGTTCGAAGGTGTCGCCCTCGATAAAGAAAGGGAGAAAAAAAGAAAAGTCACTCAAGTTAGTAGCCGGTGATAATCGATCGCCAAGGATCGCCAAGAACGTGAGCTTCTTCTTTCGAATGACTTTTTCACTATTGATCTCCTTACCGATTCCTCGCATAAGTGTTTAACCGATTTGGTATCTCTCTTTTTAACCTTGTCGCTACTTAACGTGATATTTGTCACGAAAGAAATTCGTTCAATTAATCGCTCGACCTGTAATTTTGTACATTACAATCGTTATCGTTGCGATTTATTGCTTTTTTTTTCTTCTCGGGGGGTGGGGGGGGGGGAGATCTTTTTTTTTTTACTTTTCTTTTTTCTTATTTTTTTTTTTTTTTTTTTTTTTTTTTTTTTTTTTTTTTTTTTTTTTCAAAAATTACACGGGTCATTTCATTTCATTCGTTCGTTTGTATATCGGATGAAGAAAACGATAAAAAAGAAAAAGAAGAACGAGAAACGAATAATTTGAAAGGTGAAGGAATAATCGATAAATATTAATATCAGATATGCATAAGTATTAAAGATAAGACACCGATCATTGTAATTTACATTTTCTGCAAGAGATTATCCTTCTTTCTCTCTTCATTCCTTTCTCTCTCTCTCTCTCTCTCTCTTTTCTGCTCCCCCTTTGACCTTTCTTGATTTATATTTCAAGATAGTAACACTTTGATAGTGATTCGGCGTTACAGATTACGTTCCACCCTGTATATTTTCACGCGGATTCCGGCACAGTGGTGGCGATGGTGGCGAGGTAATAAGAGGCGGCTTAGCCGACAGATTGCCTCATCCTCATCCATATGCCACGTAATGGAGGCTCCTTTTCCCTGATCTCAACTTGGTTACCTTTGCTTCCTATCTTCCGTTGGAAACACCGGATAACGTAGCTAACATATCCACCCTTCTTTCTCCCTTCATCCTTTCGTTTATCGTTTCCTTATCAACCATTAGTTGAATGATTCCAAAAAGAAAAAAAAAAAAAAAAAGTAAGGAAAGAATCAATCGTAAGTGATGATGAATTCTATTATGAAGATAAAATTACGTCGAGATTTTTGAAAAATTTTATAAAATCGACTGATCTACAAAAGATCGATTAAATCGGATAAAATCGGTTTCAATAAAATTTCGATAAAATCGATTATCCATCAGTACCGATAATCGATATTTTTTTGAAATGTTATAAGATATAATTTAAGAAACTTGTTATTATTATTATTATTATTATTATTATTATTAGTATTATGCGAGAAGGATCGGAAGATCGAAGAAGACTCCAATGGGAGGCTGCGCAAGCTCGCGAATAGGAGCGTAGCATTGGTAGAAGCTTTATAGGCGCGGAACGAGACACAAAAGATTCGATCTTTGATAACGCATGTTCGCAAGCTCCAGAAAAATGCATTTCGAACGGAATAAAAAATCTACTTATCTAAATATATTAAAAATATTCATATGCCTTAATAAAGTTTTATTATTGATTCGTTTTATTTTTAATTAAGATCGATCAAATCACACACATTTAATGAATAATCGTTAGAAAATGTTGAGCTTAAATAAAAAGTTCACTTTATGATTAAATTTTTTAATCGAACATCAAATATCTTTTCACTCTAATTATACGACCATAACTTCCATACTTTGAATATAAATATGGACTCTAGCCTCTTTTACAAACGATAGCTCTCGTAGAAAGATACCTCTTTGGAATCTCTTTCCGCCGGTTTTACGATAATGCAACGCCTTATTTAACGCGATTCCTTTTCGCTGCCTTTTTCAGCCTTATAGACGGTAAAAAGTCGCGAAGTAAAAGGGACAAGGAAAAGAAGTATCCTTACTTATCGCTTAAGGGCATTAACGTTGAAAAAGGGATATTCATAGGTACATACATAAATTTCATGCATATACATGCATATAGATTACATACATATATACATACATATATGCATACATACATACATACATACGTACATACATACATATATATAAATAGTTTTGCGACTATATAGTATATAGTGCCTGTCGATTCGTTCGAGATTTCTAAAATTCTGGCGACGGAAATTGCGAGTAGCTCGTTCGATGGTTATCGAAGCTGGCGTCTCAATAAATCGCGCCAGTGGAATCGAAACTGGGACAGCTTAATCCCACCCAAAATCCATTCGCGGCAAGATTCGTTCTTCGACCCTCTTGGCACAACAATGGCCGCCGGTAGTACCGTCTCCGAACCGACGAACATCATCCAGCATCCAACGACCCGTCGGGGAAGTCACCCTCTCCTCCGCCTCCTTTACACACACACACGCACACACACACACACACACCCATACCCATATATACTCACCCAACCAACCCCCCCCCCTTTGCTACGATAAATGGTCGAAGAAGGAGAAGGTTCTCTTTGTCCTACGAACATCGGTAGCTCGATTAACGATTCCATAATTTATACCTTTATTACTCATTCCCGTCGCGATCGGTAGTGAGGTTGGGCAATTTCTTAAAATATCTCTTCAAATTTGCCCTTTTCGTTACACAACTCTCACCCCTCCCCCACTCCATCCATCCTTTCCCGTGCTCGCCACCTTATCCGATTTTTCTCCTTCTATTCAATAATATCTTCGAATCGACTTAACGCATTAAATTTCAATGATCCTCCTACGTAAATAAGTTGTACCTCGGTGCTTCTTATTCGCAACAAAGTTGTAATTTAGTCGAGCTTCTCTAATTTAGTATTAATCGATTAATCGACTAGAATACGTGAATTCTTCCTGCCTATTTGCTCAAAAACGTTCATTGTAACGTTTATTGTCTCTCTTATTTCCACGTGGTTTATTTCTCATTCGTCGTCGTCGCAGTTAATGAAATGCGAAATATTATAAAAAATATTTCTTTCGCTTTTCCAGATATAACTGATAATAATAATAATAATAATAATAATAATAATAAAAAAATAATAATAATAATATATTCCAAAGGGAAAGAGAAAGAGAGCTCGTGAAACGTTATAGTGTAAAAAGTAAAAAGTTGCTAGATTCAGTCCGATTTCGATTGTCCCGGAAGGAAACGTATATACCCAATTAAAGGTGGGTGCCACTCCGTCGAAGGCAATTTAGCGGAGTGTCGTCGACCGAGAGAGGGTCGCGAATAGTGTCGGATTTATGCCGTATCAACAAGGTCGGTTGGCAACCGGCCGCGGCCGGAACCCTCCGTTCTCCTCTATTCCTCTCTCTCTCTCTCTCTCTCTCTCTCTCTCTCTCTCTCTCTCTCTCTCTCTTTTCCTCTCTCACTCTCTCTCTCTCTCTCTCTCTCTATCCCTGTCTCTCTCTTTCTCTGTCTCTCTTTCTCTCTCTATCTCTCTCTCTCTCTCTCTCTCTCTCACTCAGTCGAGGGGCTCCTAGGCTGATGGTTCTTACGCCACTGGGATCGATATCCCGGGAGGCCAAACAGTAAACAGCCGGTTGGTCAGGATGGAGTCGGTGGTGGGGCTGCATAACATGGAGGCACCTACTGCCTTTACCCGTCTACCACCTACTATTATACCACCTCTATCCACCTCTAGCCATACCGAGGGACGAAAGAAGGATGTCGAGAGGCCGTGGAAGGGTGGCAAGAGTAGTCGCGAAGCTTTGCGATCGAGCGACGCTGCTAAAACCTGCCGACCTCCTCTCTTTATGTCTCTCTGTCTGTCTCTACCTTTCATCTCTCTCTCTCTCTCTCTCTCTCTCTCTCTCTCTCTCTCTCTCTCTCTCTCTCTCTCTCTCTTTCTCGCGTGCGCATCCTCTTTTCCACATTTCCCGCTTCGTCGCTTAACGTATCCCTCTTTTTTCCCCTCCTCCCTCCTCCTCGTTATTTATTTTCTTTCCAGATTCACCTTTTTTACTGATAAAAATCGGCATGATAAATATCTCGGAAATCTTGCGACCAAGAGAAATAATAATGTGGCTTACTAGTTCGATTTCAGTTTACTATGACTGTTTATTATATTACACATCGCATTGTTTATATATCTACTTCTCTTATTATCAAGATACATATATACATACATACTTACACACACACACACACACACACACACACACACACATATATATGTATATATATATAAATATATATTAAATTCGTAACGATGGAAATGGAAACGTTAATAAGTGAAATGGAATGAGATTATTATAAATTTATAGGAATGGAGGCCGCGTTAGATGGGTCCGAATTTGTACAAAGTACGATTAAAGCGTGGCTAAAGGGCAATGAATCAGAAACGGCTATTAAGGTGAACTAGTAAAACGTATCCCTTTGGGAAATGCATGGGATATGGGTAAAGAGGAGATGGGAAGGGTATGGATTTCCTACGAAGAAGGTCGAGCTGAAACACCGGAAACGAGCCGTCTCTCTTACTCGAAAGGGGGAGAAGGAGCGGAAAGCTGCTCCGAAACGTATTCGCTTTCTTCCTTCTGGCCTCTTAAGAGGGTGCTGCGCGCGCGACAGTGTGAGAGAGATGGGGGAATAGAGGGAGAGACGTGTTCGACGAGGAAAATGTTGGAGAAAGGGGGAGAAAGATGGCGGGGGACTTTACAGTCGCTCCGTGGCTGTCAAGGGTAACAAAAGGCGACTCGTTCGACGATAGAATAATACGAGGACGTTTATTATTCCCTTCGATAATATTAAAATGCACGATGATATTATCTCATAAGATAACATAATTTATCAAATTTCAATTTTATTTTGTATTCTAATCGAACGATACCAACGTAAATTTTAAAATGTAATATAGTACGCTTCTAACTGAACGAACGAACAAACATTTCTCTTCTTTCGATATTTTGTTGACATGTATATTATATATATATATATATATATATATATTTATGTTTGTCACACACGATAAATGTTCGTTCATTAACTACGTATGTACTAATATCGATAAATACATTCTTTTCCAAACACACATATATGTTAATTTCGTAGGAATATATTCGTAAGTAAATACGTGAATGTCAATAAAGTTTTGGTAGTAGAAAATAAAAGAAAAAAAGTTTACTAAAAAAAAATATATATATATATGTATATATAAATATATAGGACACATTTTCGTTCTATATATAAAAAGGACAAAGAAACGTTCGAGGTCAGGAGGGAAGGTCGTCGAAGGCGCGAGAATACAAACGTCGGATCGGAGATTCTCAGAAGGAAAAAGATTACTACGGGAATCTCAATGATGAGAGGTGGTGGTGGGGTGAGTTTGAGAGAGAGAGAGAGAGAGAGGGAATGTTTGACGCGTGGAAAGTAGGAGGTCGCGTTCGGTTCCAGTTGGTCGTACGAAGCGTGGAGGGTCGTACGAGGAACCCGAGGAAGCTTAAAAGCTCGAATGATTTCGAAATAGGAGAGAACGAGAGGATTGTGAGGGAGGGAGAGATGAACGTAGAGAGGATGGAAGGGTGGAAGGAAGAAAGAAAAGAAGAACCATCGTGTGTCTACGACAGTACGAAATGATATTTCTAGATCTCGATAAAGAAAAAAAAAAAAGAAAAAAAGAAAAAAAAACGAGCAACTAAGGGAGAATAATAAAAATAATAAATGAAAAATGTACGAAAGAGAAGATGAAAATTTCACGAAGTCCGAACCGAATGATTTCTTCGAATGAAAACAATATAATTATGTTAGAAATTATTACAATGATTTTCTTTATAAAATCATAACGATACAACGATTCCTGTCGTCCGAGAGTAAACGTGTCTACGCCAATGGCTGCATAAAGGGGGAAACGCGGCACCTCGGTATTCAGGGGTTCTCAATCCTCGTCCTTTCGTAGATCTCTTCTTGACTTTGTAATCAACTATACGATTACAAAGATTAATCTAGATCAATTTTGATTAGAATAAAAGAATTGACGTGTGTGTGTGTGTGTGTATGTGATGAAGATATATATATATATATCATCTGAAGAGATGAGAAAAATTTTTACAAGGATCGAATTGCACCAATTAATGAGATATCATTTCCTATGAGGGGTTTCTTTTATCTTTCTTTTTTTTCTTTTCTCTTTTTTTTTCTTTCTTTCTTTTTTAGCAGAAACCATATAAGGACAAG